>NC_081407.1:835011860-835329165 GCF_030272615.1 Cryptomeria japonica | reverse complement strand
ATAAAGGTATATTCTTGAGTCAATCCAAATACTTAAAGGAGTTACTAAAGAAATTTGCAATGGAGAACTATAAACCGGTAAGCACACCTATGACTATAAATGACAAACTATCACTATGGAATGAATCTACATCTGTTAATCCAACTAGATACAGATCTATGATAGGAGGTTTATTGTATTTGACACAAACCAGACTTGATATTATGAATGCAGTATGTATTGTTTCAAGATTTTAGAGTAATCCTAGAGAAAATCATACATCAACAGTAAAAAGGATTTTTTGGTACTTACAAGGCACTATAAATCTTGGATTATGGTATCCTAGAGATGAAAACTTTCAATTATGTGCATACACAAATGGAAATTGGGAAAGAGATGTAGATGATAGAAAAAGCACCACCGACGGTGCATTCTTTCTTGCAAGCAGAGTAGTTTCTTTGTTGAGTAAGAAACAAAGTTGTACATCTTTATCAACAGCAGAATCAGAATATGTTGCAGCAGCAACTAACTGTACATAGGTGTTATGGCTTAAGCAAATGTTGAAGGACATAAAGGTAAAATGCAAGGAACCTATTACTATCTATTGTGATAACACTGCAGCAATTGATATATCTAAGAATCCGGTATTACATTGTAAAACCAAACATGTTTCTATCAAACTGAATTTTCTAAGGGAAAATATTCAAAAGAGATAAAACTTGTTTATGTGAATACTAAAGAGCAGATTATAGACATCTTCCCTAAACATCTTCCTAAGGAGACTTTTGAATATCTCGGAGACCAGCTTGGGTTCATACCCCCACCAGTAGAGACTTAGGAAGTTGATGATTGTCATCAACCGACATAATTAAACAGAGAAATCTCTTATTCTAGCTATGATGAGGAAACTACTTCTCAAGGGGAGTAGTTGGTATACTAAATTAATTGGTATTTTGTATATGAACTTGTCTTGGTAATAACTTTGGCATTTGATGTCAAAGGGGGAGAGATTGGTATGGAAAAACACTAGGAAAACACATGTTGCTCCCAGGGGGAGAGATTGTTATTTGGGAGAGATTATTACTCTCTGTATCTATATTTTGATTTTTGGTTATGATCTCTTTCTGGGAGATTGTTGGTTTTTGGTATTTGGCATTTCTGTTTTGGCACTTTGATGGTTTTTCCATCTTGTGTTGCCATCAATGCCAAAGGGGGTGATTGTTGGTATTTTGGTATGGTTTTGTCATTGATGTCAACACCTACTAAACACTTATCAACTCTGGCACTTTGGAGAATCAACAACATTCAACGGCAAGCAAGTGACTTATGCACAGTCACCAGTGTCTGGTACACCAACAATATATAGTGATCATCGGAACTTGGAAGGGCATGGAAAACACTTGGTTATGTCGAAGACATCATGTGAACACCTTGTCTTGGAGTTTTGTTTATTGGTATATTTGTATTTGCATATTTGTTGTTACCGGCAAATAGGTCCAAGTTACACCAACAGGTTTATCTTTTCCAGATCAGCATGGCAAACTATGAAGATGACTTATTATTTTTGTAAATGCATTAATCCAAAATTGTGAATCAGTTATTGCATTGGGTATTAATTAATTTGTAAATTAATTTTATTGTATTATCCTTTAGAGCTGACCTACTAAAATTGGTCTTAGGGTATGGTATAAATATAAGATCTTATTTGTAAGATCAAATGTGGAATGCGAAAAAGGATAATGTGAAGGTATATGCGAGAATAAGCAGAGCTATACACATAGACATCATTTGAAGGTTGAAGGAGGGTTTTTGTGAAGACAATCAGAACTACACCGGTACTGAATCCAGCATATGAGGATGCTATTTTGTGCAATATATTCTTATTGGATTTAACCATCCAATTGTTGTCAGTGTGACTCCTATTTTGTGATGAAGTGAGCTCTAGGTGCTTTGCCTTTCTGCATGTGTAGACCCCATTTGTATACACTTACTATCTACAGTAGTATCATCTGATTGTGGGTAAGGTTTCCCACCTTGGTTTTTCCCCTTACAGGGTTTCCATGTACAAATATTGGTGTTATGTGTTGTGAATGACTTTGTCTTTTTGTTTCATGCATTAATCCCTACCAGTATTATAATTAACTATTAAAAATGTCTACTAGCATATTAGATTGGTTTACCAATATTAAGTATTAAGCTGGTTAAGTTGTTATTGGTTTAAATTTGTTAGACAACTAATTCACCCCCCCACCCTCAGTTGTCTCCGGGACCTAACAGTGAGTTCACATCAAATGAGATTCAGGACTACTATGAAAGACATGGAATTAGAAGATAGTATTCAGCCCCTAGGATACCACAACAAAATGGTGTGGTAGAAATGAAGAACACGACAGTCAAGCAAATGGCTAGAACTATGTTGAACGAGGCAAACTTACTGGATATGTATTAGAGGGAAGCAGTTCATACTACAACATATACCTTGAACTGGATTCAACTGAGAACAAATAGTAGGATGTCACCTTATGAGTTATGGTATGACTAGAAACCATCAACCAAGTACTTTAAGGTGTTTGGGAGTAAATGCTTCATTAAAAGAGATCAAGATGGCTTGGGCAAATTTATTTTAGGAGCGATGAAGGTATTTTTCTTGGTTACTCAACTCACAGTTAAGGCCTAATGCTACAACAAAAGACTAAGAAGAGTTATTGATAGTTTGCATGTAAGAGTTGATGAGGATATGCATAAAGAAAGACAAGCACAAGTGAACTGGTATGATGATTCTAGTGATGAAGGTGAAGAATCTTAGTTTGACAATGAATCAAAAGAAGAATCCAATAAGGTCCCTAACCGATATGTTCAGAAAAAGCACCTGAAAGAGCTGATTTTGGGTAACAAGAGTGATGGTGTGCAAACTAGAAGTAGACTTGCCCGAAATGATGAACAAATAATTTTTTTCCTCATAACTGAAATGGAACCGAAGACATTAAATGAGGCTAGCAAAAGTCAGAAATGGATGGATACAATGGAAGAGAAACTGCAATAGATTGAGAAGAATAAGACTTGGGAATTAGTTCCTAGAGCGGTTGATAATAATGTCATTGGCACAAAGTGGGTATACCAGAACAAGATGAATGAAGAAGGGAAGATTGTGAGGCACAAAGAAATCTTAGTGTGCAAAGGGTATTTTCAAGTTTAAGGTATTGATTTTGAAGAAACATTTGCACTAGTGGTTGGACTAGAATCTATTAGGATGTTTCTTGCTTTCTCTGCCTAGAAGGGTTATAAAGTTTATCAAATGGATGTCAAATCTGCTTTCCTAAATTGAAATTTAGAAGAGGAAGTATACATGGAACTGATGGTATGATGAAAGAATAAGTATTTGGTCAACTACTGAGAGGGGGAGTGAATTAGTGGATCAAAAAACTGATAAGAACTTCACCAATATCAAAAATCATTCTCTCAAAGTAAACTTAGAACTAATAATGTAATAGCTCCATCAAGATTAAAACTCATAAGATAAACCAATTGACTGTTACAATAAATTAACAGTAAACAAATTCTTCATTTCTCAATGCTTCCAGTTATCATGACTTATCAAAATAGTTAAGTAGTTAAGTAAATCAACCATGAAAACATAACCACAAAAACATTCACCACTTGACACAAATATTTTTTGATGTGGAAACCAAAATAGGTAAAAACAATGATGAGATGAGACTCACAAGATAACTATCAGAACTCTTCTGAAGTTTGCCCTATTAGGAGCCTAGCCTATTAAATCTTTACAAAAAGTCCTCTTAAGAACTGTTCCTATTAGGAATCACCCGATTAAGGGATTGACTACAAATGCCTTGTTATAAGCAATACCGTGTAAGGAGAAACCTCGGTGGAGGATTAAAAAATCCAATCTAATGGATCACCTTGTAAGAGGACTGATTAACACCAAGCTTGTTAGTGTTATGACCCAGAGGCAACTAAGTTGGGGGTGAATTAGTTGTAAATTAATTTCAACACAAATATACCTTAATCAAACTTGATACTTGATATCGGTAAACCAAACTTAATGTCGGTTGATAGATTAGTAGTTAATATTAATACCGATAAAAACCAATGCATAGAACAGAAAGAGAAACAACATCAATAACACATAACACATATATTTGTACATGGAAACCCTGTAAGGGGAAAAACCATGGTGGAAAACATTACCCACAATCAGATGATACTACTGCAGATAGTATGTGTATACAAATGAGGTTTGCACATGCAGAAAGGCCAACTACCTAGAGCTCACTACTTAATCACAAAATAGGAGTCACACTGACTACAATTGGATGGTTAAATCCAATGATAATGCACTGCTCAAAGTAGCATCTACAATGATGGATTCAGTACCAGTTAAGCTCTGATAATCACCTTTAAACCTTCCTTGAACCTTCTCTCTAGTATACTCATATGATCTTCAATATTCGTACATACCATGTTATAATACCATAACCTTACTTACAATATACTTGTCTCTCTCTACCACTTCATCTCACAAATGAGATCTTACATATATATCAAAACATAAGACCAAATGTATAGGCCAACTTACCAAGAATATTACAATTAAAAAATTTACAAATAAGTCAAGATATGATGCATCATGTCGGCTTAATACATTTACAACAATATCCAATTAATTAAATTATCTCCATAACATGTCATGTTGATCTGTAATAGATAATGCATGTCGGCCCATAACCTAGACCAATTTGCAGATAACAACAATTATGTCAACCCGATTAAACCAATAACCAAAATACCAAAACCAAGTATCCAAACCATGTCTTCGACATAACCAAGTGATCTCCAGATGATAACAAGTTATCCTTAGTGTCGGTGAACAATATACCAATGACTATGCATAAGTCATTGAACTTGCCGGTGAACATAATGTGCCAGTTCAACATAACCAAAGATCTCTAGAATGATAAATGTTGACATCAATGACAAAACCAATGCAACATATCCATAATACCAATAGTTAGAGCTTACCTCGTTAGGGGATTTTAATTCTGCTATAATTGTTAGAAAACAATAGGAGTTTGCTGATTTGTCTGAATAGTATTACACTTGCTTGATCGGATCCATTTCATGCTCTTATTTGCCTTTACTCAAACTGCAGATACATCATCCAGTTCAGCAACCACATGCTCCACTAATCTATGCTCACTCTTTTCTAACTCATTAAACTAAACTTCATCGACCTTATAAACAAATCAATTAGGTCGGTAACACAACAAAAACCTAATTTGCATAGAGATTACAAACAAATCGGTTCAAGTATGATTGTTGGATTACATAGCAATCTCTGCACATCAATCAAGAAAACCTTGATCACTTCTTGATCACTTCTTTATCAACCTTAGTAACTCATCATGTGCTTTGCATTAGATGCAATACATTTGATTATTTGCTAGACAAAAAACCGTTACAACAACTCGCTAAAATCTCTTGGAATTGTCTTCATACAATAATCATACGTGTCATAATCATTACCGCTCATCATCACATCATAAACCAATATAACCAATTCACCAAACTTAATCAGTTAGGGTTTATAAAAAACAACAGGTAGGGTTTACCGGTAACATCAATAGATAAGGTTTACATTGGTTCTTGGTTCACTCCACAAATTCATCCTACCGGTTACAATAACAATATTACAACAGTATCATTACTAGTTAATTGACATCAATGACAACATAACATATCATTAATGCAATCTTCATGCAAATGCCAATAGGAACAACCAAAAGGTTTTTTTCTATGTGATGATGAAACGTTTGTGTGCTGGTTGAAGAAAGCACTTTATGGTTTGAAGGAGGCTCCAAGAGCATGGTACTCAAGGTTAGATAAGTATCTAAAGGAGAAAGGGTTCATAAAAGGAAGTGCAGATAGCAATTTGTATGTTAAAGCAAAAGGAAGCCACATGATTATTGTGGTTGTGTATGTGGATGACATAATTTTTGGAGGTAAGAAGGACACCCTATGCAAGGAGTTTGTTGAATAGATGAAATTAAAATTTGAGATGTCCATGCTTGGAGAGTTGTCCTACTTTCTTGGTTTACATATTTCACAACAAGGTAAAGGGATATTTATCTCTCAAGCCAAGTATGTCAAAGATATGTTAAAGAAGTTTCAAATGGAAGATAAAAAAACTAGTAAGTACTCCCATGGTGACCGGATGCAAGATGAGCAAGGATGATGAATCACCGGTAGTGGATCAAACATTGTATAAATCCATGATTGAGAGTTTGTTATATCTTACTGCTTCTAGACCAGATATAGTGCAGGTAGTATGCATAGTGGCTAGATTTCAAGTTGCACCCCAATAGTCACATGTAAATGCAGTCATGAGGATATTCTGGTATATACAAGGGACACTTGATTATGGACTATGGTATCCCAAGCAAGGGGATTTTATCTTGCATGCCTACACTGATGTTGATTGGGTCGACTGCATTGATGATCGGAAGAGCACAAGTGGTGGTGCATTCTTCTGAGGTAACCGGTTGGTCTCATGGCACAACAAGAAGAAAGATTCAACTTCTCTATCTACTCCCGAGGTAGAATATATTGCTGTTGTTGGGTAAAAGCACAAAACTATGTCACGCTTCAGGCCAACTTATTAGCAAAAGTTAATTTAATTAGTTCTAACTAAAAATTAATTTTAGTCAAATATATGGTCTATATAGATTCAATATAGCTAGGTTATATATGGGCCACAACTTTTTCAATTGGAAGTGTCTACCAAATGTATATTTTATACCCATTTTGGTATAAATACCAAAAAAATTAAAATTTAAAAAACTCGACATTTCAACAACTCCTACTCTTATAAATAAATAAAAAATTGAAATGTAAAAAATACCCTTTTATAGATCTATAAGTGAATTTTCCAAAATATACATCTTTTAATATTTTAATTAGTTTTATATTTAATATTTATTTGTTATTAAAAGTAGGTCATCAACACCAAAATATAAGATTGATTATCTTGACAAGGAAAAAGACTAAAATTTATTTAAATTTTTTGAAAAAATATGTAGTAGAGAAAAGAATCTATGTCAAGATGATATAATTCTTTTCTAATTTAGATAAATAATTAAGGAAAAAGGTTGTGGGAATTGGAAAGAGTTATATTTCAACACACAACTTTTCAAATTTATTGAAAAATATATATTTATAAAAAATAGTAAAAAATATATCCATGCACTAAAATTTCAAGTTATCAATATACACAAAAAAATTAAAGAAAAAAGGTAAAATTTACTAAACAAAGTGTGGTGGCTTGTGTAACTTCTATTTCAACACTTTATCAGTAACTAAATTATAGTGTTTGCCAAATTTGCTAGGATGATTTTGGCTGAACTCACAATATTGGTTCCCACTTTTTGACCAACTTTGACACTTAGATGAACACTTTGAAAAAAACCTTCACTTTCTAACACCTTTAACTTTTAAACCGTTAAGAATTTGAAGATGATGTGAACTAGTGATTTGTAACAACTTGTTTATATATTATAATTTATTTTTTCCAAAGTTTTTTGAATAAAATTTTATTTATTTTTCCAGCTCCTTGAAAAAAGTAGTTTTTTATAGAAAACAACATATTATTAGAGTGATATGCATCCCAAAACGAATAACTTTTTTTTTATAAATGATTAAAATTTAATTCTTTTGAATTTTAGTTTGTAACATCAATACTTAGGGCATGTATTTTGTTTGATAGTGATATGTTGAATATTTTTCATTTTATTAAGTTTTAAAGTCTAACTAATTATAATTTAGATGTATGTGTACAATTGAACAAATAGCTTGTTTTATATATATCAAAATTAATTATTATTTTTTTGTTAGAAAGAAGACATCAATACGTAGTGCATAGATATTTTTAAGAATTTTTTTGAATTAGTTTACTATTTTTCCCAATGCATTGATCAAAGAAGTTCATGTTTGGTGAAAAACATAATTCATAAGAAATAAAATAAAAATTTATTAATGAAATTAAATATATTAAAAATTATAAAATTTGGAAATCTTATAATAAGGACTAAATACTTAAAAAAATAAGAAATTTAAATGAATTCATTGACCCCTCAAAAGCTAATGTAAAATTCGTTTTTTAACAGCATTTGATAGATGCAAAGGAGACTCTAACATTGCAAGTATCATTTAGAAGTACAGAGGTTCTAACCAAGAAATTTTGATCTAAGAGTCTTTGATCTAACTCTCTTAAATTAATTACTTCAAATATGACCTCTTAAATCTTAAATCATTATATTTTTTTAAAAATGTATGATTTCAGATAAAATCAGTATGTACCAAAAAGTGGGAACCGACATTGTGAGTTCACCCTTATAGGTTACAAGGTAACCCAATCTAACCGACTTAACTTTGTTTCTATCTCTTGCATTTTTTCTCCTTATCAAATATTGAAGAAGGATGAAAAGTATGATCTGTGTGAATGGATGAAAGAGGAGTTGATCATGAACTTAGGCAAGATCAAGGGAGAAAAGAAAGGAGTTTTCTAGTATGGAAATCTGATAGTGTGCCTAATTCTTTTCTTCTTGAATGAGATACCGGGTTTTGGAAAAAGACAATGGGCCTTTGATATACCAGTAGGAAGGAAAAGAAAAATCATTTGGAACTGCAAAGAAAAAATAAGTTGAAGCTAAAACAAAATTTAATCAAAAGAAGAGAGAGAGGCAACAGAGAAAAGTAAGTCAATTTGTTGAAAAATTCTCAAAAGATATTAAGAATATAATTGAATCCTCATTAGAAAAAGAAGTCAAGAAGAGGAAACAACCTGAAGCTCTTATTGCACCAATTAATTCAAATACTGAGACTGAGCATGAAATTCCTCTATCTTTCAAGACAGTGCAGAGAAAGAATGTAGAAGACCCAAAGGAGAAAGCTGAGAAGACAAGGAAGCAGCCGACAAGGAAGGTAACCTTTAAGATATCGGCAAGTAAGCTAGTTGAAAGGAAGCCTAATTAGAAGAAAAGGCCAGGAAAAGAAACTCTTGCATCAACCAGCGAGAAGAAGAAGAAGGAAGACATAGATGAAGCTATTGAAACTGGTAATTTAACTATTATTCCACCTATGTCTTGTGCTAAGTTAATAGATGAGATAACAAAGGATGGTATGTTATAGAATATTCAACATTATTAGGAACATTTGGATGATGATGAGAAAAAGAAATTGAGGAAGCAGTTTTGTTACACTTAGATATATATAATAAGGCTTTATTAGAGATTGTAAAGCAAATATCGACACAAATATATAATAATCTAAATGCTAGAAGATTATTTGTTGTAGAGGAAGACCGACACATAAAGATTAAAGGATTATTAACTAATTGTGGTTCAATTACCCCAGAGGAAATGAATATGTGTATTGAAACTGCTAATAGAACAATTTTCCAAAGAAGGATCATGACAGTTAGCCTTATGGTAGGTAGAGTTAAAGAAATAATTAGTTAAACCAATGAGGCATGAGTCCAATTCTTTATTCACCACCCTGATTTATTTACATCACCGAAAGATAATGCTAAGTGTGACATTATAGACATCTCGGTAGATGACAAAGGCAAAGGTGAAGTTGATAACCCATTCACAATTTGGAAAGATGCCAAGGAATTAAATACAAAATCTCTAGTAGAAGCAAATGTACAGGATAAAGAGGAGATACCGGCAAAAAAAGCTAGTGCACATAATGAACAAGTTATAGATGTTGAGGACAATAGTCCTCCAGATCAAAATGAATGGGTTGTGGATACAAAAAAAGAGGTACTGATAGTAATAGATGATGCACCAAGTGGGAAAGCCACTGGTGCAAAAGAAGATGATATAGAAGAAAATAAACCAGAGGAGAAGCATAAAAAGAAAAATCAAGAAGGAGAGAAGGAAAAGGAAGTTCAAACTGAAATAATTATTTTTGCACAATCATCAGAGAAAAAGGGAGAGGAATCTGACATAGAACTGACTGCCAGAACGTCATTGTTAGCAATTACCACTACACAATGTTGAGAAGAAGAGCATAACATAGATGAGTTAAACCAAACTCATGATGATTACAACTCAAAAAATGATCAAGGAAGGGACTGAGGAAAAGAAAACAATTGATCATTCCATTCCAATTTTGTACCAGTTAGTCTCGAAATGAAAAATTGATAAAGGAGCAAGCCCATCTGGCAAGCTCAAAATACTGACAGAGAATATTTCAAAGGAATTTCAATCACTACAACAGAGCTCTAACCAACATGCTATGGACCGGTTTGCTAAGGCCAAAAGGGCCTCTTTTGATCAGTTGATTGAACCAGATAGAGTATAGATAGTAGATAGATTGAAAATGATAGATGATGCTTTGAGTCAATGTACAAATATTTATTGGGTATGCCACAATTCAAGTTTAGTTATAGTAGGTATAGACAAAAGAATTAAAGATATTCAAAATACAATTGTAGGCATTGTAAATAAATTTGATGGAGTAAATTCATTAACCACATCTGTAGATGGTCAGATTTTGTTGTTAGAAGTCTAGATTTCAGCTCTTGAAAGAGACAGAGACAAAATCATATGGAAAGCTAAAAATCTCAGAGGGTTACTGAGTCCTCGATTGGACACACTATATGTACATAAGAAGGCGTGTATAGATATGATGGGAAATCCCACACTGACAGAACTCAAAGAAAAAGAATCTCATGCATATGCCCTAAATGTACTTGTGTCAATTTCAGGGACATTCAAATCTAGTTGGCACACATACTTGGAGTTTTTTAAGAATGCCTACCTAGAAATGTTCAAGCTCATTCAACTCCAGTAAGTATTTTGAGAGGCATTCCCCTATACATAATTTCATTGATTTATTCATTCTTTATACCATTTTTTGATATTGATGCCAAACGGGGAGTGATGTATGTAAAAAATAGAAAGGAGAAATATGTATGAATCAGATTTTAGATGGTATATATAGCTCAGAGGGAGCATAATCAAATTCTAGGATTAGCCTGATAGATTGAAACCATTTTTCACATGAGTGTTGCCATCTATGCCAAAGGGGGAGATTGTTGGAAAATATTGACACTCATTCGGTTTCTTATGTTGTCATTGATGGAAACATTGGCAACATATTTTGGTGCACATTAACATCCGACATACACTTTATCGACATCAATGATTTCAAAGGTAACCGAAAAACTAGGTACCCATATGGGAAGCCAACATCACTTGGAGTTCCGGAAAAGGGTAGTATCCTGCAAATCATTTTATAATTCATATATATTTGTAATGACATGACATGTATTATCATTTTGTATGTAAGCTGACATATGGCATAAATGTTTATAAGGGTATATAAGTCAGACTATCAAGTCATTTTCAAAATAACATTCGAGATAAGATTTGAAATGCGAAGTTTATGTTTGCAAGATCATTTGTATGTGAAGTTAATATTCTATAACGATTTGTAGATGATTTATAAGGTACTCATAAGGTGTATGTTATTCTAGCAAGGGCTTAGGGTTTAAGGATCAAAACAATCAGAACCTTAACCAGAACTCAATCAGGCATAGCAAATGCATTACATGAGTTTAGTTTTGCATTTTGGTATCAGAATGTGATTGTAGTCAATGAGACTCTTGGTGATGAGCAGTGTGATCTAGGCAGTGTTCCTTCTTGCATGTGGAGACCTCTATTATGTGTAATATCTCTTCATATGGCTAGTGAATTGATATTGTGGGTCACAAATCCCACCGTGGTTTTTCCTCATTGAGGTTTTCCATGTATAAATTCTCTGTGTTATGGTTCTGATTTATGTGATTGCATTTATTTTTTCAGTTATATGTATTTATGTTTACCGATTGATGAATAAATGATTTGATAATACTAAAATATTATTTTATGATAGAACACTGGTTCACCCCGCCCCCCGTCAATGTTCTTGGTGTTGACATTATGTGAACCAGTATGAGGACATGATGACATTGTATGTTGTCATTGATGTCAATATGCTGAAGAAGAGAGAACCGGTATGTTACCAAGAACCGGTATATGTGAGAAGTGGTATATGTGAGAACCAGTATAACATTGTGAACCTGTATATGTGCCCAAGTGAAGCACTATGTTTATTCAAGGTGAATAGAGATGTGGTTATGGGAAGTGGTACTTAGAAGCTTTGTATGACTACCGGTTGGTAGTCTCAACTTCAGGGTTTCCGGTTGAAGTGCCTCAAGCCTGTGTGACTCAATCGGTGACTTTGTGTGATGAGTTAGCATTATAACGAAGAACAGATTGTGTTGCCACGTCAGCCTTGTGCACATGAAGGATCCTGCATGAAGGAGATTGTCCCTATCTACCTCAGGAATGTGCGAAGTCTATAAATAGTGATAACGCCTGATGGGTTATCAGCCACCATGAAATTGGTGGAAAATGAACGATGGAGAACATCTTGAGATTGGCTCAAGACTAGTGCATTTAATGAAATGTGCTCAATGGTTAGAATTGAACCGTTTCAATTGCTTCACCTAATAGGTTTAGGGTTTAGGGTTTATGCTACCGACCTATCTATTTCGTATAAGGTCAATGTTGTGTTTCTTTCTGAGGTTGTTGGCAAACGTTGTGTGTGTGTATCCAAGAGAAGAGATGTGTAATTCTTGCCAGACTAGAAGAGAGAAGTGATACCTGCAGAGTGTAAGGGAAGAAGGTGAAGAGGAGCTAAAGTGAATCTGCATTGGCATTGAGTGTTGTTACCAGATCATTGTAATACTTGTTGATCTTTAACCCCTTCTATAGTTGGGAAATCCCTTAATAGGGTAGCTTTAACCGGCTTACTGTAAATCCTTTAACAGGGTGACTCTGTCATGCCCAAAATTTAGGACAAAAATGGAACAAATTTTTTTCTTTTAAAACATACTAAATTAATTAACAAGTTCACTCTTGCGCCAAACGTTAATGAAATTTCCATTATTAAATTCGAGCTAATTCTGAAAATGAACTAAGCATCGATAAATTGTTAAATTTTAATTGCGGAGAACCTACTGATTTAATTCTATCTCCAAGAGATATCTAGTCAATAGGTTTTATTAAGTAAATCAAACTAAAGGAAATAGGAGTAAAAAAAATTTAATTTATTCTCCCATAAGACTATATAGTCTTTTCAATTCTTTTATATTTCTCTTTATAATTTATCCCAAATTATAATCAGGATTATATAAATATATACATATATACATATTTGAATATGCATATATTTATATATTTATAATTTAATTACTTATTCAAAATGCTCAAAATTCATATATATACATATATATATATTCCCATATATATATATGGAAACATATATATATATATATATATATATATATATATATATATATATTTTACTTATATGTTAAATATTTTAACTCTAACTCAAAAGCCATTTTTAACTTCCTAATTATTAAACCATATTTTTCCCCAACCCTAATTAGGGTTCCAATTTTCTCACATTTATAATAACTAAACTAATTAATATTTTTCTTTTATTTTTTTTTAAAACCGATTTGCCCTAGCCCCATCCGGGCTAGGGTTTTATCCCATAATTTTTTTTTTTAACAGTCAAAGTTTCATGCTGGGCCGAAGACCCTAAAGGCGGCCACGATTTCATTGTTTGCAGGTCACAGGAGTTTTGGGAGGTGGGCTGGCCGCGCGCACCACTGTGTGAGCTCACAGTGGCACCGTGGCACCACTGTGTGGCCACACAGTGGGCGCCGCTAGTGGCTCCCCACTGTGTGGCCACACAGTGGCGGCCGTGGCCGTCCACTGTGTGCCCACACAGTGGGAGCTGCAAGCGGCTCCACTATGTGCCCACACAGTGGGAGCCGCAAGCGGCTCCACTGTGTGTGCACACAGTGGGCGCCACGCGGCCGTCCATTGTGCGTACACACAGTGGAGTCCGCGGGGACCCAAAACATTTTTTTTTTTTAAATTTTTTTAAAAAAAAAATATATATATATATATATATAAATATATATATTTATATATATATATATATATAAATATATATATATATATATATATATATATATATATATATATATATATTTATATCTACTTAACTTTTATAATCATAGTTAAAAAGATGAAATTTATTTCAATATATATTTATATAAATTTTTTTTTAAAGAGAAAATTACATGCAAAATTTTTAAGCTAATTTAATAAAAGGAAAAACATAAAGTTAAATCAGATTTTATATATATATATATATATATATATAAAGTTAATAAGCTTCTAAATCAATGTTATCTAAAATACAATTTAGAACACTATTCAAAGATGCATTATACTTTTTCTGGAATAAAGAAATTCATTGATTTTTTTCTCCTCTAATCTAATATTTACAGAAAACTACTTTTTTCCATTTTAAATACTTAAAATCTTTCAGTATATAAAAACTTCTATTTTGCCTCAAGTAAAAATATAGGTAAAATCTAAATGAAAACAATTCTTTTATTCCTTTCCATAATACAAGAAGCTTTGCAGGCAACACAAATTAACTTTTCTTTTTCAAATAAATCAGAAGTAGAAATAACAAGCTTTTCTTTTTTAAAACATCTCTAAGATATTCTACCAATTTACAGAATGTTTCCTCTGAATAGTCACAACAATAAGACTTCAAGTCTACTTTCACAATTTACAACTTGCTCCTCTTTTCTATGAATGAGGCATATTTCTATAACAACTTTTAACAAACATCTGCAACTGAATTCAAGTATCTTCAATAACAATCTTCTGTATCTCTTTCATGGTTCCTAATCTCTTTCCTCTTAATTTCCTGCATAAGAGAAACACAAATATGACCACGGAGTGCTCACCTCCCAGCCTAGGCTAACTGGTAGCCACCCCCGAGCTCGGAGAACCAATTCCTAGATGGGTAACAAATAGGCAAACACATAGAAAGCAAAGCATACAGATATTCTAGACACATTCCCAACCTAGCTTTCACAGCACCACACTTCGGTGATGAACATTTTCAAAGGGTGGTAGTGGACCAAATACCCCGAGGAGAACTGCAAGTATGATACAAACAAGAAGCCACCTCATGGCACAATAAAAAATATCAATAATTCTCAACCCCTTATTCCTTATGCCCCCCAAAGGCATTCTAGCCTTATAACCCTCCTTGTGACCCCCATTGCACAAACAGGCCATGCAGCAAGGGTCACACAAAGATCCCTTGCGATCGCTCTCAAAAGAGAGTCTCTCACTCGAGGGCTATCACTGCTATCACCCTCAAGATCCTCTTCTCTCCCAAGAGTAAGAGATCTTGAGAAAACTCCCAAAACACATCATTTCATAAAACAAAATATCAAAAGATTCTCAAACATAAACTTCCAAGAATACAGATTTCTTACGCCAACAAACTTCCAGACATGAACAAGAAGAAGATATTAAAAGTAAAAATTGAAACCAACCTTAATCTGCCCAAAGGTTATTATGATATCTGATGAAGAGCTGCCCAATCCACAAATCTTTTTCCTGCTACCCTTATTCAAATTCCTCTATTCCATAACATTATTTTTCTTCTAAATTTTCTTCTATCTCCAAAGATGGAGAGTGGGTGATTACCCTGCTATTCCCAAAAATCTTCCTTAAGAAGCTCACTCTCTGAGTTCTCACAGGATTCTAAAAAAAACAAAAAAGAAGAAAGAAAGCAAAATGCAAAAAGACTATCCTTCCAAAAGGAAAAATCTTGATTTGATTTAACTTCAATTTTCAATTTTCGCTCAACTCAAAAAAACCAATTTTTAAAGCGTTAAAAAGATCATTATAAAGTAGAAACTTGCCTAAAATTACCCCTAACCCCTAGGTATACCTTATGGGCTTTAGGAAAGCCTATTAAACTACCCCTAGGTGTTCATTTAACCCATTTTAAACCCCTCTGAAGTTTATTTTCGGGTCAAACATAAGTTGACCACCCCAAATATTATATTCCCAAAATATTTTTGACAACACATTATTTTATTTAAGATTAATTATAATTAAACACTTTCCCACCAAGAGACAACATAAAACATTTAAATTTAAATACACACGTGTCAAGTGACACTAATAAAATACTTTTACAAAAGTAAAACATGAAATTGTCTCTTGAGGTTTTTACACATTAAAATTTAATTAACACTTAACACTCATGCAGCATATACTGTTACGAATAAAATACAACACAAACGGGGTGTTGTCTCTCCAAATAGACAAACCCTGGCTTTACGAACATACATAAGTCTAGGTTTGATTCTCCGTAATTTTCCATGGTCACATGGTAAATTTCCTGCGCATCTCAATTTACACATTAGTACTTCCAAATATCCAAATATAATATAATTCAATAATATAACAATGCACATCATCACTTGCATACAATTTTCATCTGCACAGATTGAATACATCTTTTGTCAAGCAAATTCACATAAGCAATTTTCATCCCAATTCACATAAACTAAACATACATCATAGTTCTATATTCAGAATAAAGTCCTGCAAATTCAATAACGACATCTATCATTGCAATATCATTCTATCTAATAATCATGTAGTGTTCTATCTCATAAAGCATGTAAGTAAATCATCAAATCATAGCAATGTTATCCAAATCCTGAAATCATAAAAGTTCTAAGTCTCAAAATGCATCAAAATAAAGTATCCATAATAGTCTAAAATATAAAATCCACTGAATGTCAAACTGAGTCGAGGTGAGGCCTCACAGACTCAAAACCATTAAGTTCTTGAAATCCTCTAACAAGGTAACCTTTAATAGGGTTTAACCCTTAACCGAGTATTCTAGCCATCCCTTAACTGGGTGATCCCTAATAGGATCGGTTCCTAACAGAACCTATTGTATCAGTCTTTAACCAAACAAGGCTCCTAATAGAGCAGACTTCTAAAGAGTTCAAAAACAACTTGTGGGCATTCATCCCCACCGTGGTTTTTCCCAGTTGGGTTTCCATGTGAAAAAATCTATGTGTCATGTGTGGTGTTATTCATGTGATGGTTTGAGTGATTTGTCTCTGAAGATAAGTCATGTTGATCTAGCTATTTATATATCTTTGATGATAGATTACCTGTTCATGCACTAGGGTGAAATGGAAATGAAGTATTAGTTTGTATGAAAAGATAAGTGTCAACCAGTTTATGCTTGTCTTAGTTACTCTAGGTTTTGTCGGTTGTACTCTATTTAAGACCGGTGTTACTGTTTGCTTGCCAAAGCACAGTGTCTACTGACAAACTGGTTGAGGATTTTGTTTTTGTCTATATTGATTCACCCCCCCTCTCAGTACTAGTTTGGTACTATCTGTTCATCATTGAGTTATCAATTGGTATCAGAGCATCCTCCAGGTCTTCTATGTTATAAGCTTAACCTCTTGAGGAAAAGATCCCAGTCTAATGATGAAGAGGGAAGGTCCAAAGTTCAACAGAGATAATTTCAGTAAATGGAAAGATAGAATGAAGATATACATCAGAAGCGTGGGTGCACAACACTAGAGTTATATTGAGAATGCTTATGTTTCCACTATCGGTACTCTCACTGATGACCAAAAGAGAGAGACACAGGAGAATGGGAAAATCATGGAAGCCATAATTATTAGCTTATCTGACATTGAGTTTGTTCATGTCCAAGATAAAGTAAATCCCAAAGAAGTATGGCATACTCTTGAAAATATCTATGACGGTGATGAGCATGTAAAACAAGCTAAGGAAGAAAGCCTTAGAGGGAAGTTTGAAGACATGCGGATGGTTGAAGGAGAGACCATTCAACAATATGGAATAAGAATCAAAACTATTGTTGGAGATATCAAGAGTGCAGGTGGTAAAATGGAAGATTCCACCATGGTAAGCAAAGTCCTGAGATCCTTATTACCAGTATATGCAATAAGTGTTGCTGCTATTCAAGAGTTGAGATCAATAGACAAGACTAAGGTATCCCTAGACTCCATCATTGCAAAATTGATAACCTATGAGCTAAATAGTTTTGATGGCAATGTTCAAAAGACTAAATTAGCTTTTAAAGCTTCTGCTATACCATCCAGAAAAGGAAAAGAAGCTAGCACTAGAGGTGAACCAAGACAGAACAGAGAAATGGATGATGAGGAGATTCTGATGGCATTTGAAGCTCTTCTTGCCAGGAAACTTCCTAAAGGAACCAGTAAATACAGAGGTAAGCTCCATTTGAAATGCTTTTCTTCTAATTAGATAGGACATATTGTCGTAAATTGTCCTGATGGTGACAACAAGGACAAATCGGAAAGGTTCAAGAAATTCAAAGGAGGAAACTGAAGAAACTATTTGGGGTAGTTGATGAAGGTGTCACAGATGAGGAGTCAAAAGATGAAGAAAATGAAGATATTGTGTTTGTTGCTATCAAGGAAGATGTGTCCGACAAGAAGGCTCTTGTCTCCCACTTTGATAATTCCAATGAGTGGATTATTGATAGTGGATGTTCTCACCATATGACTGGTGACCGGAGTAAATTTCTATCCTTGGAAGAGTATGATGGTGGTGTGGTTCGCTTTGGTAATGATGCACCATGTATGGTCAAAGGAAGAGGGTCCATCTCTCTGAATGGAAAGAGTAGTGCTGACAATGTGTATTGGGTTGATGGTCTAAGACACAACCTTCTGAGTGTTGCCCAACTAAATGATAGTGGTCTCACTCTGGAATTAAAGAATGGAGTGTGTAGAATCAAAGGAAAGAATGGTGAATTGGTGGCCACCGACATGCAGACCAAAGGTAACCTATTTTAGCTGAATGCAAATATAAGTACATGTCTTATGGCTAAATTTGATGATAGTTGAATATGGCATAGGAGACTCTACCATGTAAACTTTGATAACATTGTGAATGCCAGTAAGATCAAGGCAGTTAGAGGGTTGCCAGTGTTGAGAAAACCAGAAAATACCTTGTGCAGAGAGTGTCAACTAGGGAAAATGTCTTCTTCAACCTTTAAAGGTAAACCTTTCACTGCTAACAATTTTCTTGATCTTGTGCATACTGATTTGTGTGGTCCTATGAAAACTAGGAGTGTGTAGGGTGATAGGTACTTCATGATTCTCACTGATGACTGCTCAAGAATGATGTGGGTCACATTCTTGAAAGATAAGTTTGAAGCTTTTGTAAAGTTCAAAGATTTCAGAGAATTCGTGGAGAAGGAAAGCAGTAAAGGGATCAAGTGCTTGAGAACTGATCAAGGAGGGGAATTCACTTCTGGTGAATTCAACAAGTACTGTAAAGAACATGGCATCAAGAGGCAATTGTCTGCCCCTCGGACTCCACAACAGAATGGCCTAGTAGAGAGGAATAATTGGACTATGGTTGAAGCAGCTAGACCTATATTGATTCAAGGAAAGGTAGCTCACACCATTTGGAGAGAAGCAGTGAGTACTGTAGTCTACACAATGAACCAGGTACTCATCAAGAAAGGTAAGGATAAAACTCCTAATGAGTATTGGACCGGTAAGACACCTGTGGCTAGCTACTTTAGAGTGTTTGGTAGAAAATTTTACATCAAGAGGAGCGAACACTAGAGCAAATTTGATGCGAAATGTGATGAGGGAATATTCCTAGGGTATTCCACCAAGAGCAAAGCTCTCAAGTGTTTCAATAATAGGACTCAGAGAATTATGGAAAGTATCAATGTAAGAGTTGATGAAACCTCTTAGAAAACTAAGGAAACCGATAGTGAGCAAGTGGTAAATGAATCGGTTGTAACCTTTTGGGAACTGGTTGTCAATCAATCAAGTACCAGTAACAGTGTTCCTACACCAGTAGATGTAGATGTTGATACTGATGGAGATGAGGATGAAGAAGAAAAGAAAGACGAATCTATCAAGACCATTCCTTGGTATGTCAAGCTGAATCATGATCCTAAGCAGATCATAGGAGTTAAGGATGCAGGAATCCTTACAAGAAGAAAGGTCAGAGAAAAATCATGTATGATCCGTGAATTTGAGACTAAATCATTCAAAGAGACACATAAAGATGAAGACTGGTTCAAGGCAATGGAAGAGGAACTTAACCAGATAGAGAGAAATGGTATATGGTCTTTAGTACCTAGACCGGAGCATAAAAATGTCATTGGTACCAAATGGGTTTTCAGAAATAAGTTGAATGAGGATGGCACAGTGATTAGAAACAAAGCCAAACTGGTGTGCAAAGGATATGCCCAAGAAGAAGGAGAATACTATGGAGAAACCTTTGCTCCTATAGCTAGATTGGAAGGAGTTTGTATGCTTCTTGCATATGTAGCTTTTAAAGGATTCAAAGTATATCAAATGGATGTAAAATCTGCATTCCTAAATGGTGTACTTCAAGAGGAGGTGTATATAGAGCAACCATAAGGGTTTTCCCTATCTAAAGACAATGAAATGGTATGTAGGCTACATAAAGCCTTATATGGTCTAAAGCAGGCACCTAGAGCTTGGTATGAACGCCTGCACTCCCATCTTGTGAAGATTGGATTTGAGAGAACAAGCAAAGATAGCAATATCTACTTGAATTCTGAAGGAGATCAGATCCTGATCTGTGAGGTATTTGTTGATGACATTATCTTTGGTGGAGATGACAAGATGAATCATGAGTTTGTAGATGAGATGAAGAAAGAGTTTGAGTTGTCACTCATAGGAGAGATTAAGTTCTTCATTGGACTGCAGATTTAGCAAATGAAAGATGAAATATTTATCACTCAGTCCAAGTATGTCAAAGAGGTGTTGAAGACCTTTGGCATGGAAGATAGAAAACCAGTTGGTACACCAATGGTGACAAGTTGTAAACTATCCAAAGAGGATGACTCAACATTGGTTGATGAGAAGGAATACCGATCAATGATTGGTAAGTTGCATTATGTAGGGCATAGCAGACCAAATATTGCACATGCAGTTGGCATTACTACAAGGCTCCAGAAAAGTCCAAGAGAATCCCACTTGGTTGCAGTCAAGCAGATTCTTAGGTATCTGAAGGGAACTATTGATTATGGATTGTGGTATCCATATAGAGAGGATTTCAACATGAAAGTATTCATAGATGCCGATTGGGTAGGTAATGTGGATGACTAGAAGAGCACAACCAGTGGTGCATTCTTTTTCGGTGGTAGACTGGTCCCATGGATGAGTAAGAAGCAGAGTTGTATCTCTCAGTCTATAGCGGAAGCAGAGTATGTTGCAGCTTTCATGAACTGCACTCAGACAATTTGGATAAAGCTTGTATTGAATGGCTTCAAAGTTCCTATATCTAAACTAGTAAGTATATTTTGTGACAATCCTAGTGCAATTAACATCTCCAAGAATCCGATTTTACATTCTAGAACCAAGCACTTTGAGCTTAACTATCATTTCTTGAGGGAAAAGTTTTAGATAAAAGTGATTGCACTAGAACATGTTTCCCGTAAGAAGCAGTTAGCAGACCTATTCACCAAGCCTCCCCCAAAGGCTACATTTATGTACTTAAGAGGTGAATTAGGGGTGTTTCCCCTTTAGGAGGTAAACTAAAGGTATATGCTCCACATTAGTCAATTATTGCATAATCAAAGTTTTCTTCAAGATTGATGTGTTGAAGGATGCTACTCCTCAGGGGGAGTAGCATAATGGGATATGGAAGCTTGTGCCTCCACTTTGGCATTGTTGTCAAAGGGGGAGAAGAAGTGAAGTGGAGAAGATATCTGCAGAAATTGGGGGAGAAGATGTGAAGAAGAGAGATATCTTTGTATATTGCCATCAATGCCAAAGAGGGAGATTGTTGGCATTATGTGAACCGGTATGAGGACATGATGACATTGTATGTTGTCATTGATGTCAATATGCTGAAGAAGAGAGAGAACCAATATATGTGAGAACCGGTATAACATTGTGAACTAGTATATGTGCCCAAGTGAAGCGATGTGTTAGTTCAAGGTGAACCGACATGTGGTTATGGGAACCGGTACATAGAAGCTTTATATGACTACTAGTTGGTAGTCTCAACTTCAGGGTTTCCGGTTGAAGTGCCTCAAGCCTGTGTGACTCAATCAGTGACTTTGTGTTATGAGTTAGCATTGTAATCAAGAACAAATCATGTTGCCACATCGGCCTTGTACGCGTGAAGGATCTTGCATGAAGGAGATTGTCCCTATCTACCTCGAGAATGTGTGAAGTCTATAAATGGTGATAATGTGTGATGGGTTATCAGCTGCCATGAAATCGGTGGAAAAAAAATGATGGAGAATGTCTTGAGATTAGCTCAGACTATTGCATTTAGTGAAATGTGCTCAACGGTCAAGATTGAACCATTTGAATTGCTTAACCTAATAGGTTTAGGGTTTAGGGTTTATGCTACCGACCTATCTGTTTCATATAAGGTCAATGTTGTGTTTCTTTCTGAGGTTTTTGGCCAAAGTTGTGTGTGTGTATCCAAGAGAAGAGATATGTGATTCTTGCCAAACCAGAAGAGAGAAGTGATACCTAAAGAGTGTAAGTGTAGAAGGTGAAGAGGAGCTAAAGCAGATTTGCATTAGCATTGAGTGCTATTACAAGATCATTGCAATACCTGTTGATCTCTAACCACTTCAACAGTTGGGAAATCCCTTAGCAGGGTAGCTTTAACCGACTTACTGTAAATCCTTTAACAGGGTAACTAAAAACCATTAAGTTCTTGAAATCCTCTAACAAGGTAACCTTTAACAGGATTGAACCCTTAATTGGGTATTCCAGCCATCCTTTAACCAGGTGATCCCTAACAGGATCAGTTCCTTATAGAACCTGTTGTACCAGTCTTTAACTAGACAAGGCTCCTAACAAAGAGGACTTCTAAAGATTTCAAAAATAGGTTGTGGGTATTCATCCCCACCCTGGTTTTTCCCAGTTGGGTTTCCACATGAAAAAATCTTTGTGTCATGTGTCGTGTTATTCATGTGATGGTTTGAGTGATTTGTGTCTGAAGATAAATCATGTTGATCTAACTATTTATATATCTTTGATGATAGATTACCTGTTCATGCACTAGGGTGAAATGGAAATGAATTATTAGATTGTATGAAAAGATAAGTGTCAACTAGTTTATGCTTGTCTCAGTTACTCTGGATTTTGTCAATTGTACTCTGTTTAAGACTGGTGTTACTGTTTGTCTACCAAAGCACAGTGTCTACTGACAAATCAGTTTAGGATTGTGTTTTTGTCTATACTGATTCACCCCCCCTATCAGTACTTGTTTGCTACTATCTATTCATCGTTGAGTTATCACTTGGATTCCATCAAGATGCACTTTCGAGACACCCAAATCTCAACCACACTCTAGACCTATCACAACAAATTTGAATTCTATTGCATTGTTCGTTGTAATCCCAAGACTAACTATACAATATCCTTCCCATATGATCTTGGATAATACATCCAACTCACTCCCACTAGTGTTTCCCTTTGAGGCACCATCAAAATTAATTTTCACCCAACTCAGATCCAAAGGAATTGATGTGAGTCCCAAATGCAAATTTGAAGGAAGATCAACCTCCTTGGCCCCTTAATGGTGGGCCTAAATTATTTTGTTATAAAATGAGATAAATAGTTTAATAGTTTTATATTCAAAACAAATGATACAAATAGTTAATTAAAGAAAATAACCATTTTGATATAATTAATAATATAATATATCTTAAGTTCTTTATTTGACCAACTTATATATAGAGAGATATTATTTTCAAGGGTTTATATTCTGACATAAATTACATAGATATATTTAATATAATTGCATTTCTTGTCAAAATATTTGTCAAATAAAAATATTAGTATAGATACCCAAAATACATCAATATGAAAGATGTACAAAAATATTGGTTTTATTTTAATATTAGGTTTACTACAAGGGTTACATAAATATATTGAATTTGATATATCTAACATCTATTAGATAGATGTACTTAATATACTTATACTATTTTATTATTATTACATAATTGGAGAGAGGAATACAAGAATGGGAAGATGATAGTGTTTGTTATTAGAGTAAAACAGGTTTTGAAGGGATCCTGAAACACTTTACAAAATGACAGCCAACGCTAGGAGAGAAATAGATGATAACCAACAATTGAACAATAGAAAAATAGAAGAAAAAGCAAAGGGTCACACCTAAACTACTAAAGGTTATTTATTTTTTTAGTCTTTGCATTCTTAGGAATCACATCGTCATTCATGTTCATGTTAGATATTGCAGTTGGTAGGATATGTTGTTGTCATTGATGTCAACATATTCCTAAGTTCCTATGTTCAAATATTGCAGAGAGTTGGTTTGGTGTGTTCATTTGCATAAGAAAGTTTGTAAGAGAATTTATGATTTTAGTAATGAAGTATCTCTAGTTGATTCAGTATTGGTTTCATGATGATATGTGGTGATTTGATTGGTTTATGGATTCTGGTATGAGGATTGGTTTTTTAGTGTTCAGTGTTGTAGTGTTATGGTATTTGATGTATTATGCTCCAAAATGATTATATCTTGAGTTGTGCATTTAGGAGAGTGTTTGGGATGTTCATATGTGTCTTCAATTCATATTGTTCATGATTTGGTGCTCCACAAGTTTTCTTTCTAGTCCTAGTTGTTGTTGTTGAGTGTTCTCGAGTATCAACGTGTTGATTGATGAAGATTTGATTAAGTGGTGTTGATACAGCTATTCTAGATGGTTCTAAAATTCTTGTTGGTGTTTCCTAACTTTGTCCTATTTTTTTTTCTGGTCCTTATTAATCATTGTGCATGTTATTGAATATCTTATGGGTTCGGTGATGTTCTTCATGTTATGCAAAAAAAATTATTCTATAGTGTGTTGCGGTTGATCTTAGCAAGATTTCTAGTGGTGTTGCATGTCTGTGGATTTGATTTGGGTCCATTCTTTGTCATCATGGGATTGCATTGGTTTTCTAGTTGATTTATGTGTCGTGTGATATAATTTTGTAATTAGGTCTTAAGGGTTGAGCCAACCTTGTAGTCAAGGTTGATGATTTGTATAAATTAGGTGTCATATTCCTATTATTTGAATCTAGGTGTTGTGTCTGCATTATCAGAGAGTCGTGTATGTGCGAAAAAGAGAATTCATCTTTCGATGAGAAGTGTAGACCAGAGTGTGTTGCTGGGTAGATAAATGTGCTTAACCAAAATTGTCATCAGGCATTTCAAGATGATATTCTTTTAGTTCATCTAATTGAGATTGCTATATGATCTTTGTAAGGTAGTGAACCTTCCTCAAGGTTGTATCCCTTCTTGTTTTTGAGTAGTGAGCTCTAGGAAGTGTGCCTAAATGTATGTGCATTCTCCATTGTAATATTTTCACATGCTACTATAGAGTATCATCTTATTATGGGTAGGTTCCCACTGTGATTTTTCCCTTAACCGGGTTTTCCACATCAAAATCTTGGTGTTATGTGTATTATTGTTAGTATTCTTAATTTTGTTCTTGTTGCAATTGATCATATATGAAGTTGTGCTTAAATTATATAAATCAGTGAAAATTGATTAACCCACCTCTCAGTTTTCCTCCATGGTTGTTTCCAATAATTTGTATCCAATATAGATCCTTCGGAAGAAGCTTGACTACTAGAGGAGATCTTGGATGGAAACCTATGTTTTCAAAAAAGAGAGTCTGAGATTTGATGGAAGCAATTACACTGTATGGAAGGACCAGATGGAGTTTCATTTGAAGTGTCTTGGAGATGATTATTGGAAGATTAAAAAGAATACCTACAATGTTCCTCAGAATGGACCGATTATTACAAATGAGATCAAGGAAGTATTGGCATTATGTTTTCATTGATGTCAACTTGTATGGGATGATAAATGACAAGTGTTGGAAACTGGTATGAAATATCAATCAGTAGGTATGTTATCGGTATGTAGATGCAATAAGGAGATCCACTAGTGAGCATGTATGAACATGAATAAGACAAACCAACAAAGTGAATGGTTGCTAGATCACATGAAGTATGGATACATAACTGGAAGCATTCCAAGTCAATATGTTCTATTGGTAGGGCATATGAACTAATAAAACAACGATCGTGTGTCTTGTTTAGTGTATGAACTCAAACTGGTATAGAAAACTAGGTTGATTTGGATGGTGTCTGAGGATGACATGTAGATTCCATGTGGCAGGCATGCAGTGGCAAGAAAACCATCCATTGACATGATACATGATGAGCAGGTCGATTTTAAATAAGGAAACGTGAATCATGGGTCAATGATAGAAGAAGTGCGGCTTGAGACTAATCGAGATGCAGAAGCTTTTTGTTGAGATAAATAAAGTAGGACAATATGATATTTGTGCTCATTGGTCAAAGGAAATAGTTGAGGCATTAATGGTGAATTACAGAGGAAGGCCAAAAAATAAGTTGCAGGTCACTAAATATAGAAAGCGTATATATATCATCAGAAATGGTAGTGGTTTTTGATCTACTATAGATCATCAATCGAGAAGAGGATATTCAATTAGATTTGATATAAATTTACTCAATGTAGAAAAACCCTACTGTGCCCATTTTGAATGTAGGTTTTGGTGGGAACAATCTGTTAGACACAATGCACCATTGAGAGGGGGAGGGGGTGAATTAGTGGTTCTCAAATCTCTTTTCTCTTTTGCAGTCCTTTGTGAATATATCGGTTCCTCGATTTAACTCAATACAGACTTACCATTTAGGGAGATGATTAACTTAAATGTAAACACACTCACAAGGGGACATCACATAACACCAACATATACGAGGAAAACCCAAGATGGGAAAACCCTAGTGAGAAATGTTGCTGGAGTCTATTGCTCCAATCCAACCTCACAATAAAACACAGTTACAAAGTTTAGGGCACCAAACCAAGGAGCACCAACCCCTATCTAATTTATGGGCTACAACCCAAAGGAGCACCAACCCAAGGAGCTACAACCCCTGCACCGAGCTACAACTCAGTGTACACAAAGTAAACGTCAAATACATACTTGTGGTTATCATGCTGCAAGTGAGTCTTGCAACCATTTCAAATATTTTTCTTTGTCAGTGAGATATTCTCTCGGCTACGCCAACTCACTCTTCTTGCTTTTCTTCACTTTCTCTACTCTCTGTTGGTTCTTTGTTTACCATCTCTGCAGTCTCATTCTCTTGTTCTTGACCAGTATAAATACAATAGGTTCTTCACTCCAACTGGCTGAAAGCTTCAACAAGATTCTCCCTTTCTCTCACTCTTCTCATAGATGCTCATTAAGCACTAGGCTGATTTCTTCTTCCCTGAAGAGACCTTCAACTTATCAATCTCCCGATTGTCTATTCTTCAGCAACACCATTCTTCCTCTTCTATTGTATACTTATAGACTAGTTTTCCCTCCAAAAGACCAATTCAAAAACTAGGCGGTTAGGGTTTTCTCACCATCCTCGAGGTAAACCAAATCCATTCAGATCTTGCACAATCTAATCTTTCTGACATCTAAATGCACAACACTGCCATAGTCACATCTCCTGGATTGTGCCTTCCATTTATGACGACTTTCTTTTTACCCTAATAGTTGATTCCTTGGTCAATCATGAAAGATCTATTGTGTTGTTTTCTCTGTCACCTCGATCTTCTCAATCACTCTAGGTTGACTCGTAGTTGTCTTCCAGACCTCGAGCCTCAAACCCTTGCAATCCCTCTGTAGTAAGTCCCTTGATTTGTGTGACCTTTCATTAAAGCTGACCAACCCTGCAACAACCATGTCGATGTACATTCCATCTTTATCCAAATGCAAGTTTGCCACGATGACTCCTTGTGGCATCCATATCAACTATCTGCCAGCTTGGCACTGTTGGCATATGCACACTCCAATGAGACATTGTATGTGATTGAAGGTTTTGTCATTGATGGCAACCTTGCAATCATATGGCACTGACAAAGGCGTTATACTGGCATCAACAGATCACACTCTACACTGGCACTCAGGACACTAGCACCGACACAGAAGAAAGGAAGTATACCAACACAGAGGTCGACAGGATTTTGTTATATTATATTTTGTTTATTATTATAAAAATGTGTAAGCCGACTTGGCATATTGTAAAATGACTCCTATATATAAAAGAGATCATTGTAGACATTTTGAATGATGAGAAGAAGCAGATAGGAAAATATTAGGTAGACCTATTGTGCGAAATATAGGTCAAGGGGTATATGTAAAGAACAGAGCAGGAACCGATACTGAATCTGGCATAGAAGATGCTATTATAAAGCAGTACAAGATATTGGATTTGTATAATCCTTATTGTAAGCTAGTGAGACTTCCCATTGAGCAGTGAGCTCTAGGCAGTTGGCCTTCCTACATGTGTAGGCACCTATTGTAAGTAATATTCTCTTATTAGCCAGTGAGTGAATATTGTGGGTCACAAATCCCACTGAGGTTTTTCCCACATTGGGTTTCCTCGTTATCATCTTGTGTTATGGTGTTCTTTTCATGTGGATGTTCTTGATTCTATTTATTACATTATTTCTTGCATACCGGTACACTGTTATATTATGTTCTTCATGTTTTAAGTTAAGAAATACTAATTACCAGTTATATACTGATTCACCCCCCCCCTCTTAGTATCTGTGGGATCCCTAACAATTGGTATCAGAGCTTTGTCCTCTATTTTCAAAAGCCTAACAGCTCGAGGAAGATCTTGACACCAGTAAAGATGGAAAATTTAATGAAGCAACTGGAAGGAGCTCTTACAGACTATGATGCAGAAAAGTTTAAAAATATCAAATTAGAAGATGATTTAAGAGCAGCTCAGGACATCATTCAGGCACTTCAAGAAAATTTTAATATTGCAAGAAATAAGAGAAGAGAACTTTGTGAAAAATTGCAAAATGAGAATGATGAAAAGGAATCACTTAATGATATGATAAACAAGTTGAAACAAGAGATCATGACAACAAAAAATGAAATGCAGGATATGACTATGAGATTTTGCAAAGAGATTGAGGATAGGAAGAAGAATGAAGAATAATTGACTAGAAGACTAAGTGATGCAGTAAACGAGAACACAAGACTTAGCTATGAAAATGACATGTTGAAGACAGATCTGATGCATACTCAGAATGACTCAAATGAACTGATGAGACAAAAAGAAGTCCTAGAAAGAGAACTAGAAACTGCAAATCAACACAAAGAAAAATTCAAGAAAAGCTCAAAGGAACTTGGCACCTTGTTGAAAAATCAAAAACCTAAAGGTGACACTTCTGGAATTGGCTTTGAAGTTGGTGAAAGCTCTGGTACTGCAAATACTCAGGATCACAACAAACCTAATGCTTATAAATTCAATGGTAAATGCTTTAACTGTAATAAGTATGGTCATAGAGAAAATGAATGTAGATCTAGAAATTATGAGAATATTAACACACCCACTCGTCAATGTTCTAAATGCAACAAAGTTGGTCACAATTCTAAAAATTGTAGAATGAATGTGAGATGTTATGTTTGTGGAAGATTTGGACAATTATCTAACCAATGTAGAACACAAACCGGCATAGGTTATGGGAAAGCTATTCAGAAGAATAATGTAACTTGTTATGTATGTAACAAGATTGTGCATATTGCTAAATTCTGTAGAAGTAAAGGAACATTGGTAAACAACAAAAGTTCTAGCTTGAAAGGCAAAGAAAAAGTTGAAGAGGTTAAGCAAGAATTCTTAAAACAATGGATTAGAAAAGCTGATCTAAATATTGGGAATACTCCTCCACCGGTAGAACAAACCAATGCTTCACCAGCAGAATAGAGTGATGCTTCACCAGAAGGACAGAGCAGTGCTCCACTGATAGGAAGTTCTTCATCTAATTGAAGAAAGTTTCCTTGAGGGTTTAGCAGTCTAATGATACATGTGCTATTATTCCCTTGGTTAGAGATAAGAAGTTGGAAATTACTTATTACTGGCAAAACAATGTTAAGTGAATACTTAACCGGCATGCAATTAATGTGGTAGATGGTGAAAAGCCACTATAAAATTAAGGTTTTGGCTCCATTTCATTTCACCAAGATTTCAAATTTTCAAAGAGCGCGAAGATTTCGAGCTAAGGCATTTCAAGCAAGAAGCAAGAGCACTCCAAGCAATGATCCATCCAAGATAGTAAAAGGTATTTAATCATGACAACCACCTCTACAATTGAATATATAGAAAAATATACTATTTTTGAGGTAATAAAAATACCTAGGCTTGTATTTCAATTAGTTCCCGAGATAGCAAAGAAGGATGATACCTTAGGTGCTTTTTCTCAAATTCCTAAGGGAGTTGTTTATGCTAAAGACCCCAGAATGTACATCCACTGCAACATTGAGGAATTAGGAGATGAGGAAATTAAAACAATGTATAAAACTGTGATATGTGATAATACCAGCAATGTAAAGGATGAACACAAGATCATTGAGACCCTAGGATTTATACAGATCCTTAGCATTGCTGAATTTCCAAAGAATGTGATTAGGATAGTTTTGAGTAGGGTACATGGAGAATTTTTCTGGCTAGATGCAATTCACAAAATCACCAAGGAAACTGTGAAAGTTGTCATAGGGTTACCAACCACCGGTAAAAGACTAGATAAAACCAAGAAAGTTTAAAATGACCTAGTTAAAAACCTAACTTGTGCAACATTCGACAAGAGGTCTCTAAGAGTAAATGATGTAACAGATATCAGTGTGAGATTCATCAGTATGATATTAGGGTATAAAGCTACTCATGCTAATAGACTCAATTCAATTTCAAGTTTATACATTAAGAGTGCTTATGATTTGGTCACAGACAATGCAAAAATTGACATATGTGAATGGTTAAAGGATGAATTAATTGACAACCTTGGAAAGATCAAAAAGGACAAGAAAGGAACTTTCAGATTTGGAAATCTGTTAGTATGCCTAATGCTACATAGAACAAAACAGGTTCCTAGTATAGGTTACAAAGAACTTGGATATGACATACCGGTAGGCAAAGAATTAACAAAACTATTCAATAACATGGGTGAGAACAAGGAAAGCAATATTAATGACTTCTTTCAAGCAGTAAACACCAAAATGAAGAAAAGAGTAAGGTTATCACAGAAGATTGTAGACAAATACAAAGATGAAATATGTTTTGTCATCAAGAAAGATGAAATCTGGATGGAAGCAGTCATCCCAAGGATATTTTGGGTAACCGAAATGGGCTATGAAATAGATGATCACATAGTTGAAACATATGCTAAAGCACTTCTGGAAGCCCCTAGAGAACCTAAGGAAGAAATATTTAGCAATGCAAAAAATATTGAAAGACAAATTCAATCAAAGAAAAGGGTAAAAAAGGTTGAGGCAGTTGTAAGGAAAGGGTCTAGACAAGCAAAAGCCATTAAAGAAGATGTATTGAAGGAAACCGGCATAACAAAGGATGAGTTAGCAGCTCCACGGCATGAAACTCACCTATCATCGGTAGGTACTTCTTTAGGAAGTGACATGCTTGTAACTTTCAAAAGAGTTGTAAGAAAATGGCAACCACACCCTCACCCAGGAGGACAAGGCAAAAGAAGCAAGAAGTGAGATCTCCGACAAGAAAGGCCACACCAAAGAAGAAACTGACACCCAAGAAGAAGAAAAGGACAAACAAAGACTTGGCCCCTCTTGATATACTGTTGAATGAAATCACAAAGGTAGGTAAACTGAAAAATATAGAGAAAATTTATGACACTCTAACAGTTGATGAAAAAGAGCAAGTTGAAAATAGTGCTATATTACATATGGATATGTACAAGAAATTTTTGATGGAAGTATTCAATGAAATACTAGATGAATTATTCAAAAGACTAGAGGCAAGAAGATAAGAAGTGATAGAATTGGATAAGAAAATAAAAATTGAAAAGCTACTTGTTGTATATCTGGTAAACTCTCCACAAGAAATTGATGATCTAATTGAAAAGGCCAAATGGTCAGTATTCTTTACTGCACACTGACATATTGCACTAATGGCAGGAAGAGTAAATGAGGTAACAAAAGAAACAAAAAATGGATGGGATATATTCCTGGTTGAGAAAGAAAAGCAGGAAGAATACATGAACCCCAAGCCTATCAAAGTCTATCAGAAAGATAGAGATAAGGGGAAAGGAAAAGTTGGTGGACCACCTAGTATCAAAGTTAGAGAAAACTTACCCCCACCTTCTTTAATTACTTCACCGGTAAAATTAACAACTACTGAAGATCAACTGGTAGCTGAGATTATGGATGTAGAGGATAATAATCCTAATCCTAAAGTCCTATATACTGTGAATGTTGATACTCAGAAGATCAACATAGTAGTAGACAAAGATACAACAGAAAAGATAGATATGGCTAGTGAGCCTCCGGTGACTAAGGAAACTAATAAACCTACAGAAGATAAAGAGCTAAAGGTAGAGACTGAGAAATAGAATGAGGAAATGAAACATACAAAGAAACAAACAAAGCTAAAGGCTCCAGAATAGCAATAACTGGAACAGGTACATAAGGAAATAGTGTCACCGACAACTAGTGAAGTAGGAAAACCATTGCTTAAATAAATGCAGACACAAACTGACCTACCAGAGGTCAATACAAGCTTGGTTACTTCCACTAGTACTCAGATTGTTGACTCATCATCAAGCTTCAAATCAACCAATGCGACTGAGGTACTACTTGATTCTATCAAGAAAATAACCGACTGCAGCTCACAGGCTTACAAAGCAATTGATGATACCATACCAATTTTGAAGGTAATTGCTCCTAACTATAATATAGATAACAAAGATTCTTCAGGAGAATTGGATACACTATGTAAATATATCTCAGAAAACATTGAGAAAATAAAAGAAGAGTTAGTAAAGGATAAAGTAGAAGTTGAAAAACAGAAATTCTTTGATGAGCAATAAAGAAGTGTAATAGAGATTTTGACACACTTCTACTGGAATTATGTAATTTGTTGAAAGAGTACAAAAATTTGTACAAAGATACTTATACAAAAAAAATTTTGGCTATAGATATTGACAAGAAAATGAGCAAGGTACAGCATGAGATCAATAAACTTGCAAATAGTTTTGTCAACTCACCTGATACACTATAAGTTTTTGAGGAAAAGATAACAAATTTTGAGGAAGAACTACTCAAATTGGAAAGAGAGAAAGAAAGAATAATAAGTAAGCCAAAACATTTGAGATCTAAACTAAGTCCAAGATTGGACTATCTAGCATCTCTATGGAAGGAAATTTCTGAGGCACTAATATAGGGCAGCAAAACATCGGCAAAGCATTTGTAGCATCTCACCGGTGCAGTGAAGAGAACAGAAATATCAATAAAGGATAGCAAGAAGTTTATGGATAGTATAAAATTGATTTTGGGAGATCTTTTTCAAATTATAAGTACCTAGCTACAAGGTTGAAACCATAAACTCTACTAACATCTTGACAACCTTTGTCATTATTGCCAAAGGGGAGTAGTGGGATGAGAAAATTCAAATGAAAGGAATCATATATTCAGGGGGAGCTCTCACATTTTTGGTAACATTTTTGGACTACACATTTCTGGATACTTTTTGAAATTTCTCATGAGTGTTGCCATCAATGCCAAAGGGTGAGATTGTTGGCATATGCACACTCCAATGAGACATTGTATGTGATTGAAGGTTTTGTCATTGATGGAAACCTTGCAATCCTATGGCACCGGTAAAGGCATTATAATGGCATCAGGAGATCACACTCTACACCGGCACCGACACAGAAGAAAGGAAGTATACCGACACAGAGGCCGACAGGATTTTGTTATATTATATTTTGTTTACTATTATAAAAATGTGTAAGCTGACTTGGCATATTGTAAAATGACTCTTATATATAAAAGAGATCATTGTAGACATTTGGAATGATGAGGAGAAGCAGATAGGAAAATATTAGGTAGACCTATTGTGCGAAATATAGGTCAAGGGGTATATGTAAAGAACAGAGTAGGAACCAGTACTAAATCTGGCATAGAAGATGCTATTGTAAAGCAGTACAAGATATTGGATTTGTATAATCCTTATTGTAAGTCAGTGAGACTTCCCATTGAGTAGTGAGCTCTAGGAAGTTGGCCTTCCTGCATATGTAGGCCCCTATTGTAAGTAATATTCTCTTATTGGCCAGTGAGTGAATATTGTGGGTCATAAATCCCACTGAGGTTTTTCCCACACCAAGTTTCCTCATTAACATCTTGTGCTATGGTGTTCTTTTCATGTGGATGTTCTTGATTCTATTTATTGCATTATTTCTTGCATATCAGTACGCTGTTATATTATGTTCTGCATGTTTTAAGTTAAGAAATACTAATTACTAGTTAGATACCGAATCACCCCCCCTCTCAGTATCTATGGGATCCCTAACAGGCACTTCAAGTTGGTCCAAGGAGGATCATTGACCAACCACCCTACTGGTTCAAGGTTGAAACCATAAACTCTACTAACATCTTGACAACCTTTGTCATTATTGCCAAAGGGGAGTAGTGGGATGAGAAAATTCAAATCAAAGGAATCATATATTCGGGGGGAGCTCTCACATTTTTGGTAACATTTTTGGACTACACATTTCTGGATACTTTTTGAAATTTCTCATGAGTGTTGCCATCAATGCCAAAGGGTGAGATTGTTGGCATATGCACACTCCAATGAGACATTGTATGTGATTGAAGGTTTTGTCATTGATGGAAACCTTGCAATCCTATGGCACCGGTAAAGGCATTATAATGGCATCAGGAGATCACACTCTACACCGGCACCGACACAGAAGAAAGGAAGTATACCGACACAGAGGCTGACAGGATTTTGTTATATTATATTTTGTTTATTATTATAAAAATGTGTAAGCTGACTTGGCATATTGTAAAATGACTCTTATGTATAAAAGAGATCATTGTAGACATTTTGAATGATGAGGAGAAGCAGATAGGAAAATATTAGGTAGACCTATTGTGCGAAATATAGGTCAAGGGGTATATGTAAAGAACAGAGTAGGAACCAGTACTGAATCTGGCATAGAAGATGCTATTGTAAAGCAGTACAAGATATTGGATTTGTATAATCCTTATTGTAAGTTAGTGAGACTTCCCATTGAGTAGTGAGCTCTAGGCAGTTGGCCTTCCTGCATATGTAGGCCCCTATTGTAAGTAATATTCTCTTATTGGCTAGTGAGTGAATATTGTGGGTCATAAATCCCACTGAGGTTTTTCCCACACCAAGTTTCCTCGTTAACATCTTGTGCTATGGTGTTATTTTCATGTGGATGTTCTTGATTCTATTTATTGCATTATTTCTTGCATATCAGTATGCTGTTATATTATGCTCTGCATGTTTTAAGTTAAGAAATACTAATTACTAGTTAGATACCGAATCACCCCCCTCTCAGTATCTGTGGGATCCCTAACAGGAACTTCAAGTTGGTCCAAGGAGGATCACTGACCAACCACCCTACTGGTTCCTTGCTTCTGCCAGTTTGCTAACCCTTTCGGTCTCAACCATTCTAGTGGTTACCACTCTTAATGACACCATCTCATCAACCTTCACAAGGCTCCTATGTTCTTCCAGTGAGGTCAAATTCTTATGTTTACATCTACTTAAACTTTCTTCCTGATCAATGTTGTTTCTTCTTCTACCAGTTTATCAAGGTGACAAACACTTCACACTTCCTCTGTACTGGCATCTTAATCATTCCTTCTCTTTTCAATTTAGCGCATAACCCTAATCTGAAGCACTTAGGGAATTCCTTCAATTCACTAGTATATCTGGTGTGATCTTTCAAGTGCTTACCTTTACCTCTTCACTCTTATCTCTTCAAACTATAATGCACTCAATGCATATAGGAAATAAGCCCCATTTACCTGGTGGAGTAACACCCTATCATTTGCTCATCTGAGTTCCCTATTTGTGCAGCATATCTTCAAACAGGCACATGAGAACCGGTGTGAGTACACACACTATCAGTCATTTCTTCTCATGATGACTACAACTTCATTTGGTGGGAGTCCTACTGGTCTGCAACCTCATATCGTAGTGGTTCATTCTTCTCTTCCAATGTTGATGTGATTCAGATAACATTCTGCCTCTTCATCACAAACAACCACTCAAAACACCTCTCTATCTCATCACACAAGTCAGGCACTAACTTGTGTACTGATGACCACTGAGGTCATCTTCCTTACCTTTATCGGTGTTCTGCAACACAAGGTGATATCAAAGATATCACATCTTGTACTCCTTCATAACAGTGTTGCACATACATCTCTTCTATTGGTGGTCATCCCATATGAATTGGCATTAATGAAAACACAATGCCAACACAATCAAGTATAAATATACTGACTGAAGACTTAAGTTGATGATGCTTGATGCCAAAAAAAATAGAATAACTGACAGATTAGAGATTGATCAGAGATAAGATCAAAAGAATTTGAGTGTTTGAGCTGTCTAACAGAAAGGTAGAACCAGTAGAAGGTGTACCAGAGGTTTTACGGATAAGGTTAGAGAAACTGACAAGCTGTCATATAGAGCTACAATTGTGTAAACCGATAAGGGGGATTCATGAAGAAAGCTATAGAAGGTGAAGGAGATAAGAGAGTGTACCGGTGAAGGGCAGAAAAGGTATAAACAAAGAACAGAGAACCAATAGAGAACTAAGAAAGGGAGAACTAATTGAGAAGAATAAAACTGGTGAAGTATTTTGATTGCAAGATTTACAAAGATCATTTGTAACAAGATTGAAACTATTGTATTAATCTGATCTAGTGTATATCATTGAGTTGGATCTTGGTGCAGGAGTTGGTGCTCCTTGGGTTGGTGCCCAAAACTTTGTAATCAGTGTTTATTGTCAGGCTAGATTGGAGTGGTAGTCTCCAACAACATTTCTCACTGAGGTTTTTCCCATATTGGGTTTTCCTCGTGTATCCAGTGTTATGTGTTGATTATTTTTGTGTGTTTTTATTTTATCACTTTCCTTAGCTCACCGATATATCCTCCTTGTGTCTGATTTGCCAACCAGTACCAAGAGTTTGGTTTAAAAGGTTTAGAATATTGGGAATCAAAAATTCACCCCCCTCCTCTCAATGGTACATTATGTTCAACAATTGGTATCAGAGCCTAGGTTCCTGATCAGATAAGCTTTCTCTAGCTTGGGTAGATTTTGGTCTTAGAACACAATGGCAAGAAATGAGTCCACATCCTTTTCTAAAGCTCCCATGTTTGATGGAACAAACTATGCATTTTGGTGCAGAAGAATGGAAACATATATGTCCTCTCTAGGATTTGATGTTTGGATGTCTTTAAAGAATGGGTACACTATCCCTAGTGTTCCTCCCATAGACTTGGATGCTAAGAAGGAGTATGAGAACAATGTAGAGGCTAATCATTCTATTCTCAGTGGGCTTTCAGATAATGAGTTTGTTAAGGTTATGCATTACTCATCTGCCAAGAAGACTTGGGATAAATTGTAGACATTATTTGAAGGAGATGCCAAAGTCAAAGAGGCCAAGATGCAATCACTAAAAGGTTAGCTTGAAGGCTTCAATATGAAAGATGAAGAAAAGATTGCAGACTACCTTGACAGAGTAGATGAAACTATGAACACCATCAGAGGACTTGCAGAGGAAATTGTTGATGAAATTATTGTCAAAATGGTACTTAGATCACTCACATCTAAGTATGATACTAAGGTCTCTGCTATAGAGGAAGCCAAGGATCTGAAAAAATCTTCACAATGGATGAGTTATTTGGGTCCTTAACTGCTTATAAGATGAAGACAACTAAAGAAAGATCTTCAAGGAAAGAGGTTGCTTTCAATTCCAACAAAAAGGGAAAGGAAGAGGTTGCTCATAAATTATCCAGTGGAGACTCGAATGTAGAGGTAGGAAACTTTGTTAAAAAGCTCAAGAGAAGATCCAGTAAGTATAAAGGAAAGTTTCCACTGAAATGTTTCAATTGTGGTAAAATAGGACACTTTTTTGAAAATGTCCTTACAATGAAACTGATGGAGATGGGAAAAGGAGCTCTGGAAGATCTTTCGGTAAAGATAAAGAAAAGAAAGCATACTAGCAATGAAGAAGAAGCTACCAGAAGTAGAATAGTGTATATACCATTTAGGATGATGTGCCAAATGAAGAGAGTGCATCAGAAGATGACTGTCATGAGGTTGAAAGAGAATTTAATCTCTTTATGGCACTAGATGAACCGGTTGTAGATGATGAGGAAGATGAAGACATTGAAGCTGAAGTGGATCTAGAAGGTGAGCTCATAAGTGTTGTTGAGGACTTAAGTAAGACAAGAAGAGAACTAAAGGAATTCAATCTTGCTACAACAGAAGAACAAGATCTCCTGAAGCAATCCTTGGATGAGTCCAATCAAGTGATTTATGACTTGAAACTCGAGTTGGAAGAATCCAAGAGGATATGTGAAGTTACATCCTCTGATTTGATGAATAAGGAGAAGGTGCATCAAAATCTAGAAGAATAAATTGTAAAGTTGAAAAAGGAGCTTGAAAAGAGTAAGGATGAACTAAAAATAAGGAGGAAGTATGACGGTAGAATTGAAGCTTTGGACAAGATGCTAAATAATAAAAAGCATTCAAAATATACTAGTGGCTTGGGATTTGAAGAAGGATAAAGTTCCAATAGAAAAGACACGTCTGGTAAGGAGATATAGTTCGCTTCTCCAAGTGAAAGTAAAGAGAAGCAAATCTTTAAAGTCAACAAAGATACCAGTAAGAAGACCTATGCTGAGGCTACAAGAAAATGTCCTGTGAATAGGTATACTAAAAAATGAAAGGCTCACTCATCATACTGGTATGCAAATCATAAAAGAAAGCCCAAGGTGGATAGTGAAGGATTCACTAGAATCAACAACATGAGAGGAAGACATCCGGTGACACAAAGGTTTTCTAGTTCAAAGTGACAAGACTGTTATGTACCCAATTTCCATGGTTATTGCTACCAGTGTAATAAGTTTGGACATAGAGTTGCATATTGTAGAGTAATGAATAAGCCTACTATTAGTTTTGAAAGTACAAACTCTTTTGCTGCACCCCAAGGTATGGATATTGTTTGTTATCAGTGTAATGGATTTGATCATAGGAGTTTTAAATGTAGGAGAAGTCAACCAGTTTCTTACAATAGTTTTAAAGATTTATCTTTTAATGTCAATATGAAATGCTATAACTATCAAGAGTTTGGACATATTGCAAAGCATTGCAAGAACAAAAAAATCAAGCAGAAGCAGACAGCTCTTAATCAGAAATCGGTAGTTAAATCAGAAAAAGAAGTTGTTGTAGATAAAAAGAAAGAAGACAAACTGGTTTGGGTTGAGAAAGACAAGAACAAAGAAGAATCAAGTTTGTTTGTGCAGATTGACCTACATGCAAATAGAAGAAACTTGTGGGTTGTAGACAATGGTTGTTCCAACCACATAACTAGTGATAAAAATAAATTTATCAAGCTTAAAGATTGGAATGGAGGCTTAGTAAGATTTGGAGATAACTCCTCCATCAAGATAAAAGGTATAGGTACTCTGAATATAGATGGAAAATTCAAGGCACATGATGTGTATTGCGTAGAGGGTCTAAAACACAATTTTCTAAGTGTGAGTCAGATGTGGGATAAAGGATACAATTTCATTTTTGACTCTTGGTTGCCAGATAAGAAAAGAATGTACCAGTCAAATTCTAGGAGAAGGTAAAAGAACTTATGGAAATGTGTACAATCTGAAGGAATGTTGTCAGTCCCACTACATGATGGGACAAGTGGATGAGAGCTGCCTGTGGCACAAGAGAGTAGGCCACATACATTTTGATAATCTAGCTGCGGTAAGAAAAAGGGGTCTGTGAGAAATATACCACCAATCATCAAATTGGTAAGCACATTTTGTGATGAATGTATAAGAGGAAAGATAAATAAGGTGAGCTTCAAGAATAAGGAACATAACACCTCAAGACCACTTGAACTGGAAAATATAGATTTGTGTGGTCCAACTAGGACAAGAGCTCTTATCGGTAAGAGGTACTTTATGCTCTTCATTGAGGACTATTCAAGAATGACATGGGGCACTTTCCTACAGGATAAATCACAATCACTTGATAGATTCAAGATCTTCCGGAAGATGGTAGAGAAAGAAAGTGAATGCAAGATAAAATCCATAAGATCAAACCAGGGTGGTGAGTGTTGGTATTTTGGTATGGTTTTGTCATTGATGTCAACACCTACTAAACACTTATCAACTCTGGCACTTTGGAGAATCAGCAACTTTCAGCAGCAAGCAAGTGACTTATGCATAGTCACCAGTATCTGGTGCACCGGCAGGATATAGTGATCACCGGCACTTGGGAGAGCATGGAAAACACTTGGTTATGTCGAATAAATCATGTGGACACCTTGTCTTGGAGTTTTGTTTATTGGTATATTCGTATTTGCATATTTGTTGTTACTGGCAAATAGGTCCAGGTTACACCGACATGTTTATCTTTTCTAGATCAGCATGGCACGCTATGAAGATGACTTATTATTGTTGTAAATGCAGTAAGTCGACATTGTGAATCGGTTATTGCATCAGGTATTAATTAATTTGTAAATTAATTTTATTGTATTATCCTTTAGAACCGACCTACTAAAATTGGTCTTAGGGTATGGTATAAATATAAGATCTTATTTGTAATATTGAATGTGGAATATGAAAAAGTATTGTGTGAAGGTATATGCGAGGATAAGTAGAGCTATACACACAGACATCATTTGAAGGTTGAAGGAGGGTTTTTGTGAAGACAATCAGAACTACACTAGTACTGAAACAAACATATGAATATGCTACTTTGTGTAGTATATTCTTATTGGATTTAACCATCCAATTGTAGTCAGTGTGACTCCTATTTTGTGATTGAGCAGTGAGCTCTAGGTGCTTGGCTTTTATGCATGTGCAAACCCCATTTGTATACACTTACTATCTACAGTAGTATCATCTGATTGTGGGTAAGGTTTCCCACCATGGTTTTTCCCCTTACAGGGTTTCCACATACAAATATTGGTGTTATGTGTTGTGGATGACATTGTCTTTTTGTTTCATGCATTAATCCTTACCGGTATTGCAATTAACTGCTAAAACTATCTACTGACATATTAGACTAGTTTACCAGTATTAAGCATTAAGATGGTTAAGTTGTTTTTTGTTTAAATTTGTTGGACAACTGAATCACCCCCCCCTCTCAGTTTTCTTTGGGACCTAAAAATTGGTATCAAAGCTTAGTCCTCTTTTGTAGAAGTTTAACAGCTTGAGGAGATCCAATGTCTACTAGCTATTTCAGGAAAGACATTCCTAAACTTGATGGAACCAACTATGGCATATGGAAGATCAGAATGGAGACACATCTAAATTGCATTGGAAAGGACATCTAGGATGCTACAAAGAATGGTTATACTACTCCTACTCCTGGTCAGCCTAATCCATCTACCTTGGGAAAAGATGAGGAAAATGATTGCAAAGCAAGAGAAGCACTTTTGAGCACATTAACAGATCACCAAATCATGGGACTATCAGATAGGTCTACTACTAAAGCTATTTGGGATCATTTGATAACACTGAATGAAGGAGATTCCACAGTCAAAATTTCAAAACTTGAAAGCTTCCGGGTCAGGTATGAAAATCTAAAAATGGAAGAAGATGAAAGGATTTCTACTTTTATGGAAAGAGTAAATGAGATTGTTTTGGGTATTAAATGTTGTGGAGGAACCTTAAGTGAGGATGAAATTGTTTCAAAAGTTTTAAAAGGATTACCACTGGCTTATAAAATGAAAGTCACTGCTATAAATGGGTTAAGAACAATGCCTAATACATCAGTAACTAGGGATACACTGATTGGAAAACTTTTAGCTTTTGAAATTGAAGAATTTGGTCATGTTGCTACTATAAAGATAGATTTAGCCTTTAAAGCATCTACATCATCTGCACCATCATTTGACAAATCAGATTGGAAAGCCTTTTATGCAAGAGAACTTGAAGAAAGTAGGAAAGAAAATGAAGAACTTGAAGAACTTGAAGCACTATTTGTAAGGAAAATGCCTAAAGGTCCAGTTGGAAGTAAGTATGAAGGTAAAGCACCCTTTAAATTTTTTAACTACAATAAGATTGGTCATATGGCTTCAAGATGCCTTGATAGACATGCTAGACTAGGAGAAGAAGCTAGAAGAACATACAAGCCTAACCCTAAATATCAAAGGTACAAATTTAAGAAGAATAAAGACAAATCTTGTTACATTACTGATGAAGGAGTGACTGATGATTCTGATGAGGATCTGGTAGACAATGGATGGGTTTTTGTTGCTATAACAGAAGATCAACCAGCACCTATTGCTCAACCGGTAGAAGAGGCCTTGGCAGCTAAAGTTGAAGTAAAGGATGAGTGGATCATTGATTTAGGATGCTCACATCATATGATAGAAGATAAAGGTAAATTCTTGAAATTTCAAGATTACAATGGAGGCTTAGTAAGATTTGGAGATAATAAAGCTTGTTTGATCAAAGGTAAGAGTACAATATCTCTTGATGGTAAGAATAATACTGACAATGTTTACTATGTTGAAGGTTTAAAGCATAATCTTTTTAGTGTTGGTCAATTAGTTGAGAAAGGATTTCAGTTACAATTCAAAAATAGAAAATGCAAAATCATGAATAGAACTGGTTTGGAAATTGCAATCGGTAATCAGACTAGAGGTAATATCTTTCATTTGAATAACAGTGAAAAGACATGCTTAATTGCACATATTGATGAAAGTTGGCTATGGCATAAGAGACTCTGTCATGTAAACTTTGATTGCATGGTGAAAATTAGTACTACTAAGGCAGTTAGAGAGTTACCTAAAATTGTCAAACCTCACAATACAGTGTGTAAGGAATGTCAATTTGGAAAACAAGTTAGAGCTAGTTTCGAAAGTATTCTAGAAAATCCCAATAATGCTCTTGATTTAATTCATACTGATTTATTTGGTCCGGCTAGAACTAAAAGCTTACAAGGTGATAGATATTTCATGCTAATCATTGATGACTATTATAGAATGTGTTGGGTTACTTTTCTCAGAGAAAAATCAGAAGCACTTGGAAAGTTCAAACTGTTCAAAGCAATGGTAGAAAATGAAACTGGTAAGAAAATCAAATGTCTAAGATCAGATCAAGGAGGAGAATTTACATCTAAGGAATTTAATGCATTATGTGAAGTGAATGGAATCAGAAGATAGCTATCAGCACCTCAGACACCATAGTAGATTGGAGTTGTTGAAAGGAAAAATAGAACCATCTTGGATGCAACCAGAAGTATGTTATAAGAAGAAAACCTACCACATGTATATTGGAGAGAGGCAGTAAGTACAGTGGTCTATACATTCAACAAAGTTCAAATCAAAGGTGTAACTGGTAAGACCCCTCATGAACTATGGTTTGGTATTACTCCTACTCTTAAATATTTCAAAATTTTTGGAAGTAAATGCTATATCAGAAGAGATGCGTATATTGGCAAATTTGATCCTAGAAGTGATGAAGGAATATTTCTTGGTTAGTCATCTGAGAGAAAGGCATATAGATGTTTTAACAAAAGATTGCAGAAAATTGTTGAGAGTACAAATGTAAAGATTGATGAAAAATTCAGAGGAACTTCAAGGTATATAAACTCTGAACTGGCAACAAAATTTTTGACAAATGAACCTACACTAAATCCACCAATATAGAATGAAGATCCAGTTACCCTGGTATCATATAAAAATTCCAGAGTAACTGAGGAACAATAACAAACAAAGACACCCTGGTAGGGAAGACTGAATCATTTTGAAGATTAGCTAATTGGAAATAAGTATAAAGGAGTTATGACAAGAGGAAGATTGGAAAATGAAGAGGTATGTCTTATTTCTCAAATCAAACCATCATCTGTTAATGAGGCATGTGAAGATAAATATTAAAGCTATGGAAGAAGAATTAGAACAAATTGAGAAGAATAACACTTGGACATTAGTTCCCCGGCCTAAAGATAAAAATGTAATTGGAACAAAATGGGTATTCAAAAACAAACTTAATGAAGATGGTAAGGTTATCAGAAATAAAGCAAGACTAGTGTGTAAGGGATATTCTCATAAAGAAGGAATTGATTACAATGAAACCTTTGCACCGGTAGCTAGAATTGAGGCAGTTAGATTATTTTTGGCTTTTGCAACATATAAGAACTACAAAGTATATCAAATGGATATTAAATGTGCATTTTTTAATGGAGATCTTGAAGAAGAAGTTTACATTGAACAACCTGATGGATTTTCTTTGATAGATAACAAAGATATGGTTTGCAGTTTAAGAATAGCTTTGTATGGATTGAAGCAAGCTCTAAGAGCTTGGTATGCAAGATTGGATAAGTATCTTTTGAAGATTGGTTTTTCTAAAGGTAATGCAGACAACAATTTATATTATAAAGTGACTAATGATGACATCTTGGTTATAGAAGTTTTTGTTGATGATATAATCTTTGGAGGAGAAGATGGATTATGTAAATAATTTTCTATTAAAATGCAACAAGAATTTGAAATGTCTATGATTGGAGAAATAAAATTCTATTTAGATTGTCGATTTCACAAACTAATAAAGGTATATTCTTGAGTCAATCTAAATACTTAAAGGAGTTACTAAAGAAATTTGCAATGGAGAACTCTAAACCGGTAAGCACACCTATGACTACAAATGACAAACTATCACTATGGAATGAATCTACACCTGTTAATCCAACTAGATACAAATCTATGATAGGAGGTTTATTGTATTTGACACAAACCAGACCTGATATTATGAATGCAGTATGTATTGTTTCAAGATTTTAGAGTAATCCTAGAGAAAATCATACATCAGCAGTAAAAAGGAATTTTTGGTACTTACAAGGCACTATAAATCTTGGATTATGGTATCCTAGAGATGAAAACTTTCAATTATGTGCATACACAAATGGAAATTGGGGAAGAGATGTAGATGATAGAAAAAGAACCACCGACGGTGCATTCTTTCTTGCAAGCAGAGTAGTTTCTTTGTTGAGTAAGAAACAAAGTTGTACATCTTTATCAACAGCAGAATCAGAATATGTTGCAGCAGCAACTAACTGTACATAGGTGTTATGGCTTAAGCAAATGTTGAAGGACATAAAGGTAAAATGCAAGGAACCTATTACTATCTATTGTGATAACACTGCAGCAATTGATATATCTAAGAATCCGGTATTACATTGTAAAACCAAACATGTTTCTATCAAACTGAATTTTCTAAGGGAAAATATTCAAAAGAGATAAAACTCGTTTATGTGAATACTAAAGAGCAGATTATAGACATCTTCCCTAAACATCTTCCTAAGGAGACTTTTGAATATCTCAGAGACCAGCTTGGGTTCATACCCCCACCAGTAGAGACTTAGGAAGTTGATGATTGTCATCAACCGACAGAATTAAATAGAGAAATCTCTTATTCTAGCTATGATGAGGAAACTACTTCTCAAGGGGAGTAGTTGGTATACTAAATTAATTGGTATTTTGTATATGAACTTGTCTTGGTAATAACTTTGGCATTTGATGTCAAAGGGGGAGAGATTGGTATGTAAAAACACTAGGAAAACACATGTTGCTCCCAGGGGGAGAGATTGTTATTTGGGAGAGATTATTACTATCTGTATCTATATTTTGATTTTTGGTTATGATCTCTTTTTGGGAGATTGTTGGTTTTTGGTATTTGGCATTTCTATTTTGGCACTTTGATGGTTTTTCCATCTTGTGTTGCCATCAATGCTAAAGGGGGAGATTGTTGGTATTTTGGTATGGTTTTGTCATTGATGTCAACACCTACTAAACACTTATCAACTCTGGCACTTTGGAGAATCAACAACATTCACCGGCAGGCAAGTGACTTATTCACAGTCATCGGTGTCTCGTACACCAGCAATATATAGTGATCACCGGAACATGGAAGGGCATGGAAAACACTTGGTTATGTCGAAGACATTATGTGAACACCTTGTCTTGGAGTTTTGTTTATTGTTATATTCGTATTTGCATATTTGTTGTTACCGGCAAATAGGTCCAAGTTACACCGGCAGGTTTATCTTTTCTAGATCAGCATGGCACACTATGAAGATGACTTATTATTTTTGTAAATGCATTAAGCCGAAATTGCTAATCGGTTATTGCATCGGGTATTAATTAATTTGTAAATTAATTTTATTGTATTATCCTTTAGAGCTGACCTACTAAAATTGGTCTTAGGGTATGGTATAAATATAAGATCTTATTTGTAAGATTGAATGTGGAATGTGAAAAAGGATTATGTGAAGGTATATGCGAGAATAAGTAGAGATATACACACAGACATCATTTGAAGGTTGAAGGAGGGTTTTTGTGAAGACAATCATAACTACACCGGTACTGAATCCAGCATACGAGGATGCTATTTTGTGCAATATATTCTTATTGGATTTAACCATCCAATTGTTGTCAGTGTGACTCCAATTTTGTGATGAAGTGAGCTCTAGGTGCTTGGCCTTTCTGCATGTGTAGACCCCATTTGTATACACTTACTATCTATAGTAGTATCATCTGATTGTGGGTAAGGTTTCCCACCTTGGTTTTTCTCCTTTCAGGGTATCCACATACAAATATTGGTGTTATGTGTTGTGGATGACTTTGTCTTTTTGTTTCATGCATTAATCCTTACCGGTATTGTAATTAACTATTAAAAATATCTACCGGCATATTAGATTGGTTTACCAATATTAAGCATTAAGTTGGTTAAGTTGTTTTTGGTTTAAATTTGTTAGACAACTAATTCACCCCCCCCCTCAGTTGTCTTCGAGACCTAACAGTGAGTTCACATCAAATGAGATTCAGGACTACTATGAAAGACATGGAATCAAAAGATAGTATTCATCCCCTAGGATACCACAACAAAATGGTGTGGTAGAATGGAAGAACACGATAGTCAAGGAAATGGCTAGAACTATGTTGAATGGGGCAAACTTACCGGATATGTATTAGAGGGAAGCAGTTCATACTACAACATATACTTTGAACTGGATTCAACTAAGAACAAATAGTAGGATGTCACCTTATGAGTTATGGTATGACCAGAAACCATGAACCAAGTACTTTAAGGTGTTTGGAAGTAAATGCTTCATTAAAAGAGATCAAGATGGCTTGGGCAAATTTGATTTTAGGAGTGATGAAGGTATTTTTCTTGGTTACTCAACTCACAGTTAAGGCCTACAAATGCCACAACAAAAGACTAAGAAGAGTTATTGATAGTTTGCATGTAAGAGTTGATGAGGATATGCATAAAGGAAGACAAGAACAAGTGAACTGGTATGATGATTCTAGTGATGAAGGTGAAGAATCTCAGTCAGACAATGAATCAAAAGAAGAATCCAATAAGGTCCCTAACCGGTATGTTCAGAAAAACCACTTGAAAGAGTAGATTTTGGGTAACAAGAGTGATGGTGTGCAAACTAGAAGTAGACTTGCCCGAAATGATGAACAAATAAATTTTTTCCTCATGACTAAAATGGAACCGAAGACATTAAATGAGGCTAGCAAAAGTTAGAAATGGATGGATACAATGGAAGAGGAACTGCAATAGATTGAGAAGAATAAGACTTGGGAATTAGTTCCTAGAGCGGTTGATAATAATGTCATTGGCACAAAGTGGGTATACTAGAACAAGATGAATGAAGAAGGGAAGATTGTGAGGCACAAAGCAAGGTTAGTGTGCAAAGGATATTTTCAAGTAGAAGGTATTGATTTTGAAGAAACATTTGCACCGGTGGCTGGACTAGAATCTATTAGGATGTTTCTTGCTTTCTCTGCCTACAAGGGTTATAAAGTTTATCAAATGGATGTCAAATCTGCTTTCCTAAATTGAAATTTAGAAGAGGAAGTATACATGGAACTGATGGTATGATGAAAGAATAAGTATTTGGTCAACTACTGAGAGGGGGAGTGAATCAGTGGATCAAAAAAATGATAAGAACTTCACCAATATCAAAAATCATTCTCTCAAAGTAAACTTAGACCTAATAATGTAATAGCTCCATCAAGATTAAAACTCATAAGATAAATCGATTGACTGTTACAATAAATTAACAGTAAACAAATTCTTCATTTCTCAATGCTTCCAGTTATCATGACTTATCAAAATAGTTAAGTAGTTAAGTAAATCAACCATGAAAACATAACCATAAAAACATTCACCACTTGACACAAATATTTTTTGATGTGGAAACCAAAATAGGTAAAAACCACGATGAGATGAGACTCACAAGATAACTATCAGAACTCTTCTAAAGTTCACCCTGTTAGGAGTCTAGCCTGTTAAATCTTTACAAAAAGTCATGTTAAGAACTATTCCTATTAGGAATCACCCGATTAAGGGATTGACTACAAATGCCTTGTTATAAGCAATACCGTGTAAGGAGCAACCTCGGTAGAGGATTAAAAAATCCAACCTAATGGAGCACCTTGTAAGACGACTGATTAACACCAAGCTTGTTAGTGTTATGACCTGAAGGCAACTAAGAGGGTGGTGAATCAGTTGTAAATTAATTTCAACCCAAATATACCTTAATCAAACTTGATACTTGATATCGGTAAACCAAACTTAATGTCGGTTGATATATTAGTAGTTAATATTAATACCAATAAAAATCAATGCATAGAACAGAAAGAGAAACAACATCCATAACACATAACACATAGCTTTGTACGTGGAAACCCTGTAAGGGGAAAAACCACAGTGGAAAACATTACCCACAATCAGATGATACTACTGCAGATAGTATGTGTATACAAATGAGGTCTGCACATACAGAAAGGTCAACTGCCTAGAGCTCACTGCTTAATCACAAAATAGGAGTCACACTGACTACAATTGGATGGTTAAATCCAATGATAGTGCACTACTCAAAGTAGCATCTACAATGCTAGATTCAGTGCCGGTTAACCTCTGATAATCACCTTCAAACCTTCCTTGAACCTTATCTCTAGTATGCTCATATGATCTTCAATATTCACACATACCATGTTATAATACCATAACCTTAATTACAATATACTTGTCTCTCTCTACCACTTCATCTCACAAATGAGATCTTACATATATATCAAAACATAAGACCAAATGTGTAGGTCAGCTTACCAAGAATATTACAATTAAAATAATTACAAATAAGTCAAGATATGATGCATCATGTTAGCTCAATACATTTACAACAATATCCAATTAATTAAATTATCTCCATAACATGTCATGTTAATCTAGAATAGATAATGCATGTCGGCCCATAACCTAGACCAATTTGCTGATAACAACAAATATGTCAACCCGATTAAACCAATAACCAAATACCAAAACCAAGTATCCAAACCATGTCATTGACATAACCAAGTGATCTCCAGATGATAACAAGTCATCCTTAGTGTTGGTGAACAATATAACCTATCGGTGAACAATATACCGATGACTATGCATAAGTCACTGAACTTGCCAGTGAACATAATGTGCCAGTTCAACATAACCAAAGATCTCCAGAAGGATAAATGTTGACATCAATGACAAAACCAATGCAACATATCCATAATACCAACAGTTAGAGCTTACCTGGTTAGGGGATTTTAATTCTGCTATAATTGTTAGAAAACAATAGGAGTTTATTGATTTGTCTGAATAGTATTACACTTGCTTGATCGGATCCATTTCATGCTCTTATCTACCTTTACTCAAACTGCAGATACATCATCCAGTTCAGCAACCACATGCTCAACTAATCTATGCTCACTCTTTTCTAACTCATTAAACTAAACTTCATCGACCTTATAAACAAATCAATTAGGTCGGTAACACAACAAAAACCTAATTTACATAGAGATTACAAACAAATCGGTTCAAGTATGATTGTTGGATTACATAGCAATCTCTGCACATCAATCAAGAAAACCTTGATCGCTTCTTGATCACTTCTTTATCAACCTTAGTAACTCATCATGTGCTTTGCATTAGATGCAATACATTTGCTTATTCGCTAGACAAAAAACCATTACAACAACTCACCAAAATCTCTTGGAATTGTCTTCATACAATAATCATATGTGTCATAATCATTACCGCTCATCATCACATCATAAACCAATATAACCAATTCACCAAACTTAATCAGTTAGGGTTTATAAAAAACAATAGGTAGGGTTTACCGGTAACATCAATAGATAAGGTTTACATCGGTTATCGGTTCACTCCACAAATTCATCCTACCGGTTACAATAACAATATTACAACAGTATCATTACCAGTTAATTGACATCAATGACAACATAACATATCATTAATGCAATCTTCATGCAAATGCCAACAGGAACAACCAAAAGGTTTTTTTCTATGTGATTTTGAAAGCTTTGTGTGCTGGTTGAAGAAAGCACTGTATGGTTTGAAGGAGGCTCCAAGAGCATGGTAGTCAAGGTTAGATAAGTATCTAAAGGATAAAGGGTTCATAAAAGGAAGTGCAGATAGCAATTTGTATGTTAAAGTAGAAGGAAGCCACATGATTATTGTGGTTGTGTATGTGGATGACATAATTTTTGGAGGTAACAAGGACACCTTATGCAAGGAGTTTGTTGAATAGATGAAATTAAAATTTGAGATGTCCATGCTTGGAGAGTTGTCCTACTTTCTTGGTTTACAAATTTCACAACAAGAACAAGATAAAGGGATATTTATCTCTCAAGCCAAGTATGTCAAAGATATGTTGAAGAAGTTTCAAATGGAAGATAAAAAAACTAGTAAGTACTCCCATGGTGGCCGGATGCAAGATGAGCAAGGATGATGAATCACTGGTAGCAGATCAAACATTGTATAAATCCATGATTGAGAGTTTGTTATATCTTACTGCTTCTAGACCAGATATAGTGCAGGTAGTATGCATGGTGGCTAGATTTCAAGTTGCACCCCAATAGTCACATGTAAATGCAGTCATGAGGATATTCTGGTATATACAAGGGACACTTGATTATGGACTATGGTATCCCAAGCAAGGGGATTTTATCTTGCATGCCTACACTGATGCTGATTGGGTCAACTGCATTGATGATCGGAAGAGCACAAGTGGTGGTGCATTCTTCCGAGGTAACTGGTTGGTCTCATGGCACAACAAGAAGAAAGATTCAACTTCTCTATCTACTCCCGAGGTAGAATATATTGTTGTTGTTGGGTAAAAGCACAAAACTATGTCACGTTTCAGGCCAAGATATTAGCAAAAGTGAATTTAATTAGTTCTAACTAAAAATTAATTTTAGTCAAATATATCGTCTATATAGATTCCTTATAGCTAAGTTATATATGGGCCACAACTTTTTCAATTGGAAGTGTCTACCAAATGTATATTTTATACCCATTTTGGTATAAATACCAAAAAAATTAAAATTTAAAAAACTCGACATTTCAACAACTCCTACTCTTATAAATAAATAAAAAATTGAAATGTCAAAAATACCCTTTTATAGATCTATAAGTGAATTTTCCAAAATATACATCTTTTAATATTTTAATTAGTTTTTATATTTAATAGTTATTTGTTATTAAAAGTAGGCCATCAACACCAAAATATAAGATTGATTATCTTGACAAGGAAAAAGACTAAAATTTATTTAAATTTTTTGAAAAAATATGTAGTAGAGAAAAGAATCTATGTCAAGATGATATAATTCTTTTCTAATTTAGATAAATAATTAAGAAAAAAGGTTGTGGGAATTGGAAAGAGTTATATTTCAACACACAACTTTTCAAATTTATTGAAAAATATATATTTATAAAAAATAGTAAAAATATATCCATGCACTAAAATTTCAAGTTATCAATATACACAACAAAATTGAAGAAAAAAGGTAAAATTTACTAAACAAAGTGTGGTGGCTTGTGTAACTTATATTTCAACACTTTATCAGTAACTAAATTATAGTGTTTACTTTATAAAAAACTAAATTCAAATAATTTTTTAAATTTTTATTAAAATTAAAAACATAAAATAGACAAAAGAATATAAATTTTATTAGTTTACATCATTTCAAAATTCAAAACATATATTTCACTTTCTAGTGATTTAATTTAAAAATTTGAATCAACATTGACCATTTCCTTTATAAAAGTGTGACACAACTTTGTACTTTTACCTTGCTACATGTTGTTCTCAGGTGCTATGGATGAAGAAAAACCTTAAGGATATTCAGGTAGAGATGTCTGACCCCATTTCCATCTAGTGTGACAATTCCAGTGTAATTAACATATCAAAGAATCAAGTTATGCACTCAAGGACAAATCATATTATCATCAAATATCATTTTTTCAGGGAGAAGGTGGCAGATCAGGAAGTCAAGGTATAGTATGTCCCTATAGGTGAACAAATGGCTGATATATTCAGCAAGCCTCTACCAGTAAGAAAATTTGAGTATCTGAGACACAAGTTAGGAGTGGGTCACCTGCTTCATGCACTTAAATGTGTATGGAGATCTATGGTTCAGGTGGAGTTTATTGCAAAATCTCCTATCTCTTGGACCACATGCTGGACAAAGGAGGAGATCAAGTGATTACACTGCAGTCTCAACATGCTTGATCTTCTGGGTAGTACTCATTGGTCTTCATTTGAAAGTTATTCAATTTTTACTTTAATAAAAATCAATTGGACCACTAGGTGAAAGGAACACTAGACACATGTACCAAAAGAACAAAATGTAGAAGAAGGGAATTGTTGTAGAAATACCCAAGAGAATTTCATGATTATGGGAATCTACTTTCCAAATTGGTAGAACTCATAGTACAATTACATTTGATTATCATGAACAAGTGATGTCAGTTGATGTCTATGTCCACCATTTTATATGTTGCTGGTTGAGTGGATAATGGTGAAAGGGGGACAACACACAGTATAATCGATGGAGAATGAATTAGATGGAGGGATGCCTCGACTCTTTGTCATTGTTGTCAAAGGAGAAGAATGGTATAATGGGTTGGTTGAAAGAACAAAGTGTGTTGACATTAATGGCAAAGGGGGGGATTGTTGGTATTGTATTTTCATTGATGTCAACCAATATGGGATGATAACCAACAAGTAAGTGTTAGAAACCGGTATGAAATATCAATCAGTAGGCATGTTCTTGGTATGCAGATGCAATAAAGAGATCCACCGTGAGAATGTATGAACATGAAGAAAACAAACCAATAAAGTGAATGTTTGCTAGATCACATGAAGTATGAACACAACACCATAAGCATTCCAAGTCAATATGATCTACTAGTTGGGTGTATGAACTGGTAAAACATCGGTTGTGTCTTGGTCTATGAATGTGTTAGGGTTCCCATAGATACTGAGAGGGGGGGGTGAATCAGTGTCTGACCGGTAATGAAATTTTCTTAAAACTGAATATGCAGAACATAAAGTAATAGTATACCGGTATGCAAGAATTAATGCAAATAATAGAATCAAAAACATCCACATGAAAAGAACACCATAACACAAGATGTTTAACGAGCAAACCCGGTGTGGGAAAAACCTCGGTGGGATTTGTGACCCACAATATTCACTTACTGGCCAATAAGAGAATATTACTTACAATAGGGGCCTGCACATGCAGGAAGGCCAACTACCTAGAGCTCACTGCTCAATAAGAAGTCACACTGACTTACAATGAGGATTTACATAAATCCAATATTTTGTACTACTTTACAATAGTATCTTCAATGCCAGATTCAGTACCGGTTCTTGCTCCATTCTTTACATACCCTTGACCTACAATTCACACATTAGGTCTGCCTTATAATTTATATATGCTTCCTATCTATATACTACAAATGTCTACAATGATCTCTTTTATATACAAGAGTCATTTTACAATTTGCCAAGTCGGCTTACAATAATAAACAAAATATCACATATCAAAAATCTTGTCGGCCTCTATGTGGGTATACATATTTCCTTTTGTGCCGATATTGGTGTAGATTGATCTTGCTGATGCCGGTGCACTATTTTGTTTGAGTAATGCTTTGCCGGTATAATGTCTTGCCGGTGCCATAGGATTGCAAGGTTGCCTGAGTAATGCTTTGCCGATATAATGTCTTGCCAGTGCCATAGGATTGCAAGGTTGCGTGAGTAATGCTTTGCGGTATAATGTCTTGTCAGTGCCATAGGATTGCAAGGTTGCCATCAATGACAAAACCTTGAATCACACACAATGTCTCATTGGAGTGTCCATATGCCAACAATCTCCCCCTTTGGCATTGATGGCAACACTCATGAGAAATTTTAAAAAGATATCCAAAACTGTTACCAAAAATGTGAGAGCTCCCCTTGAGCATGTGATCCATGTGATTTGAATTTTCTCATCTACTACTCCCCCTTTGGTATCAATGACAAAGGTTAGTAGATTTTGTAGTTGTACCAATTCATAACCTCAACCTTGTAGTTGGGTAGTTATTATCTAAAGAATATCTCCCAAAATTAAGTTTATGCCATCCATAAACTTCTTGCTCTCCTTTATTGCTATCTCAGTTCTGTATACTATGTTTTTCTACCCTATGTTAGTGCCTCTGAGATTTCCTTCCGCAAAGATGCTAAATAGTCCAATCTTGGACTTAGTTTAGATCTCAAGAATTTTGCCTTGTTTATTTTTTTCTCTTTCTCTCTTTCTAATTTGAGCAATTCTTCCTCAAAATTTGTTATCTTTTCCTCAAAAACTGATAATGTATCGGGTGAGTTAACAAAATTATCAGCAAGTTTATTGATCTCTTCCTGTACCTTGCTCATCTTTTTGTCTACATCCATGGTCAAAAAGTTTATCTTACAGGTGTCTTTATATAGAGTTTTCTACTCTTTCAATAAATTGCACAGTTCCGGTAGAAGTGTGTCAAATTCCCTGTTGCACTTCTTTATTCCTTCCTCAAAGAATTTCTGTTTCTCTTTTTCTACATTTTATTTTATAGTTTCTACCTTTGTTTGCTCAAAATTTCCAGAAATATATTTACAAAGTGTATCCAACTGGCCTAAAGAATCTTTGTTGGCTATATTACAATTTGGAGCTATTGATTTGAAAACTAGAATTGAATCATCTATCGCTTTATAAGCTTGTGAGCTATAATCAGTTATTTTCTTGATAGATTCGAGCAATACCTCTGTTACATTTGATGGTGACCCAACAAACTGAGTGCCAGTGGAAGTAACCATGCTAGTATTGACCTCTGGTAGGTCTGTTTGTGTCTCCATCTCTTTAAGCACTGGTTTTCCTACATCATTTCTTATCGGTGGCATCTGTTTTGGAGCCTTTAACTCTGTTGGTTGCTCTGTTTGTGTTCCAGATTCCATCTTTTTCTCTGAATTTTCTATCGGTTGCTCTTTATTTTTTGTTGCTGATTGCTCTTTGTTTTCTGATTTATCTGTAGTATCCTTATCTACCACTATGTTGATTTTCTGAGTATCAACATTCACAGTATATAGGACTTCCGGATTAGGATTATTATCCTCTATGTCCATGCTCTCAGCTGCCAGTTGATCTTTTGCAGTTGTTGTTTTTACCGGTGGAGTATTTAAAGGAGGTGGGGGTAAGTTGTCTCTAATCTTGATACTTGGTGGTCCGCCAACTTTACCTTTCCCTTTGTCCTTTTGATATACCAGAATGGGCTTGGGATTCCTATATTCTTCTTGTTTTTCTTTTTCAACCAAGAATGTATCCCAACCATCTTCTGTTTCCTTTGAAACTTCAGTAACTCTACCTGCCATTAGTGATATTTGCTTGTGTGCAGTGGAAAAAACTGTCTGGTTGGCCTGAGCTATCAGATCATCAATTTCCTTAGGTGAGTTGACCGGGTATACTGCAAGTAATTTTTCTATTTTAATTTTCTTATCCAACTCAACTATTCCTTGCCTTCTGGCCTCAAGTCTTTTATATAATTCATTAGGACTTGCATCAAAAACTTTTTATACATGTCCATGTGTAATATAACACTCTCCTCGACTTGTCCTTTCTCATCATCTGATAGGGTGTCATAGATTTTCCCTATGTTTTCCAATTTACCTTCCTCTATGATCTCATTCAGTAATATGTCAAAAGGGGCCAAGTCAGTGTTTGTCTTCTTCTTCTTTTTGGGGGTCAACTTTTTCTTAGGTGTGGCTTTCCTGACTGGAGATCTCATAGCTTGTTGCTTCTGTCTTGTCCTTCTAGGTGAAGGAGTGGATACCAGTGAGGGGTCTCTTTTCCTAACAACTCTTTTGAAAGTTGCTGGCATATCTCCTTCTGAGGAAGTATCTACTGGTGATAGATGAGTTTCAGGTTGTTGCGCTGCCAACTCATCTTTTGTTATGCCAGTTTTCTTTAGTACATCTTCCTTTATGACTTTTACTTGTCTGGTTCCTTTCCTCACAAATGCCTCTACTTTCTTTACTCTATTTTTAGATTGAATTTGGCTTTCGATGGTCTTAGCACTACCAAATACTTCTTCCTTTGGTTCATTGGGGGCTTCTAGAAGTGCTTTGGCATAAGTTTCCACTATGTGGTCATCTATTTCATACCCCATCTCTGTAACCCAAATTGTTCTTGGGATGACTGCTTCCATCCAGATCTCATCCTTTTTTATTACAAAACATATATTATCCTTGTATTTATTGACAATTTCTTGTGATAGTCTAATTCTTTTATTCATTCTGACCTTTAGTGCTTGAAAATACTCATCGATATTCTTTTCTCTATTTTCACCCATGTTGTTGAATAAGTCAGACAATTGTTTTCCTACCGGTATTTCGAATCCAAAATCCTTATAGCCTATACCAGGAGCTTGTTTGGTTATATGTAGCATTAAGCATACAAGCAAATTTCCAAATCTAAAGGTTCCTTTCTTATCCTTCTTGATTTTTGCTAAATTGTCAATTAATTCATCTTTTAACCATTCACAGATATCAATTTTCACATTGTCCTTAACCATGTCATAAGCACTCTTTATGCATAAACTGGAAATAGAGTTAATCCTATTAGCATGAGTTGCTTTGTAACCTAGAATCATGCTAACAAATCTAACATTTGTATCGGTCACATCATTAACCCTCAGTGATCTCTTATCGGATGTTGCACCAGTTAAGTTTTTTACCAAGTCATTGGAGACCTTCTTGGTTTTGTCGGGTCTGGTACCGGTGGAGGGTAACCCTGTCACTACTTTCATAGCTACCTTTGTAATTTTATGCACTGAGTCAAGCCAAAAGAATGAGCCATGTACCCTGCTAAGAACTATCCTAACCACTTCCTTGGGAAATTTAGGAATGCAGAGGATTTCAGTGAATCCTAGGGTTTCAACAATTTTATGTTCAGGTTTCACATTTCTGGCATTGTCACATATAACAAATTTATACGTGTTTTAAATTTCTTCATCACCTAATTCCTCTATGTTGCAATGAATATACATTCTAGGGTCTTCTGCATAAACAACACCCTTTGGAATTTGGGAAAAAGCACCTATGTTGTCATCTTTCTTAGCTACCTCGGGAACTAGCTGAAACATGGGCCTAGGTCATTTTATAACCTCGACTACTGTAGGGTTTGCTATGAATTCAGGTGTAGAGGAGGATGCCATGATGATAAATACCTTTTTCTGCCTTTGGATGGATTGATTGCTAAAGTGGTTTGCCTCTTTTCTCGGAATGCCTTAGCTCAGAAATCTTCGTGCTCTCTGAAAGTTTGAATTCACGGTGAAATGAAATGGAGCCAAAAACCTTATTTTATAGAGTCTTTTCTGCTACCTACCACATTAATTTCTTGTCGGCAATGTATTAGCTTAACTTTATATGCCGGTAATGAAGGATTTTCAACTTCTTTTCTCTAACCGAGAGAATAATAGCACGTGTTATTTGATTGCCAAACCCTCAAGATAATTTTCTTCAATTTGATGAAGAACATCCTGCCGGTGGAGCATTACTCTATCCTGCCAGTGGAGCATCATATTGTCCTACTGATGAAGCATTTGTTGGTTCTACCGATGGAGGAGTAACCCCAATATTTAGATCACCTTTTCTAATCCATTTCTTTGAAAATTCTTGCTTAACCTCTTCAACCTTTTCTTTACCTTTCAAGCTAGTACTTTTGTTATCTACCGGTGTACCTTTACTTCTACAAGATTTAGCAATATGACCAATCTTGTTACATGCATAACAAGTTACATTATTTTTTTAAATAGCTTTCTCATAACCTATGCCGGTTTGTGTTCTGCATTTATTTGATAAATGACCAAATCTTCCACAAATATAACATCTTACATTCATTCTGCAATTTTCAGAGTTATGACCAATTTTGTTGCATTTGGTGCATTGACCGGTGGGAGGATTGATGTTCTGATAATTCCTAGATCTACATTCATTTTCCCTATGACCATATTTATTACAGTTAAAGCATTTCCCATTGAATTTGTAAGTATTAGAAGGTCTTACTGGTTTGCTATGATCCTGGGTATTTGTAGTACCAGAGCTTTCTCCAACTTCAAATCCAATTCCAGAAGTGTCACCTTTGGGTTTTTGATTCTTCAATAAGGTACCAAGTTCTTCTGAGCTTTTCTTGAATTTTTCTTTGTGTTGATTTGCAGTTTCCAATTCCCTTTCCAAGATCTCTTTTTGTCTCATTAGCTCATTTGAGTCATTCTAAGTGTGCATCAGATCTGTCTTCAACATGTCATTTTCATAGCTAAGTCTTGTGTTCTCATTTGCTGCATCACTTAGTCTTTTGGTCAATTCTTTTTCATTCTTCTTTCTATCCTCAATCTCTTTGCAAAATCTCATAGTCATATCCTGCATTTCATTTTTTGTTGTCATGATCTCTTGTTTCAATTTACTTATCATATCATTTAGTGATTCCTTTTCATCATTCTCATTTTGAAATTTTTCACAAAGTTCTCTTCTCTTGTTTCTTGTAACAGTAAGATTTTCTTGAAGTGCCTGAATAATTTCCTGAGCTGCTTTTAAATCATCTTCTAATTTGATATTTTTCAACTTCTCTGCATCATAGTCAGTAAGAGCTCCTTCAAGTTGCTTCATCAGATTTTCCATCTTTACTGGTGTCAAGATCTTCCTCAAGCTATTAGGCTTCTGAAAATAGAGGACCAAGCTCTAATACCAATTGTTAGGGTTCCCACAGATACTGAGAAGGGGGCATGAATCAGTATCTGACCGGTAATGAAATTTTCTTAAAAATGAATATGCAGAACATAAAGTAACAATATACCGGTATGCAAGAATTAATGCAAATAACAGAATCAAAAACATCCACATGAAAAGAACACCATAACACAAGATGTTTAATTAGAAAACCCGGTGTGGGAAAAACCTCGGTGGGATTTGTGACCCACAATATTCACTTACAATAGGGGCCTGCACATGCAGGAAGGCCAACTGCCTAGAGCTCACTGCTCAATAAGAAGTCACACTGACTTACAATGAGGATTTATATAAATCCAATATTCTGTATTGCTTTACAATAGCATCTTCAATGCCAAATTTAGTTCGGTTCTTGCTCTGTTCTTTATATATACCCTTGACCTACAATTCGCACATTAGGTATGCCTTATAATTTATATATGCTTCCTATCTATATACTATAAATGTCTGCAATGATCTCTTTTATATACAAGAGTCATTTTACAATTTTCCAAGTCGGCTTACAATAATAAACAAAATATTACATATCAAAAATCCTATCGGCCTCTGTGCCAGTATACATATTTCCTTCTGTGTCGGTGCCGGTGTAGATTGATCTTGCTGATGCCGGTGCACTGTTTTGTTTGAGTAATGCTTTGCCGGTATAATGTCTTGCCGGTGCCATAGGATTGCAAGGTTGCCTGAGTAATGCTTTGCCAGTATAATGTCTTGCTGGTGCCATAGGATTGCAAGGTTGCCATCAATGACGAAACCTTCAATCACACACAATGTCTCATTGGAGTGTCCATATGCCAACAGAATGAACTCAAACAAACATAGCATAATAGGTTGAGTTGGATGGTGTCTGAGGATGACACATAGATTCCATGTGGCAGGAATGAAGTGGTAGGAAAACTGTCCATTGACATGATACATGATGAGAAGGTTGACTATAAATAAGGAACCAATAAATCACAGGTCAATGATAGAAGAAGTGCGGCTCAAGGCAGATCGAGATGCAGAACCTTTTTTGTGAGATAAATCAAGAAGGTTAATCTGAACTTTTTTCTTGTTGGTGTTTGATCTACCCCATATCATCAATCGAGGAGGGAAGATTTGATTAGATTTGATATAGATTTACTCGATGCAGAAAAACCCTATCATGCCCAGTTGGAATATAGTTTTTGGTAGGAACAATCAAGTATAAATATGCAGATTGAAGACTTAAGTTGATGATGCTTGATGCCGACAAAAATAAAATAACTAAGAGAGTAGAGAGAGATTAGAGAGAAGATCAAAAGCCTCTGAGTGTTGGAGCTATTTGACAGAAAGGTAGAACTGTTATAAGGTTTATCAGAGGTTTTACTAGTAAGGTTAGAGCAACTGACAAGCTACCAAATAGAACAACAATTGTGTAAACTAGCAAGGGGGATTCAGGAAGAAATCTGCAGAAGGGGAAGGAGATAAGAGAATGTATAGATGATGGGTATGCAAGACAAAATCAGGGTAGAAAAGGTATAACCACATAATAGAGAACTGACAAAGAACTAAGAAAGGGAGAACCGGTTGAGAAGAGTTAAACTAGTGAAGTATTTTGATTGCAAGAGTTACAAAGCTCCTTTATAACAATACTACAACTATTGTATTAATCTGATCTATTGTATATCATTGAGTTGGAGCTCAGTGCAAGGGTTGTTTCTCCTTGGATTGGTGCCCTAAAATCAAGGGTTGGTGCCCCTTGGGTTGGTTCCCAAAAATTTGTAATCAGTGTTTATTGTAAGGCTAGATTGGAGCAGTAGTCTCTAGCAACATTTCTCACCGAGGTTTTTCCCACATTGGGTTTTCCTCGTATAATTGTTGTTATTTGTTGAGTATCTTTGTGTGTTTGTATTTTATCACTTTATTAGCTCACCGGTATATCCTCCTTGTGTTTGATTTGCTAACTGGTACAAAGAGTTTGGTTTAAAAGGTTTAGAATATTGGGAACCACTGATTCACCCCATCCTCTTTGTGGTACATTATGTTCAACAAGAAGCTGAACATAACATAAGAGCTAAAGAAGCATTACTAAGTGCCCTAAATAATTTAGAGATGACTATGATGAATAATGATGAAAAACAGATACCCCAACCGGTACTAAGAGGGGGGGTGAATCAGTATAGATAAAAACTCTCTTCAACCATTCTGTCTAGCTAAAGCAATACAACCTTATTATCATCATTACTGAAATTAACCATGGCAATACCGGTTAAACATAGTAAGAAACCAAACACCATAAACTAATAAGTATGGACACTTCAAATATGATCAGTACTCAACTTCAATTTCACCCATAAACATATGCATGTGGTATACTAGAAATACCATAACCCATAAATTCTACATGCAGTCTTTCAACCAAATACTTCATACACATCACATGAAAAATGCATAACACATAACACACAAATTTTTCACGTGGAAATCCAAATGGGAAAAACCACGGTGGGGATGAATACGAACAAGCTTGTTTTGAACTCTTTTGAAGCTCGTCATCTTAGGAGCCTAGTCTAGTTAGAGACTTTACAATAAGGTTCTACTAGGAACTGATCCTATTAGAGATCACCCAGTTAAGGGATGGCTATATAACCTGTTGTAACGTCATAAATTGTACGCACTTGCTAAAGCAGTACAATTTAACACCTAGTTTAGCACCCGCCTTGGTGCAGTTGCACTTTGCATGGCATTTCCCCTTTAGCACTTAATTAATCAAATTAATTAGGTCTAAGGTCCTATTTCATCATTCTCTACATCATAAAGTTGGGCCCTTTCACTAAAGCGCGCCCTTCGCATTTTATTCCTCCAATACATCACTCAATCAAAAACCCTAATTAAGTCCTATTTCGAACTTGGGGGCTTGGTTTTAGGGTCAAAACATCTCGAAATCACCTGTAACTTCAGGATTCTCTCTAAAATCATCATATCCGACGGCCCTGAAAATTTGGTGAAAAGTTGTCGGGACCGTGGCGCCCAGAGTGCACATGGTCCCGGACATTTTTCCCAAAATTTTAGGAGCGCGATCCAATCATAAAATAAAGCTTAACCCCACGAAATTGGCGGGATATTCAATCTCTAGGTCGGCCAAAAGATGAAATTGTGACCTAGGGTTTGATACATAAGAGCTCTCTTTCTTCATTTGAAAGGATCCAAATTTTGTTTTCAGGAACTTCATATGCAGCGAAAGAGCAGATCTTCAAAGACTTCAACATCTTACAACATCCTTCTATCAAGCATCTATCAAATTCATTCATCCACTTAGGGCTTGGAAGACATTGAAGAACAATAGGAGATTACCGACTGAAGATTGGCTTGTACTCCTCCCTTGAGGGTTGGGTATGATTTCATGTTGTTTTCATGTCTTTACATAAGCTTCAATACATCATTTATTCATGCTTTAGATCACTTTGTATCTTGATTTAGAGCATTTACGTTATCATTTACAAGCAATTAGGGTTTACTTTCTAGGTTGCTCTAGTTTGCTTTCTTGCATTTTAGGACCTTGCACACACACTAGGTCTGCACACACAATACATTTTACAAAACAACTTGGCTATTCGTGGAGGTGGAAATCACTGAAGTGGGGGTTTGACTAAGGCAAAACCCTATATAGCCGCCCATACACCCTTTTTCAGATATCATTGCAGGTTTCGGGATTCAGACGACGCCGCGGGATACAGATCCGGAGAGAAAAGGTCGAGACAACACTCTGTATCAAATTGCAGAGCAGAAGATTGGGACAGGGGCGCTGGGCGCCTTGGTCCTGCCAGGACAGGGGCGCTGGGCGCCTTGGTCCCTGGGACAGAGGCGCTGGGTGCCCTGGTCCTCCGGACAGACAGCTTTCAGACAGCTTTCCGATAGTGTTCCAGAGTGCAGAACAACAGTTTTCGGTGCAGTTTTCAGGACAGTGGCGCCCACGCCCCTGTCCTGAACATTTTCAGTCTGATTTTGACTCTGGGTACACATCTGCATTCTTATTTCATCCTTGTATTTACAGTTGTTCATTGTTTAAACTCAATTCTGCAATCTTGTTATTAGTTCATACTTGCATTTTGGGATTAGGGTTTGAACTTGCATTACTTGATCTTACAATTTCAACAAGGGAATAGAAATCCTAATAGATATCCTGTGGCTCTCTCTTTCACAAAAAGAAGTAGCCAATTGTGCAATATCTCTAGGCTCTTTCGTATTTCGTAATGTGTGTCAAAAGGTAGGATTAGGGCATGATTAACCTAGTCTCGCTTTTTCCCCCACACATTTTGGTGAACCCGACGTGAATCTATCATTGCTTCCTCTTGCATTGCATTTGTTAGATCTAGATCTAGATTTAGTGTGTTTTCATTTCATTTTCATTAAAAAGAAAAAGAAAAAAAAAAAAGTGTGTTTCTTTACATTGGGTGTTTAAGTTTTGTGTAATCTTTTCAAAATGTCAGATTTTTATTTGCAAAATGTTCATGCTTTCGATGATTATTATGAGTATAGCCAAGATGAATTAGATGAATCTTTAGATGAGTTTTTAAACCCTAAAGATGCCAAACCTTCATTTTACCAAAAACTCATAAACCTTGTTACTAGGCCATTTCGTTGTGATGAGAAAGATAAGTTGAATGAGTCCTCTCAAGGGTAAATTCCTATCAACTCTTCCACTAAATCTAGTAACATGGTTGTTTTCAATAATCCCCTCTATGAGGAGATGTCTCCTTTTGAATCAAAAGACAAACCTTTTAACCGATATGATCATGCTTTGTTGGATGATGCTCTTGATGACTTTGTGGCTTTATCGAAATCTTTAGACAAAAACACAACTTCTAAATTAGTTAACATGATAAACTTGAATGAGCATAAAAAGCCTCTCTTTGAAGTCCAACGAGCTTATCCTTCTCCCACCTTTCAAGTTTCTAAGTCACCTCTCCTTACTATCCAAGGAGGGTATGATCATGATTCCTTTCGTACTCCAAATAAAGCAATCATCACTGTGCAAGGAGGAAAACCTATAAGTCCTTATAATTATGCCAAGCAAATAACTAGAGAGAGTTATCATGTGGTTGCCCATACTTATCATACCAGAAATAATAGGCAACCTAGTCCTCCTTCTGTTATCCCAGTTTCTCTTCCGAATCCTCAACCAATTCTTCCACAAGCTCCACGTATTTCACAAGTTCTTGGAAAGGAATATGATCTCATAGAACAACTTAAAGCTACCCCTGCTAAGATATCCCTTTGGGATTTGATTCAAACTTCTTCCGTTCATCATGGAATGTTACAAGATGCCTTGAAAGATTTGAATGTTCCTCCACCGAATACATCTAGTAATATAGCATCTTTGGTTAACTCTGTGATGAATCCTAAAGCTCAAATTGTGTTTACCCAAGATGAGTTGCCTACTACTGAAATCCAACATCAATATGATCCCTTGATGATTGTGGTTATCATGAAAGACATGGCTATAAGGTGAACACTAGTAGATAATGGCTCTAGTCTTAATGTGTGTAGCATTAATCTTTTGCATAAGATGAATGTGGATACATCCTTAATTGAACCGGACTCTCATCCTATTCGAGGCTTTGATAATGTGGCTAAAACTTCATTAGGTACTATCACCTTACCCATCATAGTGGGGCCTGTTACTTTGCCTACACCTATCCATGTTATGTCGGGAAATCTAACGTACAACTTGCTACTGGGGAGACCTTGGATTCACAGTATGCAAGCTGTCCCCTCTACATTGCATAGACAAGTTCAATTTATTTATAACAATAAGACATATACCTTGATAGGTGATACTAATTTTCAAGCTTGTTTGCAAACATCCACTTCTAAGGGGGGTTCTTCTAAGCTGTCCTCATCTAGTGATGAATCGTTAAATAAGATACCTATCGATGAATCCTCGCTCTCCGATGATCAAAATTCTTTGGATGAGTCTAGAGCTCTTGGAGAAGATTCTTCTCGACTTGAAACTACACATAAGAAGGATTTTGATCCTGGGAAGATCCTCGAAGACGATGATTGGGGATCCCTTGATTTTAATCCTACCTTTGTGGGTGAATATAAGGTTCCTTCTAGAGAAATTAAAGTTGAAATGAAAGAAGAAACTAAAAATCAATCAACCTTACCTGAATCTATGAGTAATAATTTTGTGGCCGCCTCTCAAACTTCTTCTCCTCACATCTCTAATTATGAAGAGTTTGATTCTTTGTCTTATGAAAAACCACCTTCTCTTCCTGAAATGGCTGATCGTTATGGTCGTGGTTTTCGCATTTTTGCTAAGCATGGGTATCATGGAAGAGGTTGTGGTGCTCATGAACAAGGGATAAGAGTTCCTCTAGAGACTAATTTTCACAATTATGCCTTTGGACTTGGCTTTAATCCCTGCAAACGTACTAAAACTTCTAAAAGACCATGCATTAGTGTTAATGCTATCTCTACATCTTTATCAATACAACATCCTGAGTATATTGATGGGGATCCTTCGTGTGCCTGTGCTTTGGATGTCTTCCCTACTGACGATGCTTTAGCTAAGTTCTTGGGAGCCTATGACACTCTTCCTCGTTATCATCACAATAGGGGACTCCCTTATTGTTTGAACACTGAAGCCTATTTTGGAAAAGAGATTGATAATGACGAGATTGTGAAAGAATTCCCTCAGTTAAAGGATACTCCTCAACAAAGTAATCTTCTCATAAGTGACACCACCGATGTTCAGATGGATCCTTGCAATAAAGAGAAAGTCATTAAAATTGGGAAATGTTTGGATGAAGAGGAACAGAAACAATATGAAGAACTATTACATGAATTCCCTGAGATCTTTGCTTGGGCATATTCTGACATGCCTAGTATAGATCCTAAGATTGTTACTCATAATATTGTCTTAGTTCCTGATGCTAAGCCCGTGAAACAAAAGATTCAAAAAATGAATCCTAAGGTGGCTCTGCTTGTTAAGGCTGAGATTGAAAAATTATTGGAGGCTGGATTTATCCGCCCTATTGACTATTCCCCATGGATTTCAAATATTGTCACTGTGGCTAAACCAGACAACAAAATAAGAATGTGTACTGACTTTCGGGATCTAAATAAGGCTTCTTTGAAAGATGATTTCCCTCTTCTAAACATCGACATGATAGTTGATTCTACGGTAGGACATGCCTTGTTATCCTTCATGGATGGTTTTTCAGGTTACAATCAAATTTTTATTAACCCTCAAGATCAATTCAAAACTGCTTTCACCACTCCTTCGGGTACGTTTTGTTGGATAATGATGCCTTTTGGACTTAAAAACGCCGGTGCAACTTATCAACGAGCGATGACCCTTATCTTTCATGATTATATGCATAAGATTTTAGAGGATTATGTTGATGATATTTTGGCCAAATCCTTTCTTCGCATAGATCATGTTAAAATCCTTCGTCAAATCTTTGAAAGAATTCGTAAATATCACATGCGCTTGAATCCCCGAAAATGTGTTTTTGGTGTGGATAGTGGAAAACTATTAGGGTTCATAGTTTCGCATCATGGGATTGAGGTGGATACTAAGAAAATAGATGCTATTGTCAACATGCCACCTCCTAGAAATGTGTCTCAACTTAAAAGCTTACAAGGAAAGATTCAAGCTATTCGTAGGTTTGTGTCTCAGCTTGCGGATCGAATCTTTCCTTTTACTCAACTTCTTAAAAAGGATATCACCTTTCAATGGAATGAGGATTGTCAGCAAGCATTTGAAGATTTAAAAGTGTATTTGGCTAGTCCTCCTATTCTTCAACCTGCCGAACCTTCTAAACCTTTCCTTCTGTATATAGCTACTTCCTCTCATGCTCTCGCAGCATTGTTGGCACAACATGATAAAGATGGTAAGGAATGTCCGGTTTATTACATAAGTCATACCTTACTCGATTATGAGACCCGATATTCTACGATAGAAAGACAATGCTTGGCCTTGGTATTTGCGACTCAGAAATTGAGACATTATCTTTTAAATTCAGAAGTCCATGTCATGGTAAAGTTTGATCCGTTGAAGCATCTTTTCTCTAAAACTGATTTATCAGGACGTCTTGCTAAGTGGGTTATGATGTTAACCGAATTTGACCTTAAATTTGTTTCACAAAGAGCAATTAAAGGACAAGCGTTGACCGATCACTTAGTTGAGGCCCCTTCACCTTTCTCCTTCCCTAACTCTGAGTCCTTTCCTGACGACTTCATTCTTTCTATAGAGAAAGATGAAACTTGGGAGTTATACTTTGATGGCTCTAAGTGTCGTATGGGATCGGGGGCAGGTGTTGTTCTGATCTCTCCTACAAAGAAACCCATTCCCTTATCCTATCGTCTAAATTTCCTGTGTACCAATAACATTGCTGAGTATGAGGCTCTTATAGCAGGAATAAAAGCAGCCTTAGCTCTGAACATAAAACACATACATATCTATGGAGATTTGCAATTGATTATAAGACAAGTAACAGGAATATATCAAGCAAAACAAGACAAATTATCACAATATAAAGATCTTGCCATCTCTTTATTACATAAATTTGATTCTTATACCATGGAACCTGTTCCTCGAAAAGATAATCGACATGCAGACGCAATGGCATGTGTGGCTTCTCTAGTATCTTTAGAGGACCCTATGGTTGATCTTAAATTTGTTATTCACAACCTTATTTCTCCAGCTATTGTAGACGATTCTAGCTTGGTAACATGTTGTGATTTTATAGACTCAGATGAATGGTACTCGCATATCGTAAGATATTTGACCAATGGTACCTTTCCTGATTCTGCTAATAGAAACACTAGGGCTAGAATTCGTAAGTTGTCTACTAGGTATACCATTCTTTCTAATGTCCTTTACCGAAGGGGTTATGATGGTCTTCTCCTTCATTGTCTTAACAAGTCGAAAATCCCTGTTGCTCTTGAAGAGGCACATTCAGGTGCCTATGGGGGGCATTTTGGGGGCAAATCTTTAGTTCATAGATTGCTTCGTATGGGATACTATTGGCAAACTATGCAAAAGGATTCCTTTTCATTTGTTAAGAAATGTCATCAATGTCAACAACACAATAATCTGATTCATGCTCCTGCCCAAGAACTTCGTTCTCAAGTAGCTTCTTGGCCTTTTTCCGCATGGGGTTTGGATCTTATTGGTAAAATCTCTCCTCCTTCATCTCAAGGACACACCTTCATTATAACCGCAACAGATTACTTTACGAAGTAGGTAGAAGCTATTCCCCTTCGCTCTACCACTGCTGAAGTGATTTGTCAATTTCTTCTAGAAAACATCATTTCTCGATTCGAGATACCTTCTACTATAATCTCAGATAATGGGACATCATTTAAGAACAAGGACGTGAAGAAATTCCTCGAGAAGTATCATATCAAACATCAATTTTCTACACCATACTATCCTCAGTCAAATGGTCAAGCCGAATCATCCAATAAGATAATTGAACAAATTCTTCGCAAAACCGTGAATAAGCATGGTAAGGATTGGAGTAACCAGCTAATCTATGCTCTTTGGGCCTACCGAACGAGTGTATGAATTGCTATGGGAACTACTCCTTATAATCTTGTTTATGGTGCTGACGCTATTATGCCCTTAGAATTAGAGATTCCATCACTTAGGGTTTCTCTCAAAGGTATAGTAGATGATGACTCTTATAGAGAACAACGACTTCAACAGCTTGAGATGCTTGATGAACAGCGTATAAACGCTCTTGAGCATATTCAAGTGTATCACAAAACTCTACAACGAAGCTATAATGATAGGGTCATTCAACGTTCCTTCTCAGTAGGTGACTTAGTCCTCTATGAGAATCAGCGCAATGTGAATGCCTTACCTGCAGAAAAGGGAAAATTTAGTCCTAATTGGCTTGGACCATATATCGTTATTGAGGATTATGGATCAGGTGCTTACAAAATAGCGGATGTAGATAGTACGCCTCTTAAAGAACCTATCAATGCTATGCACTTGCGTAGATATTATGCTTAATTCTTCATTCTTCATCTTTTCAATTCTTCAACATTGGATAATATGTTAGTGTCTCTTAATTAAAGCAGAATAGAACTAAATGTTATGTTGTTTAATCTATATTGCTTCGTTCCTAACAAGCGTGTCTTCTTACTTTATGGTTTGTCTTGAATTCATTTATGTAAATTGTGAAAGATTTACATTCCATTATGCTAGCATATTATACAGTGTTGTTATGTGTTAAGTAGAATCGTATCATGTTGTGTTTAAGTTCAAAATTAAATCACATTAGTTATATGATTCTTAGACTTAATGCATATTTCTGCCTTATCATCAATGTTGTACTTGATTAAATATTTTAATTAAGTCACACATGTATCAATTTAATCATGGAGCATTGAGAAATCAATCACATGGAAATTAAATTCTGAACATACATGTACATTTACTAGATGTATTAGATTTAATCAAAACAAAATATACATTGTTTTAAGCATTAAAGATAACACATTTGAGACAAAAGAGAAGCATGTGTGGATCGTATACAAATATAGGTCACTATACATCCAAAAATGTGACCTCTCCTACATCATAAAATCATCTCCTATCCCTAGGGCTAGTGGCTGGAGAATGTCGACTGGACGCTCCCTCCTAATTTGGCTATGAAGGTGGACCCATGGGTGTGTAGCGCGATACAGATCATGAGTGACTCTGAGAGGAACTCCTGCGATCCCTATCCATAAGGATCGCATGATAGGTGGTAGCCTCGGTCTGAGCCGCTGCTAGATCTCACCGCGCCTGCTGGAGGTCCTCTGATAGGACTCTCTCTCTCTGCCATGCTTGCTGGAGGTCCTCTGATAGGAATCTCTCTCTCTCCCTCCATATATCTACCTGTACTCGGAATGGGAAAAACAAATCTTCATGCCGACCCACGTTCCCCTGAGGCCTATAGGCAATCTGTGAGGAACTAGGGATCTGTGCTATCATGGAAATGTCTGTCATTGCCTGCTGAATTAAGGAACACCACTCTTGCACATTAGCTGTGGCAGTAGAACAGATTTTTTGTTAGTACCATTCTATATCATCAAAAAATCAATCAATCAATATAAACCTACTATACCTGGATCTCCCTCGTGCCAGTAGTGATCATGATATGGTAGTATCTGTGCCTGGGAACTTCTAGGCTCCCCTCACTCGAATAATCTATCCACGATGGGTGTAGGCTAGACGGTACTAGGGACAGGCCTCCGTATCGCCTCATGTTCCCCCTGTTGGGGAATAAGAGGTGGATCTAGTGCTATGGTATCATCTCCTAAATGGTGGGGAGCTGCATCCGACTCCTCCTCATCATCTCTATCCTCCTCCTCATCATCCTCCTCGTCATCCTCATCCTCGTCCTCATCCGCATCATCACCTGCATCTCCCTCGTCCTCCTCTCTATCTGTATCCTCTTCCTCCTCCTCGGCACTGGGCTGATCACCTATAGGTGGATCAGGATCTCCCGCCTCCTCCTGACCCTCTCCCTCATCTGCCTCCTCTGACCTGGATCCCTGGTCCTCGTCTAGGTCTCTATGTCTCCATGGGCCTGGAGAGCCTGTCGGATGATCTGGTGGAAAGATAGGACCTGGATATGATCTCATAAACCATGAGACGTACCTACGCTGTGCTCTAGGCTCTGCAGAGTAGTCAGTGACTACATCCTGATCAGATCCCTCTAAGTCTGTAGTCTCGATGTCATCTATCGTCGGTCTCGCTACTGCTCTAGGTTTGGGAAGGACCCACGAGTGTCGAGTATAGATGGGCACATCGGCTGGAACACACTGCTCTAGCCCAAACTGCCTTCATACTCGGTCGAAGTAGAAAGGGACTATGATGTGTGCATTTCGTCCCCGCAGTAGGCGGTTCCTCTGTAGGCATGCTAACTGTCTCTCCATCCCATCCCATCTGTGCATCCGTAGGTAAGGTCTCCACACTGTCACCTCGGCTGTCACTCTGTCAAAAATCACTCTCCAATATAATAAATCTCCAAATCTCCACTCGCTGGTAAGTGGATAAGCGAACACCCTAGGTCGCTTGCTCGCTGTACTCAGCGGAAAGCCGATGGGCCTGGTGCATGTGAAGTGCTCTAAAATCCACACCTGTAGAAGTGTGCATGTCATCAAACTGGAACCCTGTCCAAATACATACTCCTCAAGGTCGTGATAGAGATGTGCAAGCATACTCCGACCCCAAGCATACACTCTCCTATGTCTCTCCATCGCTCTGATACACCATGTGAGACCCCCATGCATGTGCGTGCCTCGCCCATTAGGGCAGACGGCTAGTGCTATGATGGCTATCATAAGGTGTCTCAAAAGGGGTACCTCCCCTATAGGATGTAAGAGCCAGATAACCATGATGCGACCTCTCGTCTCGCTCGGCATGACTCTCCCTATGCAATACACCTGCTCTCTCTGATGATCCTCCGCTGACCGATCGGTCGCGTATGTAATAGTCACTCCTCTGATAGGCAGATGAAGTATACGGTACACATCCTGGAGTGTAACCGTCAGCTCCCCTATTGGAAGATGAAATGAGCATGTGTCAGGATCCCATCGCTCCATCAATGCCATCAGCATCGCAGGATGGAACCGAATGGCTGGCATGAGGATCACATACCATAATCCTACTATCGACAGTGTGTCTCTCTCTGACTGAGTAAGCCGCGGAATCTGATCTTGTAAACTGCAAAGAATATGTCCCGCTGTATGCTCTCTCATGTACGGAAGGCCCTGCAACACAAAAACATAACCGTAATCAGTACTCAATCATCAAAATTACTAATGCAAACTATCGAACATCGTGTGCTAGTCCTGAAACCCCTCGCCAAGCCCTGATTGGGGACCATGGCGCCCTGTCAGGGACCATGGCGCCCTGCAGGGACCATGGCGCCCTTGTCAGGGACCATGGCACCCTGGGGGGACCAGGGCGCCCCACAGGGACCATGGCGCCCTGGGTGGGCCCCGGGTCAGCCTTCAGGGCCCGCATACGATCACAAAAAAGTCAAACATGTGAAAAATCAAAAGTCAAACGTTTAGTCAACTCACCTCGTCCAGTGGCTCGTCATCGATCACGGCCTGGCCCAGGATCTCGATCCTCATGGGACGCTCCGGTCATCGTGAAGGCATGATGATGGCTATGTGGGCTCCGCTGCACTGAATAGTATTCTCAAATCAACAAAGTGACGAATACAAGTGTCACTTTCGAGGTATATACTCTCATTTGTTTATTCTTACTTTTTGAAACCCTAATTTTCCTCTTTCACTCATTTCATCATAACTTGAGTTTGGGAGATGCGATTTTCGAACCGTTTGTTGCATACGAATTGTATTTTCATTCCCCTACTCTCGGGATGTTCCAAAAAGTGCTCTGATGAAGCCTATTTAGTGAACACCCCTCATCAATACTACCTTACACAATTTGTTGCAAGTAAACATGCTTCTCTGTTTCACCTCCCTAATAAGCAAGTCGAAACAGGGGGGGGCATATAGCTACTCACAGATTTCATCATTTGCCTTAGTAAGCATTAGGTGATTTTTGTGATCTAACGTGTGTTTTGTGGGGTGCGGTTCCTAACTGTGTACTGCAGATACCACTGGGGGCTTCGTCCGACAACTTATGGATATATCCTTTTTCAAATAATGTTTACTTTCTGTACTTTAGCTTGCATATGCACGTAGTACTCATATGACCGCTAAAGTGGGGGCTAAATGTAACGTCATAAATTGTACGCACTTGCTAAAGCAGTACAATTTAACACCTAGTTTAGCACCCGCCTTGGCGCAGTTGCACTTTGCATGGCATTTCCCCTTTAGCACTTAATTAATCAAATTAATTAGGTCTAAGGTCCTATTTCATCATTCTCTACATCATAAAGTTGGGCCCTTTCACTAAAGCGCGCCCTTCGCATTTTATTCCTCCAATACATCACTCAATCAAAAACCCTAATTAAGTCCTATTTCGAACTTGGGGGCTTGGTTTCGGGGTCAAAACATCTCAAAATCACTTGTAACTTCGGGATTCTCTCTAAAATCATCATATCCGACGGCCCTGAAAATTTGGTGAAAAGTTGTCAGGACCGTGGCACCCGGAGTGCACATGGTCCTGGACATTTTTCCCAAAATTTTAAGAGCACGATCTAATCATAAAATAAAGCTTAACCCCAAGAAATTGGCGGGATATTCAATCTCTAGGTCGGCCAAAAGATGAAATTGCGACCTAGGGTTTGATACATAAGAGCTCTCTTTCTTCATTTGAAAGGATCCGAATTTTTTTTTTAGGAACTTCATATGCAGTGAAAGAGTAGATCTTTGAAGAATTCAACATATTACAACATCCTTCTATCAAGCATCTATCAAATTCATTCATCCACTTAGGGCTTGGAAGACATTGAAGAACAATAGGAGATTACCGACTGAAGATTGACTTGTACTCCTCCCTTGAGGGTTGGGTATGATTTCATGTTGCTTTCATGTCTTTACATAAGCTTCAATACATCATTTATTCATGCTTTAGATCACTTTGCATCTTGATTTAGAGCATTTACGTTATCATTTACAAGCAATTAGGGTTTACTTTCTAGGTTGCTCTAGTTTGCTTTCTTGCATTTTAGGACCTTGCACACACACTAGGTCTGCACACACAATACATTTTACAAAACAACTTGGCTATTCGTGGAGGTGGAAATCATCGAAGCGGGGGTTTGACTAAGGCAAAACCCTATATAGCCGCCCATACACCCTTTTTTAGATATCATTGCAGGTTTTGGGATTCAGACGACGCCGCGGGATACAGATCCGGAGAGAAAAGGTCAAGATAGCACTCTGTATCAAATTGCAGAGTAGAAGACTAGGACAGGGGCGCTGGGCGCCTTGGTCCTGCCAGGACAGGGGCACTAGGTGCCCTGGTCCCTGGGACAGAGGCGCTGGGCACCCTGGTCCTCCGGACAGACAGCTTTCAGACAGCTTTCCGACAGTGTTCCAGAGTGCAGAACAGCAGTTTTCGGTGCAGTTTTCAGGACAGTGGCGCCCGTGCCACCGTCCCAAACATTTTCAGTCCGATTTTGACTCTGAGTACACATCTGCATTCTTATTTCATCGTTGTATTTACAGCTGTTCATTGTTTAAACTCAATTCTGCAATCTTGTTATTAGTTCATACTTGCATTTTGGGATTAGGGTTTGAACTTGCATTACTTGATCTTACAATTTCAAAAAGGGAATAGAAATCCTAATAGATATCCCGTGGCTCTCTCTTTCACAAAAACAAGTAGCCAATTGTGTGATATCTCTAGGCTCTTTCGTATTTCGTAATGTGTGTCAAAAGGTAGGATTAGGGCATGATTTACCTAGTCTCACTTTTTCCCCCACACACCTGTTAAAGGTTGAAATCCTATTAAAGGTTACCTCGCTAGAGGATTTAAAGAACTCAATGATCTTGAGTTACTCGGTTACAAGTTTTACAATAAGCTTGTTAAAGCTACCCGGTAAAGGGATTTTCAAACTGTTGAAATGATTAGAAGACAAAAGGTAAAACTCCTGATCTGATAACAACACTACATGCTAAGGTAGATCCTTTTCATATCCTCTACTCTATAATCACACTTTGTAGTTTCGCTCTTACTAGTCTAGCAAGTATCAAGTATCTCTTTACTCAGATACACACACAAAACATTTGCCAATAACTTTACAATAACAAACATCATCGACCTTATAGACAATAGTTAGGTCGATAAAATAATCTCTAAACCATAAGATTCTTAGGTTTACAACATAGGTGGTCCAATCCTGACCATCCAAACATATTGCATAGAGTATTACAATTTCAAATAGATCACAACACAATCTACATCGTTCATTCATCACCGCTCATGGGAATCAGTAATCCATCATGCTTTCTTCTCATATGATTAAGAAGAATGATCACTCCCAAGGTAGACTTCAAATGCGGTTGATCTTCTTATACAAGATCCTCAATAAAATCCTTCATGTGTGCAAAGATGACATGGCACCTCGATCTCATTCACATCTCTTATTTAACTCATCACAGAGTATCATTGGTTGTTTCGCACAAGCTAGATCACCAAACCGATAACCATAGAGTTGAGACAACCAACCGATAGTCACACTAAGTGAAACCCTTACACCAGTTCACTACATCTCTTCATGCTTCTTCATACCGGTTCACCAACTTTATTGACATCAATGAAAACATACATTATCATCATATCAATAACCTTTCCATATGCCAACAATATCCAACAATCTCCCCCTTTGTCATTGATGGCAATATTGTAGAAATCATAGACCAGTGTATCTCCATCATTAGATATCTTCTCCCCCTTTGACAATAATGCCAAAGTGGAGGCACAAGCTTCCAAAATCTACTATGTTCATCCCCCTAAGGAGTAGCATCCTTCAGGACATCAATCCTGAAAGATTTGACACTATAGTACTTGACTGATAAAGAGCACACATCTTTAATTGATTTCATGAAGGGGCAGAACCCATAATTCACTTCTCAAATAGGTAAATGTCATTTTCGGTAAGGGATTAGTGAATATGTCTGCTCGCTGCTCCTTACTAGAAACATGTTGCAGTACAACCTCCTTATTCTAAAATTTTTCTCTCAAAAAGTGATTTTTAAGCTCAATATGCTTAGTTCTAGCATGCAATACCGGATTCTTGGAAATATTTATTGCACTTGTATTATCACAAAATATATTCACTGGTTCAGATATAGGTACCTTAAAACCTTCCAATACATACTTCATCCAAATTGCTTGAGTCTAGTTCATAAATGTTGCCACATATTCTGCTTTGGTTGTAGATTGAGAAGTACAGCTCTGCTTCTTACTTGTCCATGATACTAATCTTATACCGAGAAAGAACGCTCCACCAGTTGTGTTTTTTTGATCGTCCACATTACCTCCCCAATCGACATCAGTATATACCTTGAGATTATAGTCACCATTATATGGATACCACAATCCATAATCAACTGTTCCTTTCAAATATCTAAGAATCCTTTTGACAGCTATCAAGTGGGATTCTCTTTAACATTTCTGAAAATGAGCTACTATGCCCACTGCATGAGCAATATCAGGTCTGTTGTGCACCACATAGTGTAGCTTACCGATCATTAACCAATACTCATTTTCATTCACTAGTGCTGAATCATCTTCCTTGGTCAGTTTACAGCTAGTCACCATTGGTGTACCAACCGATTTTCTTTCCTCCATGCCAAAAGTCTTCAATACCTCTTTGACATACTTGGACTAGGTAATAAAGATACACTCTTTCATTTGTCGAATCTATAAACCAATGAAGAATTTTATTTCTCCTATCAAAGACATCTCGAACTCTTTCTTCATTTCATCTACAAACGCATGACTCATTCTATCATCTCCTCCAAATATTATGTCATCCACAAACACTTCACAACTTAGAATCTGATCACCTTTTGATTTCAAGTAGATGTTGCTATCTTCACTTGTTCTTTGAAATCCAATCTTCACAATATGAGAGTGTAGTCTATCATACCACACCCTAGGTGTCTGTTTTAGTCCATACAGGGCTTTGTGTAATCTACACACCATGTCACTATCTTCTGATAAGGAAAACCCTTCTGGTTGCTCTATATAAACTTCCTCTTCTAGGATTCCATTCAGAAAAGTAGACTTCACATCCATCTGATAAACCTTAAATCCCTTAAATGTTGCAAATGCAAGTAGCATTCGAACACCTTCTAATCTAGCCACAGGAGAAAAAGTTTCTCCATAGTCTTCTCCTTCCTCCTGAGCATATCCCTTACATACACACCTATCCTTGTTCCTGACAACTGTGCTTTCTTCATTTAGCTTATTCCAGAAGACCCATTTGGTACCTATGACATTTTTATGTTCTGGTCTGGGCACCAAAGACCATGTCACATTCTTTTCTATCTGGTCTAGCTCCTCTTCCATTTCTTTAGTCCAATATTCATTTGTAAGAGCTCCTCTTGAAGTCTTGGTTTCAAATTCAGAAATTATGCAAGAGTTTTCTTTCAATTTTCTTCTAGTGAGTATCCCTGCATCTTTATCTCCTATGATTTTCTTTGGATCATGATGCATCTTTACATATGTAGGAATGATTCTAGCCTGGTCTGCTAGCTTTTCTTCTTCTTCACTAACTTCTTCTTCTTCTCTCATTACAACTTCTACCAGTATAGGAACACTGAGATCTCTACAAATTTCTTTCTTAACTAGTTCCCAAAAAGCTATACCCGATTTATCTTCCACTTCTTCATTGCATGTTTCCTCAAGTTCATCAGGGGATTCATCAACCCTGACATTAATACTTTCAACAATATTTTGTTTTCTATTGTTGTAGCACTTGAGAGATTTTCTCTTAGTGGAATATCCCATAAATATTCCTTCATCACATTTTGCATAAAATTTTCTCAAATATTCTCCTCTCTTGATATAGCACTTACTACCAAACACTTTAAAGTAACTCATAGTGGGACTTTTCCCAGTCCAATAATCGTAAGGGGTTTTATCTTTACCTTTCTTGATGAGTACCCGATTCATAGTGTAGACTACAGTACTCACTGCTTCTCTCCAAAAAGTGTGAGCAACCTTTCCTTGGATCAGCATAGTTCTAGCCGCTTCAACTACAATCCTGTTATTTCTTTCTACTATGCCATTTTATTGTGGTGTGCTTGGGGAAGACAACTGTCTCTTGATACCATTATCTTCATAGTACTTATTGAATTAATCAAAAGTGAATTCTCCTCCTTGATCAGTTCTCAAATTTTTGATCTTTTTACCACTTTCCTTTTCTACTAATGCTCTGAAGGCTTTGAATTTTCCAAATGCTTCAGACTTGTCTTTCAAGAATGTGACCCACATCATTCTTGAGTAGTCATCAGTAAGAATCATAAAATACCTATCTCCTTGAATACTTCTAGTTTTCATAGGACCACACAAATCAGTATACACAAGATCAAGTAGATTTTCTGCTAAGAAAGACTTATCTTTAAATGTTGAGGAAGACATCTTCCCAAGTTGACATTATCTACACAAAGAATTCTCAGGTTTGTTTAGAAAAGGTAATCCTATTACTGCCTTGATCTTTTCGGCTTTAACAATGTTGTCAAAGTTCATATGACAAAGTCTCTCATGCCATATCCAACTATCATCAAACTTAGCCATTAGACATTGAATTATCTTGGCATTCAACTAAAATAGGTTACCTCTGGTTTGCTTACCAGTGACAATAAATTCACCATTCTTCCCAATTATACTGCAAATTCCACCTTTGAATTCTAGAACTAATCCTTTGTCATTCAATTAAGCAACACTCAATAGGTTAAACTTAAGACCTTCTACCCAGTAGACATCATCTCCACTACTTTTTCCATTCAGTGAGATGGATCCTTTTCCTTTCACCAAGCATGGTGCATCGTTGCCAAATCTGACAACACCTACATCATATTCTTCCAAAGACAAAAACTTTCTCCAATCACTAGTCATGTGGTGAGAACAAAAACTATCAATTATCCACTCATTGAATTGTCAATGCAGGAGACAAGAGCTTTCTTGTCTGACACTTCTTCCTTTACTACTACAAACACTATGTCTTCATTTTCTTCATCTTCTAATTCTTGATCAGTGACACCTTCATCCACAACAACTAGGCAATTTCTTCTATTTCCTCCTTTATATTTTCTAAACCTCTCCAATTTATCCTTATTATCATTTTTAGGATAATTAACAACAATATGTCCTATATTGTTGTAGGAAAAACATTTCAACGGAATTTTACCTCTATATTTTCCAGTTCCCTTTGGAAGTCTTTTAACAAGAAGGGCTTCGAACTCCATTAGAATCTCTTCATCATCCATATCTTTTCATTGTCTCAATTCATAACTGGTACTATTTTCTTTTCCTTTTCTAGATGGTACAATAGATGCTTTAAAGGCTGACTCAGTCTTCTAAACACTACCATCATAGATATCCAACTCATATGTAGTTAAATTTGCAATGATAGAATCTAAGGATACCTTGGTCTTATCAATAGACCTTAGCTCTTGGATAGCAAAAACTCTGATTTCATAGACTAGTAACAATGATCTAAGGACTTTACTAACAACAGTCGCATCATCAATCATTCCACCAGTGTGTTTGATTTCTCCAACTACTATCTTAATCCTAATACCATATTGCTGAATGGTCTCTCCTTCAACCATCCTCATGTCTTCAAATTTTTGTCTAAGGATTTCTTCCTTAGCTTGCTTTAAATGTGCATCACCACCATAAATGGTTTCCAGTGCATCCCATACCTGCTTAGGAGTGTCCTTGTCTTGTGCATCAATAAACTCAATGTCTGATAGACTGCTGATAAGGGCTTCAATGACTTGCCCATTTTCTTGGATTTCTCTCTTTTGATCATCAGTCAGAGTGCTAGTGGGAATCACATAGGTATTCTCAACATATCTCCAGTGTTGACCACCTATACTCTTGATGTAAATCTTCATTCTATCCTTCCATATCTTAAAGTTCTCTATTGAACTTAGGACCTTCCCTCGTCATCATTATGGTAGGATCTTTTACCTCAAGCAGTTAAACTTATATTATCGAGGACCTAGAGTTTCTCTAATACCAATTGATGAATAATGATGAACAATAGATACCCCAACCAGTACTAAGAGGGGGGCGGTGAATTAGTACAGATAAAATCTTTCTTCAACCACTTTGTCTAGCTAAAGCAATACCAACAGATTATCATCATTACTGAACTTAACCATGGCAATACCAGTTAAACAAATTAAGACACCAGACACCATAAACTGATAAGTTTGAACACTTCAAATATGATCAGTACTCAACTTCAATTTCACCCATAAACATATGCATGTGGTATACTAGAAATACCATAACCTATAAATTCTACATGCATAGTCTTTCAACCAAATAATTCATAAACATCACATGAAAAATTCGTAACACATAACACAAATTTTTTTCACATGGATACCCAAATGGGAAAAACCATGGTGGCAATGAATACCCACAAGCTTTTTTTGAACTCTTTTGAAGCTCGCCCTATTACGAGCCTAGTCTAGTTAGAGACTTTACAATAAGGTTCTTCTAGGAACTGGTCTTGTTAGAGATCACCTGGTTAAGGGATGGTTATATACCCTGTAAAAGGTTGAAACCCTGTTAAAGGTTACCTCACTAGAGGATTTAAAGAACTCAATGATCTTGACTTACCTGGTTACAAGTTTTATAATAAGCCTATTAAAGCTACCCGGTAAAGGGATTTTCAAACTGTTGAAATGATTAGAAGACAATAGGTAAAAATCCTGATCTAATAACAACACTACATACCAAGGCAGATCCTTTTCATATCCTCTACTCTACAATCACACTTTGTAGTTTCCCTCTTACTGGTCTGGCAAGTATCAAGTATCTCTTTACTCAGATACCCACACACAACATTTGCCAACAACTTTACAAAAAAAACCATCATCAACCTTATATACAACAGTTAGGTCGGTAACATAAACCCTAAACCCTAAGATACTTACATTTACAACATAGGCAGTCCAATCCCCACCATCCAAACATATTGCATAGAGTATTACAATTTCAAATAGATCACAAGATAATAAACATTGTTCATTCATCACCACTTATGGGAATCAGTAATCCATCACACTTTCTTCTCATATGATTAAGAAGAATGATCATTCCCGAGGTAGACTTCAAACATGGTCGATCTTCTTATACAAATCCTCAAGAAAATCCTTCATGTGCACAAAGCTAACGTGGCACCTCGATCTTATTAACATCTCTTAGTTAATTTATCACAGAGTATCATTGGTTGCATCACACAAGCTCGATCGCCAAACCAATAACCACAGAGCTGAGACTACCAATCGGTAGTCACACTAAGTGAAATGCTGACATCAGTTCACTACATCTCTTCATGCTTCTTCATACTAGTTCACCAACTTTATTGACATGAATGACAACATACATTATCATCATGTTAATAATCTTCCCATATGCCAACAATATCCAACAGACTAATGTAATGGGATTACAGACTGCACATGAGATTTTGGAAAATTTAGAGACCTTTTATGAAGGAGATAAACACGTCAAAGTTGCTAAACTATAGAGTTTGAAAGGAAAATATGAGATATTGAAGATGCAAGATGATGAGAACATATCATCCTTTACAGATAAATTGAATGAACTTGTCATGAATATCAGATGTGTAGGTATAACTCTTGAAGAAGATGATATTGTTGCTAAAGTGCTGAGATCTATGCCTCTTGCTTACAAATCTAAATTTGCTACTATTGATGAGATTCAGGTTGTGACCACTATGACAAGAGACATGCTGGTTGGTAAATTTTTTGCTTTTGAGTTGAGTGAATTTTGAGAATCACATGGTAAATCTGAGATTGCATTTAAAGTTTCTATATCCGGGAAGCAAAAGTATGCTCTGGGAGAAATTTCATCTAGGGTTTCCAGATATGAAAGAGAAATGTGAGAGATGGAAGAACAAGAAAGAGATTTGGAAGAGCTTGAAGCACTTATTGTTTGGAGAGTGCCTAAGGGAGCTGGTAAGTATGATGGGAAGTTATCTTTGAAATGTTTCTATTGTAATAAGATAGGACATTTTGCTTCTAGGTGTCTTGAAAAAATATCATGGAATGATACACATGATAAATTTGATAAGCATGATAGATACGAGAAGCATGACAAGCATGATAAGCCCTATAAGTGTAACCAGAAGTAAAAATATAAGAAGAGATGTTATTATGCTATTGATGAAGGTGTGACATATGAAGAGTCTAAGAATGGGAATTCAAAAGATGAATTTGCTTTTATTTCTATCAAGGAAGATGATCCGGTACCAATTAATTCTAGAAGTTCCATTTTTGAGGAGAAATATTTGGTTACTAAGAATGAAGAGAAAGAAGAATGGGTAATTAACAATGTAGACACCTAAAATTGTCTCATTAATTATACACTAATTATTCATCTATTTAATTAAGTAATTCTTTAATTATTTGATTAAATTAAATATTTCTTCTAATCAGAACATTTAGCATTTCTAATTATCGAATTTCTATCATTTCATCATTAAATCACTTAACCCTTTTCTAAATATTAATGAAATATCAATCTTTTTATTAATTCAATTTCCTATGATTCAATAATTTCATTTAAATTATTTAATTAATTAATTTAATTCTTCTAATCTCCAATTTCTAATTCTAATTAATTTCATTTCTTCCAAATTAATATTTCACCAAATCTAAATTTCAATTAATTTCATGTGCATTTTCAGCATTCGAAAGTCCAAATTCAAATCCAAATTGAAAATTAAAATCAAATTCAATTTCAATATCTTACAACAGAGGCTAAAATAAGAATTGATTAATGATATCAGTTATATAATTAGTTAACTCGGTTAACTCATCAATCACTCTTTTTAACTCTCAATCACCTTTTCCGACAATTCAATTAATCCACTTATCTCTCCAATCAATTCAGTCATCTAATCAATCATTTCACTCTTCTAACCCATGTAATCAGTCATCTCCTCAATCAAGTCAGTCTTCTAATTAATCAATTTAATCAACTAACTAGTCTATTCAATTCACTAGCCATTCTATTGAGTTCACTCCTCAATCTAATGAGTTAACAGATCAATCAATTTTAGTTGTCTATCAATCAACACTTGAGTTCAAATTCTCACCTCTTTTGTGTTGAAAATCTATAAATTCAACCTCATTTTCTCATTTCAAGCTAGAATCTAGAATGGAGAATCACAGTCTTCAAAGTTATTGTCCATGTTATGTAGGAAATCAATACAATATCTAAGAGCCACCTACACCAACAAAAATGGAGAAGAACAATGGAAGCACAAGTGGAGAATAGGGAGTTTTAATTTAGTTTAATCTTTCTATTTCTATCATTTATTTCATTGTATTGTGTTTAAAATTAGTTTAATTAGTTAAGGATTTTATCATTCATCCTTTCAGTCTAATTTGCTTGGATTTGATGATTTTAAACATGAGAACAATTGGTGAACCCAATGTGAAGAAATGATAACCTTCATTTGTTGTTTTTGATTGATTTTTCTGTTCCATACGTGCATAGAAAACCAGAATCTACAATTGATCAGATAGAAATTTGTAATTGTGAATATTTATTTGCACTTGCTATGAAAATTTGTTGCAATTGATAGTAAAATCCACCGCAATTGTTAAAATGATCCACAATTTCTCAAAAAAGGGAAAAATTAATATTTTGTTTGTCATTTCTTAATAAGTTGATCTTGCACACCTAACCCATAAAAAACTTTCATTTCTGGAAATTTTCATTTTTTGCATAAAATGTGTCTAATCCAATGGAAGGAAATGTAACCTTCAAAATTGCAGGTGCATGGAGGGCAAGACAACATAGGAGAGCACAAAAAGTATACCAAGGGCTACTAAAGGTAGAAATACAACTTCATGAAATTGAAGAGGGAGAGGAAATTGCTCAATACCAAAGAACTATCCATCGATTCCTTGCCAAATATAACTTTTATGATGACATTGATGTGATGGCTCGTGTGATTTGGAGTAACATCATTGCAGAACAAATCTCTATCTTCTATCTTTTATTGTTGTTTATATATATATATATATATTTGCATTTAACTGATGAAAAAAAAACCTGACATTGCTACACAATTGATAGCATATCAGTTGACAATTGATTAGATATTAGTTCACAATTACTCAATAGTTAGTTTACAATTGAAAGTTTAGGTTTTTTACATTATGTCCTTATTTAGTTCTGGTTTTTATTAGTATTGCTCTCTGTTTGTGAAAAGACAGAGCTCTATGATTGAGAAAATTAGGCTGGATAGCCCACCATATGTTTACTAACGTTATTTTCTCTAAAGGGTTAGAGTAGAGAACTTATTTTGGTGATGGGTGAATTCACAAAGCTGGTTCCCACTTTTGCCAACGAAGGAATTTGGCGAAAGTGGGAATTTCGGATTTGCCCATGTTTGAGCGAAATAGGAATGTTCGCTCGAACTACCCCTGGCAGTCCAAGCGAACCAACCTTCTGACTTGGGTTCGCTCGAACATTGCGCAACTTTTGGGTTCGAGCGAACCCATTAAAATATTAATATTTTAATTGGTTCGCTCGAACCCCCCATTCGCTCGAACCCTTTTCGGTTAGGGTTTTTTTTTAAAATTTATAAATATCAAAAATGACAGTTAAAAGGTCATTATCAAATTTGACTTTTTCTGTCTGGTGGGGGTTGGATCGAACCAGTCGTCAGCATCACGTCACCAAACTTTGTCTGCAGCAGTTAGCATCTTTCCTATTTCAGTTTTCGACCTTTGTTATATCAGGTGCACAAAATAACCCTTTGTTTGGTTTAATAATGTTTTTTTTTATTAAATTTGTAAATAATTTGTTTGTTAATTTATTTTTTTAATTAAATAATTATATATAGTTATTGTTTTTCAACATTTTAGAAAAATGTTTGATAATTTATTGTTTTTCATTATTTTAGAAAAATGTTTGATAATTTAATGTTTTGATTGAAATGTGTCAATTTGTTTTTAAAATTACATAATTGTATAGATGTATATTTTTTTCGACATTTTAAAAAATTGTTATGAAAAACATAGAAAACTAACCTGTAGTAAATTAGAACTTAGAAAAACATTAGCAAAAAAAGAAAAATGTTAGAAAAATTAATTTAAATAAACATTAGAAAATTTAGATAACAAATTTAAACAAATTAAATTTCCTCTACAATGTGACCCATTTTCACATCCTATTACACGCACAACATGACCCCTTAAGACCACATATGACACTATACATTCCCTTAGGAGGTCATAGAAGATCACATATAACATAGTAGTGTACATGTATGACATTCCCTTTAGGATCATATCTAGTGTCCTAAGGGGTCATACGTGGTTCTAAGGGGTCACACAAGTGTTATAACACATGTGTGACCCCTTAGAACCGCATATGACCTCTTATAAAATTGTAGTGTGAACGAGATACCCCTTAGTCCATCAAATAGTGTCTTAACAAATGTGTGACCCATTACAACCACATATGATCCTTTATAAAATCCTAGTATGAACGACATACCCCTTAGTCCATCACATAGCATCTTAAGGGGTCGTATGTGGTCCTAAGGGGTCACGCATGCATTAACACATGCGTGACCCCTTAGTAGGTCACATAGGACCCCTTATAACATCCTACTATAAATATGACATTCCCCTTAGGATCACATAGTGTCATAAGGGGTCATATGTGGTCCTGAGGGGTCATACATGTGTTATAACACATGCATGAACCCTTAGAACTGCATATGACACCTTATAAAATCCTAGTGTGAACGACATACCCCTTAATTCATCACATAGTGTCTTAAGGGGTCGTATGTTGTCCTAAGGGGTCACGCATGCATTAACACATGTGTGACCCCTTATAACATCCTATTGTACATATGACATTCCCCTTAGGATCATATAGTGTCCTAAGGGGTCATATGTGGTTAGAACCACATATAACCCCTTATAAAATCCTAGTGTGAACGACATACCCCTTAGTTCATCACATAGTGTCTTAAGGGGTCGTATGTGGTCCTAAGGGGTCACGCATTCATTGACACATGTGGGACCCCTTAGTAGGTCACATATGACCCCTTATAACATCCTACTGTACATATGACATTTCCTTTGTGTCCTAAGGGGTTGAATATGTGGTCCTAAGGGCTCACGCATGCATTAACACATGAATGACCCCTTAGTAGGTCACATATGACCCCTTATAACATCCTACTATACATATGACATTCCCCTTAGGATCACATAGTGTCATAAGGGGTCATATGTGGTCCTAAGGGGTCATGCATGTGTTATAACATATGCATGACCCCTTAGAACCACATATGACCCCTTATAGAATCCTACTGTGAACGACATACCCCTTAGTCCATCGCATAGTGTCTTAAGGGGTCGTATGTGGTCCTAAGGGGTCACGCATACATTAACACATGCGTGACCCCTTAGTAGGTCACATATGACCCCTTATAACATCCTGTTGTACATATGACATTCCCCTTAGGATCATATAGTTTCCTAAGGGGTCATATGTGGTTAGAACCACATATGACCCCTTATAAAATCCTAGTGTGAACGACATACCCCTTAGTTCATCACATAGTGTCTTAAGGGGTCGTATGTGGTCCTAAGGGGTCACGCATGCATTGACACATGTGTGACCCCTTAGAAGGTCACATATGACCCCTTATAACATCCTACTGTACATATGACATTTCCTATGTGTCCTAAGGGGTTGAATATGTGGTCCTAGGGGCTCACGCATGCATTAACACATGCATGACCCCTTAGTAGGTCACATATAACCCCTTATAACATCCTACTGTACATATGACATTCCCCTTAGGATCACATAGTGTCATAAGGGGTCATATGTGGTCCTGAGGGGTCATGCATGTGTTATAACATATGCATGACCCCTTAGAACCGCATATGACCCCTTATAGAATCCTAGTGTGAATGACATACCCCTTAGTCCATCACATAGTGTCTTAAGGGGTCGTATGTTGTCCTAAGGGGTCACGCATTCATTAACACATGCGTGACCCCTTAGTAGGTCATATATGACCCCTTATAACATCCTACTGTACATATGACATTCCCCTTAGGATCATATAGTGTCCTAAGGGGTCATATGTGGTTAGAACCACATATGACCCCTTATAGATTCCTAGTGTGAACGACATACCCCTTAGTCCATCACATAGTGTCTTAAGGGGTCGTATGTGGTCCTAAGGGGTCACGTATGCATTAACACATGCGTGACCCCTTAGTAGGTCACATATGACCCCTTATAACATCCTATTGTACATATGACATTCCCCTTAGGATCATATAGTGTCCTAAGGGGTCATATGTGGTTAGAACCACATATGACCCCTTATAAAATCGTAGTGTGAATGACATACCCCTTAGTTCATCACATAGTGTCTTAAGGGGTTGTATGTGGTCCTAAGGGGTCGCGCATGCATTGACACATGTGTGACCCCTTAGTAGGTCACATATGACCCCTTATAACATCCTACTGTACATATGACATTCCCCTTAGGATCATATAGTGTCCTAAGGGGTCACACATGCATTAACACATGTGTAACCCCTTAGTAGGTCACATATGACCCCTTATAACATCCTACTATACATATGACATTCCCCTTAGGATCATATAGTGTCCTAAGGGGTCATATGTGGTTAGAACCACATATGACCCCTTATAAAATCCTAGTGTGAATGACATACCCCTTAGTCCATCACATAGTGTCTTAAGGGGTCGTATGTTGTCCTTAGGATTATATTGTGTCCTAACATATGACATGTTAGATCTCTCTATTCTTGAATTTTTAATGTATGTCAAAGATTTAAATATATACACATGTTAGATCTCTCTATCTCTCTGAAATATATGTTATCTCTAGATCTGAAATATATGTTCTCTCTCTCTCTCACTGAAATATTTGAAATTTTTACATGTATTTTTTGAAAATGAAAATGATCTCTCTCTCTCTCTCTCTCTACTTACGTATTTATTTTAACTTTATGACATGTACCTAGATAGATGGCATCCCAGGATATACCTTCGCAGGCTCCTGATCAGGATCCACCTGTGCAGGCTCCTGATCAGGATCCACCTGTGCAGGCTCCTGATCAGGATCCACCTGCGCAAGCTCCACATCAGGATCCACCTATGCAGGCTCCACATCAGGAGCCACCACAGCAGGATCCTCCACAGCAGGATCCCCCCTTGCCCGACATTGCTACTATTTTTCATTACAGTGATCGAGAGTTGCATAGGTTGAGGGCCATACTAGATGACCCTCGTACTAATGGTGTGTACAAGAGTACGTGCACATCCATTTTTGACAGTTTACGAACATTGAGGGACCGCTTAGCATCTCATACCTCATTCTCACCTAAGGTTATAGAGGATATATATAGACAATTGAGGAGTGAGGTGAGGGGTCCTCATTCTTTTGCTGATGTGGTGGGGGTGGTCTCGAAGGAGACCATCAAGGAGAGATGCTTCCCACAATATCAGGAGAAGAGTAAGGTGAGGGGATATCAAGTTACCAGATGTATCGACCCAGAGGTTGCATCACTGATTTACCCATGATTCTTAGCAACCCATGGTCATTATCCTAATAACGACTAGATTCCATTATACTTTGCACAGCAGGTATTTGCTGAGGTTCATTGTCAGATGAAACCAAACTACCTTGATATTCTGGGATATTATGGACAGGGGAGGGGCAGGATTGCTGATAGAGATGCATATCATAGGCGTGATAGAGCTCCGCCTAGACACAGGGACCTTGTTGGCCAGAGATTTCCTGCAGTAGTCCCAGCCATGGCACCCATAGCGGATCACGTTGTGATTGCTTCTCAGAGAGAAGCAATTGATAGGATTGGACAGATTGCATCAGCAGCAGCCACCATATCTTCTGACAGGGTGGGTAGATATATGATGAGTCGACCACGTTCATGATCATCCATAGATCATGCATCTTCTAGTCATGGGGGGGCTTCAGATTCAGATGATTGATACATTTCTGCTGGCATCCCCTCCCCAGATGAGGTAGCAGCTATAGTCAGAGGTAGTAGACATGTACAGATGTCGCAGTATTTAGCCGAGGACCTACTACATGCTTATAGTTTTATTTCATCTCGACTTGGGATACCATTGGGTGATGTTAGAGAGGGGATTCTCAGAGATGGTCAGGCTACAATGGCATCGATGCATACCCTGAGGCAGTCACAGCATTCTTATCACTCTACGCATGCTCTAGGCATTGACCCACTTACAGATCACTCTATTGCTACAGAGGAGGAGCTACGAGCTGATCAGCTCCATATCACAGATGAGGGCCGGTTGGATTCATTTGAGGAGGAGATACGAGCTGATCAGGTACATATCACAGATGAGGGTTTGGACTCATTTGAGGATCAGCTAAGAGATTTGAGCCATACTAGATTTATGGACATGCTACTACAGTCAGACACTTCATCCACGATGCCCACTCATCTAGTTAGCCCCTTGCACTCCTCAGTGATACGTACAGCTAGAGAGAGATATGCAGGCACGAGTGATGTTGTTGATATGATCACGGGACAGGATCAGACTATACAGCCTACTCCAGGTGATACATAGTGCATAAAATGGCCTTGAAGATTTAAATTGTGCCGCACATCCATCAGACCAAACAAAATGTTTAACTATTGTTATGCCTCTATCTTTCAAATATTCAAAAAACTTCTTAAAGCAATGTTGTACAAAAAGTGTGTCATGCTCCTTATCATCACTGATATAGAAGTGGTACTCTTTCTTAATGACACAATTTTCAAATGTACTATCAAGACCATCCAAATTCATCTGTGCATGTCGATAACACACATGCACGAAAATAGTGATTTGCTTTGAAAAGTAATACTCTGATTGAATCTCTTTTTGATGTGCAAAAGAGTAATTCTCTGCGAAGTCAACTACAGATAGAATAGTTCCAAGTGGGAAAGTGTCTCTTAATCTTTTAAATTGTTCTGCTTGCCACTTGGCAAAAAAACCATGGCATATGTATGGTTTTATCAACTTACGAAAATTTTCCATAAATGTTCCAATAGGTATTTCCTCTTCTACATAATCTAGTCTTGTAGATTCCTTTCCAAATTTTGTTTCAAATTTTTGGTACTTGTATCTCTTGCAATTTACCATCTTCCTCATGTCAGTATCTTCATCTCTCAAAGGCAATTTAGCCAAGTCTCCGCATGTTCCACAAATTCCTCTTATGCAATTTATTTGACCGGTTGCATTATCATCTGATTTATCACATAAGATGGATGCTATGAATTGACTTGTTCGTTTAGGAGGAGCATTTTCATAACCATCATTATCTTCTCTAATCTTCCGAAACACCTGATAGTACAAGTCAAATTCGATGCGATAATGACAACAACAAGTTTCAAAAACTTTGTTTAACTTCACATAATATGGCCTTAACCGTTCAAACATGGTTTGTCCAATCTTTATATGAGGGTTTGTTTTAGTAAACAATACATACAATTCATGTTTTGTTGTGTCTATCCAATGTTTTACATGGAGATCATAACGATCAGGACCAATCCTTTGCTTGATAACATCTCTACTATTTGATGAAGGGCGAGTATTATCATTCCAAAAACTTGTCACAAAGTTCCTAACAACATCTTCAATTCTATCAGAACGAGGAGCTCTACACATAATTGCCCAATTCCCTTCTGAGGTAGTATCATCCAAAATCTTTCTCCTTTTAACATATTTAGATATTGTCCTTCTACTAAAACCAAACTCAGATGACAGTGAAGAGATTTGTCTTTTTTGAGGCAATCTTTAATTTACTAAAGATGTCAACATCACTCTTCTTGAAATGGTCTTATCTAGTTTTCGAGATTTTTTACCAATGTTCACCAAACCTTTCTTAACATTATCAACAATAGATTTTTGTAGCTGAGAAGATTTCCTCTTTTGACTTGTTGTATCTATACCCAACAATTTCATTGGATCTATTAAGTCTTTATGAGTAAGTACAATTGATAACAATTGAGCTTTTTCTAGTGTAGTATCAAGATTGTTGAAATGCGACATTATTTCTTTTCCACTTTTATTCATTGACCTCCTTTTAGTATGTCTAGGTTCTTCATTGAGACGTTTCAACTCATCCACATCCATTTCAAGTAAATGATCTAAATTTTTATAAGAAATATTTCTCTTCACCTGTTTAGCTAGATCCACAATATGCTCATCCATATCAGTGGTAGGAGGTAAGGAGCCTAACCCCTCTCCTTCAAAGGTCTCCATTGGTTCAACTTGGACAATCTCCTCCCTATGTTCATCAACTATATTGTGTTCTTCAACAGGTTTGTTTGCCCGTTCTACACATAATTTAAGAGTTTGTGTAAGGTTCTTGAATTAATCAGAGATTATTCAATTAGGATTAAGAATAGGGATGAATTTGGCTTAAAGCTTTACATGTTAAAATTAGCCTGGATTCAATCTGGTTTATTAAATTTAATTACTTTTAGGACCTTATTGAACTTATAGCTCTAATTAAATTACATGTTTAGGTTTAAAGTTCAATTTGTTCTCAGGTTAGGATTAAAGTTCAATCTCTAATTTTGAGCACTAATTTAACACATAAAATAAAATTTTGATAAATTAGAAATTCCAATTTTGAAAATTAAAACTACAAATATTTTGATGCATGCATACGATAACTTAGGTGACCTCATATTAATTTGTTATGGACCATAATGTAAGTGCACTATAATTTGTCACATGTGTTTATATTTAAGACCTATTATTGCATAATAGACCTCCTAATCTGAAATGTTTTTGCATGTACGTGAAGTTGAATATAAATAGTTCACCTAAATTATTCAACATGTTTAATAGGTTATAAAGTTATGTCACATTTAAGACCTATAATCAATGTAATAGTCCTAATAGGCCTTATTATTAAAATCAATATGACCACATTTGAAAAAACATTTCACAATTAATATACTTAACTACCCTTAAGACAGATATATATTATGTGATATTAAAGGACCTATCACATGAAATTACTTGTACATGTAGATTAAATATTCAATATATATAATTTAGAACCTAGAAATTATGACATAATACCTGTCTTATGAATTTTATGACTTAATAGGTCTTATCTATTATAAATGAACTTAATTAAATAGGAGAAAAATACAATTACACAACAAGCAAGTTGATGGAATTTGAAATTTGCAAATACACATGTATTATCTCAAATTAATTATGCTTTCCAATTAAAACAAAATTATTTTTAATCCTATTAAAAATATTAGATAAAAAATATTGAATTCTAATTAATTGATACGTAATACATATTAAATTAAAAATACATACTTGCATCATGATATCTTTGTCTTCTTTGTTCTCTATATCTTTCTTTCATTTTGAGATAATAATTCCTTGAAGTCTTATTTTGCCTTCTCTTCTTGTTTCCCATGCTTTTACAAAAAACCTTCAAATTATTGCCTTCAAAATAATTTTCAAATGTCTTCTTTCATCCAAAAATGCGAATTATTTTAATCATTTGGGTGATAAAAAACGAAAAAAAATTATGGATATTTATACAATTCCACAAATGAAAAAAAATAAAAAAATAGGTCGGCTAGAGTTCGAACGAAAGCCGACAGTTAAAAATTGCTGGGTTCGCTCGAACATGGCAGTTACAAAAATGTGTGTGCCAAAATTGAGCTCATTGGTTCGAGCGAATGGGGGTTCGCTCGAACCATTTTGGGTTTGAGCGAACCCAATTTGCTCGAACTTGTGTTCGTTCGAAACCGCAAACTAGGGGTTTCTCCCAAAAAATTTCAGAGTTATGAAGAATTAATGAATTCGGAGCTCTGGATCAATACACGAATGAAATAATCTTGATAACCCAAAAATATTAGATAGTAATACTCGAAGCAAGCTTTCTAACGAGTATAATTTTGTTATATTTTGAATTTATTATGTTCTTGTTTTTTTTAATTTTATGGAAAATTGGTTTTTCATCGAATATGAACTTCTCTGTTCAACGCCTTGGGAAAAATAAGAAACTAATTCAAAAAAATTCTGAAAAATATCTAAGCCCCTGGTATTGATGTCTTCTTTCTAACAAAAAAAATAAAATTGAATTTTGATTTATATTGAACAAGTTATGTGTTCAAACGTAAACCTATGTTTGAATTATGACTAGTCGGATTTCAAAACTTTATAAAATGAAAAATATTGAACATATCACTATAAAACCAAATGCAAGCCCTAGATATTGATGTTACAAACCAAAATTCAAAAGAATTGAGTTTTTATCATTTATAGAAAAAAAGTTATGCCTTTCGGGAGGCACTTCACTCTTAAAAAATGTAGTTTGTTGTAAAAAACTACTTTTCGAGGGAGATGGAAATTTTTTTAAAAAATCCTTGAAAAAAATTTGAAAAAAATGTATATAGAATCTACAAACAAAATGCTAGAAATCACTAATTTACATCATCTTCAAATTTTTAATAGTTTAAAAGTTATAGTTCTCGGAAGTTGAAGATTATTTTAAAAATGTACATCTCAGTGTCAAAAGTGGCAAAAAAGTGGGAACCATTATTGTGAGTTCACCCTGATGCTATAAAGAACAAAATCAAATTCTTTCCTATTCTTTCACAAATTTCTATGAAGGTTAAAAATGAACACCATTCCTGTGTGGAGCAACATCTCCACTTAGAATAAAAAATCATTGCAATGGAAGGATAAAAAGAATTTTATTTTTCATGGCTTTGAAGGGATAGGTATTATGCTCTCCCCTTCAATGGGTGATCAGAAAACTAGAATCTCTTCTTTTATGCTTTCAGTAAATTTTTGTACTTAGATCCTTTAGAAGGTCTACCCTCCTGAGTTGCCCTTAGGGGGCCATGAAGGCTGGTGAGAGGGGAATGACCTAAGTGGCAACGGTTAAAGAAAAGTAATCCAAGACACTCTAAATAACTATATCTGATGAAAATCATATGCGATGAGTGTTACATGTTGTCAAAATGGTGTTATGCCTCCCTCAGTGCCTATATGGTACATTAAAATATATAGAGTGTAACCTCTATAGACTGGGAGGCTTTCCTCAATGGAGTATAAAACGCTTCTGATTGTGACCACTCAAATAGAACCCTTTCTAAATACCATACCTTAGAAATTAGAAGCCCAACAGAGTCAGTAACTACACACTTGGATTATCACAATGCAAGGGTGGGGAAGAATCTTCCCCCAAGACACTCACCATATATCTCCCAGGATAATAGGCCAATTGAGGAGCAATCTTCTTTGGTCTAATTTCTAAAAAAAAGAAAAAATATGGGCACACCCTAGGGTGTGACAGGGTTGTTTGAGCCAACTGAGTATCAAGATGTGGGTTGTGGTAATACTTGTGACCTTTTGACCATTAGGAGAGTCTTCTTGATGTGCTATCTATTGACCAATTACAGCAAAAACAAAATGGGGTTTTGAAAAAGACTCCAACATTCATCAGAATTTGAAAAAGTTCTTTAAACAAGTATTCTTTTTGTGTTATTATTCTATTTGATGTGTATGTTGTGTCCTTTGCTACATTTCAACAAATTCAAACATTTTTAGAACATACCAAAAACAAAGTGGAATCTCAACCAGGTTTAGTGAAAAAAATCAACAAGATCAACTCCCTCAACAAAGTCAAGTGTCAACATCAATGTCAACATCAAACCAATATTTTTGCAAAATTCAAAGATGGAAAACATGGCATTCTCAAGTGATCTTCACTCGTAGACATCTAGTTCATGTATAGGTCCTTTAGTGTCATCATACTACACAAAGTCTTTGCACAAGTCCTCATATCAAAAAAAGAGTAGTCTTCAATCAAGTTTGCATCTGTGAGATTTTGCCAAGATCTAGAGGCAATGGAATGCACAAATAAGAGAGAAATAAATGTGACAAGAATAAACTGTATTCCTATCAATAATGCAAAATGTGATCAACAGGATCATCAAGATTGTTGTTGTTGTTACATACAATGTAGGATAAGGCTTCTTATATAGGCAAGGCTATATGGATATGTGAGAACACAAACATGACATGTGGCTCAATAAGAAACAAGGGTAGGTAGGAAATACATGTGGTAGGTAGGAGAAACAATATAATATTCCACATGAGGTGGATCACCCACTAGAGGTGGAATTATCACTCCACAATAAGTTGATATGATAAAGTAGTAACAAGATCACACCATAAAAGGTGGAAATTCTCCTACACACACTATCCCAATGTGGTAAAAACACCCAAGTGTCTCATACCCAAACTACTATGAAATGCATTATCCTAAGTAAACTTAAGTAAGGTGTAATAATATCAAACATGAATAATTATTTATGCCAACACCCCCCCTTAAGTGCAACTTAGGGGAATGCACTTAAGTCTACAATGCAACTAAGAAAGGCAAGATGGGTCCTATTGATGAGGCCATCTTAGTTACCCATGTACAAATGCAAATGCATGCAAACCAATGCAATGAAATCTTTCATAAAGTGGGGAAAGAGAGAAAAACCAAATGGGAAAAAACCCTCCCCCAAAAGAGAGATGAAAATTATATACATAGAACTCTTATAGAAGTATGTGAGGAACAAAACCCCATGTGAGTAAAAAGTCCCCCCATATGAGAGAAGAAGAAGAGAGACTAGGATGCCCCCCCTCAATGTAGAATCCGCACCAATGGTAGAATCTCTATGATGTATGAAGAAACTGCTCCACGAATGTTGAATAACATTCCTCCCCTTAGGATGAAAAAAAACCAAAGGTGTATCCATGAAGTCTCCCCAATCATGAAGGGAAGATGTAGGAAAAACACTCATGATGAATGGAATCTCTAAAAAACTTCTCAAGTGTCCTCATGTCGATGCTGAAAGGTACCCCCTCCAAAGGTGGTAAAATGCTCCACACTACTGAAAAAGGCACTCCAAGATCTGGTGGAGATGAATGTAGAACAATATAAAAAGACTCACATGTCTCCTCTAATAATAAAGAGACATCCTCCAACTGATGTACACAAGTATCCACAATCATGTCAACCTCTAAAGAATGATTATATAGAGAATGCACAAGAGGGTCAGAGTGTTTCCCCACAACGATCAAAGAAGGATCATCTTCATCAAAGAGAAGATGAATATCATCAATGATGTCTCCTAAATATGCAATGTAGGACTCCACAAACAAACCTGCAATGTTTGTCAAGTAATCATCCCATGAAACTGAAGACGGAAGACATGAGATATCCTACTACACTGAATCACAAGAAGGCAAAACTGTTGCACTATCTGCATTATCAAGTGCAATAGGTAATGTGATATCAAGAATGGGGTCACATAGGAAGAATCAACCTCATCAATAGGACCAAAATGTGAAAAAGAGTACAACTGAGATGCATGATCAACCACCCTAGTTGCAATGATAGCTCCACTCTCCAGGTCTCTAATGATAACTAAATCAGGTGTGAACTCCAGATTTTTCCTAGTTTCCCCATGTGTGATTTGATAGATGGAAAGAAGATTGTTTGTCAAGTTGGGTACACACAACAAATCATTGAAGGAGTTATCCCCAATGGAAATAGATCCTTTCCCAATCACATCCATGTATGTATGATTGCCCATAAAAATCTGTTGCATGGTACAAGGCTCAAATGAAGAGAGCATAGACTGCAAAGATGCCATATGATGAGAATTGCCTGAATCTAGAAGCCATCTCCCTAAATTATGACTTGTAGTAGCACAAAGAGCTCGTCCCTTTCCTTTATCTGTCCCAAAAGAGTGATCCTTTCCTTTATCATTTTTCTTGGAAGAAGAAGTCTATGTAGAAATTCTAGAAGGCAGGTTTTTTTTGTTCTTCTCAAGAATATTATTCAACTCATCAATATCCTTCTTGCAACAATGATGTTCATCATGTCCTGACTTCTTGCAATATGCACAAAAATGATTGTCCTTATATGATTTCCTCTTAGGTGAGGATGTAGAATCACCTTGTTGTGTTGAGGAAGATTATGCTCCATCTTGTTTTGACTTAGGTTGCTTTTGATTGTTAGGAACCAAAGGAAACTAAGAGGGGGGGGGGGGGGGGGGGGTGAATCAGTTGTCAATTAATTTAAACCAAGCATAAATTAATTAAACTTGATACTTAATACCAGTAAACCAAACTTAATGTTGGTTGATAGATTAGATGTTAATATTAATACCGGTAAAACTCAATGCATAAGACAGAAAGGGAAACAACATCCACAACATATAACACAGAGATTTGTACATGAAAACCATGTAAGGGGAAAAACCACAGTGGGAAACCTTACCCACAATCAGTTGATACTAATGCAGATAGTATGTGTATACAAATGGGGTCTGCACATGCAGAAAGGCCAACTGCCTAGAGCTCACTGGTCAATCACAAAATAAGAGTCACACTGAGTACAATTGGAAGGTTAAATCCAATGATAATGTACTACTCAAAGTAGCATCTCCAATGCTGGATTCAATACCGGTTAAGCTTTGTTAATCACCTTCAAACCTTCCTTGAACCTTCTCTATAGTATTCTCATATAATTTTCAATATTCACACATACAATATTATAAAACCTTATACCATATACCATTATCTTCTTTATCTTTTCTTACATCATCTCACAAATGAGATCTTACATATATACCAGAGCCTAAGACCAAATATGTAGGTTGGCTTACCAAGAATATTACAATTAAACCAATTACAAATAAGTCAAGATGCAATGCATCATGTCAGCTCAATACATTTACAACAATATTCAATTAATTAAATCATCTTCATAATGTTTCGTGCTGATATGGAATAGATAACGCATGTCAATCGATAACCTAGACCAATTTGTCGATAACAACAAATATATCAACCCGATTAGACCAGTAACCAAAATACCAAAACTAAATGTCCAAACCATGTCTTTGACATAACCAAGTGATCTCCAAATGATAACAAGTCATCTTCAATGCTAGTGAACAATATAACCTACCAGTGAGCGATATATCGGTGATTGTGCATAAGTCACTGAACATGTTGGTGAACATAAAGTGTCGGTTGAACATAACCAAAGATCTCTAGAAAGATAAGTGTTGACATCAATGACAAAATGAATGAAACACATCCATAATACCAACAATCTCCCCCTTTGGCATTGATGGAAACACAAGATGGAAAAACATCTAAGTTCCAAAACAGAATGCCAAAAACCAAAAACCAAAAACCAACAATCTCCAGAATAGATCAATACTAGAAATTAAAATACAAATGTAGAGAGTATATATCTCTCCCTCAATGAATAATCTCTCTCTCCATAGGATAATGTTTTTCCATAGATATATGTCCCCCTTTGACATTAGATGCAAAAACAATACAAATACTAGAACATACAATGAATTACAATAACCAATTGTTTTAACCAACTACTCCCCCTGAGAAGTAACTCTCCTCCATCAAAGCCAGAAAAATGTTTCTCTATTAATTCTGTCAGTTTGATGCCAATCTTCAACTGTCTAATTCTCTACCAGTGAGGGTATTACCCCAAGATGGTCTCTGAGATATTCAAAAGTTTCCTTAGGTAAAGGCTTAGTAAAGATATCTGCAATATGCTCTTTAGTATTCACATAAACCAATCTCAATTCTTTTGCTTCAACATTCTCTTTCAGAAAATTATTTTTGATAGAAACATGTTTAGTCTTAGAGTGAAATACCGGATTGTTAGATATATTGATTGCTGCTGAATTATCAAAATAAATGATTATAGGTTCTTTGCATTTTACTTTTATGTCCTTCAACATTTTCTTAATCCATAATAGCTGAGTACAATTAGTTGCTGCTACAACATTATCTGATTCTATTGTTGATAAAGATGTACAACTCTGTTTCTTTCTCAACCATGAAATCAATGAAAATCCATCAGGTTGTTCAATGTAAACTTCCTCTTCAAGATCACTATTCATAAATTCACATTTTACATCCATTTGATATACTTTATAGTTCTCGTGAGATGCAAATGCAAGAAATAATCTGACTGCCTCAATTCTAGCTACCAGTGCAAAGTTTTCATTGTAATCAATTCCCTCTTTTTGTGAATATCCTTTACACATTAATCTTTCTTTATTTCTGATTACCTTACCATCTTCATTAAGTTTATTTCTGAATATCCATTTAGTTCCAATTACATTTTTGTCTTTAGGTCGGGGAACTAATGTCCATGTATTTTTTTTTCAATTTGTTCTAATTCATCTTCCATATCTTTAATCCAATGTTTATCTTCACATGACTCAATAACATATGCTGGTTCAATTTGAGAAATTAAACATACCTCTTCGTTTTTCAGTCTTCCTCTTGTCAACACCTTGATACTTATTCCCAATTATCTGACTTTTAGAGTGATTCTGTCTCACATACCTCGGTGTATTCACTTACTGTTGTGCTTCAGTCATTGTGGAATTCTTTGATGATGTCGATGTGACTGGATCCACATTTTGTACCAGTGCACTATGTATAGGTTCATTTATGATCATCTCAACTACCGGTCCAGAATCCATAGACCTTGAATTTCCTCTAAATTGTTCATCTATCTTCACATTTGGACTCTCAATAATATTTTGCAATAGTTTATTAAAACATCAATATGATTTTCTCTTAGATGAATAACCAATAAATATTCCTTCATCACTTATAAGATGAAATTTACCAATATACTCATCTCTGCTAATATAACATTTTCTTCCAAATATTTTGAAATATTTAAGAGCAGGAGTATTACAAAACCATAGTTCATAAGGAGTCTTATCGGTTTCACCTTTGATGTGAACTCTGTTAAAAGTGTAAACTGTTGTATTCACTGCTTCTCTCCAGTACACATGAGGTCAATTTTCTTCTAACATCATGCTTCTAGTTGCATCTAGAATAGTTATGTTCTTCCTTTCCACAACTCCATTTTGGTGAGGTGTCCACGATTCTGATAGTTGTCTTCTAATTCCATTCAATTCACAAAATGTATTAAACTCCTTAGATGTAAATTCACCTCCTTGATCTGATCTTAAACATTTGATTTTCTTACCGGTTTCATTCTCTACCATTGCCTTGAATAATTTGAATTTCCCAAAAGCTTTTGATTTCTCCCCGAGAAAAGTAACCCAGCACATTTTAGAATAATCATCAATGATTAGCATAAAGTATATATCTCCCTGTAGACTTCTTGTTCTTGTCGGATGTCATGAGCTAGTATGGATTAAATCAAGAACATAATTGGATTTCTCATAAATACTCTTAAAAGTTGTTCTAACTTGCTTTCGCATTTGACATTCCTTACATACCAAATTATGAGGTTTTACAATCTTAGGTAAATCCTTTATTGCCTTAGATAAATTGATCTTTATAATGCAATCAAAATTCACATGACAAAGTCTTTTATGCCATAACCAACTTTCATCAATATGTGCAATCAGGCATGTCTTTTTATTGTTATTCAAATGAAAGATATTACCTCTAGTCTAATTACCAGTTGCAATCTCCAAACTAGTTCTATTCATGATTTTGCATTTACCATTCTTGAACTGTAACTGAAATCCCTTTTCAACTAATTGACCAACACTTAGAAGATTATTCTTTGAACCTTCATCATAATAAACATTGTTAGTATTGTGCTTACCATAAAAAGATATAGTGCCTTTTCCTCTAATCAAACAAGCTTTATCGTCCCCAAATCTTACTAGACCTCCATTGTATTCCTCAAAAGATAAGAATTTACTTTTATCACCAGTCATATAATGTGAACCTCCAAAATCTATAATACATTCATCCTTTTCTTCAATTTTAGCTACCAGGGCCTTCTCTACTGGTGGAATAGTAGGTGCCAGTTGATCTTCTTTTATTGCAACCAAATCCCATCCATTGTTTGTCGGTTCTTCATCAGAATCATCAGTAACTCCTTCATAAACATAGTAACATGATTTGTCTCTATTCTTCTTAAATTTGTATCTCTGATATTCAAGGTTAGGTTTATATGTCCTTTTAGCTTCTTCTCTCAATATTACATGTCTATCAGGACATCTAGATGCCATATGACCAACTTTATCGTAGTTAAAACATTTAAATGGTGCTTTACCTTCATACTTACTACTAATAGAACCTTTAGGCATTTTCCTTGCAAATAGTTCTTCATTTTCCTTCCTAACATCTTCAAGTTCTCTTGCATAAAGTGCTTTCCAATTAGATTTGTCAGATGATGATGCTTTGAAGGCCAAATTTGTCTTAATTGTAGCAACAAGACCAAATTTCTCAAGCTCAAATGCTGAAAGTTTTCCAACCAAGGTATCTCTAGATACTGATGTATTAGGTAGTTTTCTCAACTCATGAATAGAAGTGACTTTCATTTTGTATGCTAGTGGAAATGCTCTTAAAACTTTAGAAACAATTTCATCTTCACTCAAGGATCCTCCACAACATTGTATTCCCAAAACAATTTCATTGACCCTTTCCATAAAAGCAAAAATTCTTTCATCTACTTCCATTTTCAGATTTTCATACTTGACCCAGAAGCATTCCAATTTTGCAATTTTGATAGTGGTATCTCCTTCATTCAATGTCTCTAATTTATCCCAAATATATTTAGCAATAGATTAGTCTGATAATCCCATGATTTAGGAGCTCAAGAGTTCTTCTCTTACTTTGCAATCATTCTCTTGATCCTTACCCAATGTTGGTGGATTAGGTTGATTTGGTGTAGGACCAACATAGCCATTCTTTGTAACATCCCATATGTCTCTTCCAATGCAATTTAGATGTGTCTCCATTCCGATGTTCCATATACCATAGTTCCATCAAGTTTCAGACTATCCTTCATGAAAAAGTTTGTTGCCATAGAATCTCCTCAAGCTGTTAAACTTCTGCAAAAAGAGGACTTATCTCTGATACCAATTGTTAGGACCTAGAGGCAATTGAGAGGGGGAGTGAATCAGTTGTTAATTAATTTCAACCAAACATAACTTAATCAAACTTCATACTTAATACTGGTAAACCAAACTTAATGTCAGTTGAGAGATTAGTTGTTAATATTAATATCGGTGAAACTCAATGCATAATATAGAAAGAGAAACAATATCTACAACACATAACACAAAGATTTATACGTGGAAACACTATAAGGGGAAAAACCATGGTGGGAAACCTTAGCCACAATCAGATTATACTACTGCAAATAGCATGTGTATACAATTAGGATCTGCACATGCATAAAGGCCAACCGCCTCAAGCTCATTGCTCAATCACAAAATAAGAGTCACAATGACTACAATTGGATGGTTAAATCCAAAGATAATGTACTGCTCAAAGTAGCATCTCCAATGTTGGATTCAGTATCAGTTAAGCTCTAATAGTCACCTTTGAAACTTCCTTGAACCTTCTCTATGGTCTGCTCATATGATCTTCAATATTCAAACATACCATGTTACAAAACCTTATACCATATACTCTTATCTTCCTTCTCTTTTCTTACATCATCTCACAAATGAGATCTTACATATATACCAAAGCCTAAGACCAAATGTGTAGGTCAGCTTACTAGGAATACTACAATTAAAATTATTACAAATAAGTCAAGATGCGATGCATCATTTCAGCTCAATATATTTACAACAATATTCAATTAATTAAATCATCTTCATAACATACCATGTTGATCTAGAATAGATAATGCATGCCGGTCCATAACCTAGACCAATTTGCTGATAAGAACAAATATGTCAACCAATTAGACCAATAACCAAAATACCAAACCAAGTGTCCAAACCATGTCTTTGACATAACCAAGTGATCTCCAGATGATAACAAGTCATCTTTAGTGCCGGTGAACAATATAACCTATCGGTGAGAAATATATCGGTGACTATGCATAAGTCACTAAACATGCCTATGAACATAATGTGTTGATTCAACATAACCAAATATTTCTAGAAGGATAAGTGTTGACATCAATGACAAAACCAATGCAGCACATCCATAATACCAACATTGAATCTTGTCTTTTCCTTGATTGCTTTGATTTTCTTTATTAGCCACTAAAGCTTGTGACTTTGAAGATTTGAGAATCCCCATCTCAGTCAACTTAGATTTCTCAAGTATCAACATCTCTGTGAATTCATCAAATGAGGGAGAAGTGTATGAAGAACCTTGAGCTAACCTATGGGTGTGAAAGCTAGATAGAAAGGTTTCATACTTCAAAGAAAGCTTGTCCAACAAGTTATAACCAATTGAGCATCCTTTTTGTCAATTCCACAATCCTTTATCTTTTCCCTTAGCTCATTTTCTTTTATGACATAATCTTGGATTTCATCAAAATCCTTAGGATTGAATGTTGTGAGTTCACTATCAAGTTTGTAGCCCTTAATCTCATCAACTTTACCATACAATTTCTCAAAAATATCCCAAGCCTCTTTAATTATTGTACACTTCTCAATGTGAAAAATGAGGTCATCTGATACATACTTTCTAAGAGTTCCAAGTGCCATAGAATTCTTAGTGAGCCATTCAATTTGAGCATTAGGATCAGGTGATGCTTTTATAGTTTCATTTACATAATGAATGACTCCTTTTTCCATTAGTTTACTCTATACCTTTATCTTCCATGATGCACAATTATGAGGAGTTAAAGGTGGAAATTTAGGAGAACTCATAGCACCAAAATGAAAAAAAACAAGATAGAGAGAGGCACAATCTCACAAGACACTCCCCCAAATTACTCAATCAAGAAAACCCCCGCAAAATCATGATTTGGCACTTTATACTTAGTGCATGTACAATGGGCCACTTGCAAAACAAAGCAAGGTGGACTTCTAATGTCAACTTTATAACTCCTTAAAATGAGATATAAGAGACTTCAACAAATACTACTAGTGATCTAAACTGAGATCAAAGCAAAATACAAGTACCAAATAGGCCAAAAAATGACCAAATATTGAAAGTGAAATTTCTACTCAAAATCACTACAAACAAATGCCAAATTATGAAAGTAGAAAAATAATTATGCACTTTCAAAAAAAATGGCACTTGACAAGGAGTCCATATGAGCCCGAATGAAGCCTCCAAAGTTGTAAAAATTGGGATATCACGATTTCAAACAAAACCTGTATCCAAAAATCTGAACACTTCTATACCACTGTACAGATCACCAAATTCTACCCCAAAACAAAAAATTTTCTCAAAAAAAGGGGTCCGGATGAGTGAGATATCACTATTTGAAAATTGCCTGCAAAATTATAATTTCTGGAAAAAATTTGTCGCAGCTTCAAACTTCAAATGCCTCTATATTTGGCATCCAAAGTCCGATTTGGATGAAACAAAAGGCAAAAATAACTTTCTTGGACCTCCTCAATCCAATGATGATCTCAGATTTGACCCATCAAGTTTCAATAATAACGTACAATATAAAGCTGCAAAATACACAACCCCAAATAACATCAAATTTCTCTCCATTGGCAAACCAATGACATTCTAATGGCTCTGATACCATGTGAGATTTTTCCAAGATCTAGAGGAAATGGAAATCACAAATAAGAGAGAAAAAAATGTGACAAGAATAAGCTGCATTCCTATTAGTGATACAAAATGTGATCAACTGGATCATCAAGAATGTTGTTGTTGTTACATATAATGTAGGATAAGGTTGATTATATAGGAAAGGCTATATGGATATATGAGCACACAAACATGACATGTGGCTCATTAAGAAACAAGGGTAGGTATGAAATAGGTGTGGTAGGTAGGAGAATAAATATAATATTCCACATGAGGTAGATCACCCAACGGAGGTGGAATTATCACTCCACAATAAGTGGATATGATAAAGTAGTAACAAGTTCACACCATAAAAGGTGAAAATTCTCCAACACACACTATCTCAATGTGGCACAAACACCCAAGTGTCTTATACCCAAACTACTATGAAATGCATTATCCTAAGAAAACTTAAGTAAGGTGTAATAATATCCCACATGAATAATTATTTACACCAACAAAATTCACTCATATAGAATTCAATATTGTATTTAGACTCTAAGAAACATACCTAATGTTGAGCATTGATTTTGAAATCAATAGAATCCCATAGTTTCAACTAAAGCTACAAAAGTGTTCTTAAAAAATACATAAATCAACCATGCCCTTAAGAATTTCGATAGAACCTTTAGTATTTTCATCGACATCAGAATTCAAAAAACTATCGCTCAAGCTGAAGCCATCAGATATGCATATTAATCCTTTACCTAAGTATCTAAGCTGACCGAAATGATATTGATGAAACCCATGAGTGTTTCACCAACAAATAACTTATCGAACAGACTTGAGCCCTAATGATTCATGAAAGCAGCTCATCGAAACTATTATTTCCATCGACAAGTAATATATCGAGCAAACCACAAGAAGACTTTATCGAAAGGGATTTTCAAGGAAAAGAATGTATCGAGGAACCATAGAAAATATTGACCAAAGATGTTTTTACACCAAAGAAAAGAGACATCGATAAAACATAAGAGATTCCTGTCGAAGACCCATTATCGGCCAAAAATAGATAGTCAAAGGAGACCATCTGTCTCTCGCCAAAAGAGGACATTTCATCAACACCAGTGCAAATATGACATGTGAGGTAAAGTTTTTTGATGAAAGTCAAGAGGACAATGAAGTCACAAATCCCTTTGACGATGATGGTAGTTCCATCAAAACAGGAAACATTGATGAAAGATGACATTTTGAGGAAAAATAAAGTCAATATACCGAAGTGCATAATTTCATCGAGAAAGGGTACGACCGTAAAATTGATGAGCATCAATGAGCAGTGTGAAGTGTTGCTAGATGAATAATTATTTTCTGTCGTGAGAATCAATACAAGTCCTAATTTTGTCACTTCATCATGAATTCAAATAAATGACTCTGTGACCATTGTGGAACTGGTAGCGGTAATCGATAAAATCACCATGAATGCTTGATAAATTGGCAAAAGAAGGACACTTTTGAGCAATGCTTGAAGGATTCATGGCGAGTTTTAGAAAGATAAGATGATTTGAGAGAAAATTCACCAGTGGTCTACCTTGAAACCAAGTAAGTCTTTCACTCTCAAAACTCTGTAGTGATAATGGAGGAATCATCTTCTAAAGAGAGTAGGGCTAGGAAAGCCAAAGAGACCCAGCCCCTGGAAGACAAACCTAAGAGGCAGAAAAAGGAAGAGCTCTCTTTAGCCCAGGATCTAATTGACCAATGCCCTGCATCTACAATTAGGTCTAAAAAAATTAAAACAGATGAGGAAGGGCTAGAAGATAGATTTGAAGGCCTAGGGGATACATGGACAAAAATAAGGGGTCATTATTTGTTTATTTTTGGGTATATATGAAGAAGTGCACCCAAGCCTATGAATAACTTGTGGAGGTTAATTTAGGGAAGTTGGTAGTGGCTAATGTCTTTGTGAATTTTTAACTCATGAAGTCCCTAGCCAACAATTATGAACCCAAGACCAGGATCATATGTAATTATATGGGGAGACCAATACTGTCGATGACCAAGGAAATTATTGACATTGTGTTTGATTTAGATTGGGGTTTCAAAGAACATATTGATATTAAGAAATTAACACAAGAGTAATTCAACTTAGAGGAAGTCTATAAGAGGTGGAGACTCCCTATCCATAGACCTAGGGTTGTAGGATCATTGGTGCCATTTGATAAAGATAACAAAGCTCCATATAATGTTAATTTGTTTCATCCCTACTTTAAGTATACCTACTACTATGCTACACATGTTCTGGAAATAGAGGCTCATGCACTGATGGATATCTCAGCTATGGTCATTTGTGCGGACTTGCAATCTAAAGATCCTCGATTGTTCTATTTTTCTACCTATCTTGCTGATGCCATCAATCATGGATTGGAGAAGTTGAAAGGAGATGTGATTAATGTGCATTTCAAGCATTATTCTATTCTTGTGCATATACTATTATATGTCAGGCAAGACAAAGGGTTATGGCCAGATGAGTTGTGCATTAGGGCATATGACAAAGCTGAAGTAAGGAGACCTATGCAGTTGCGGGTATCTTCATGGGACCAAAGGTGCAGTAACTGCCAATACTAGCATTTTGAAAAATTATTAATTAAGACATTACACATATTATTAGGGTACCCATGTGATCATGCATTGCCCCCTAAAATTCAGAGATTCTTGAGACCAAAGGATTATGGTGAAGATACTGCAATTGAACACAACTGGGGGGATTTTTATTGTTATTCGGATTGCACTCAGATAAGGGTGTATGGATTTGAAGGAAAGTCATATGTATTGCCTATCATTGTGCCTAACAGAGTGGCTAGCTTAAAAATTGTTAGGCAATTGTTGATAGTAAGTGCCCAACATCTAACTGATCATGGGAAACAATCCATCATGCCTAGATTACTTGTCTTTTCAGACTTTGTTGTCAAAAGTTCAAAGAGTTATGATTTGCTGCTGAATAAATTGGGTTACTACAAATTGGTAGAGGGAGACCCTAGGCCGAACTTTTATCTGGAAGGATACATAGGGGCCGCAAGGTCATCCCTAAAACTAAAGGCTGGAGAGCATGTGTCACTCATGCCTGATGATTTCATCAGAAATGTAAAAGGAGAAGAAGCTAATGAAAAAAGAGCCAAGTATGAGTGAGTATTCTAGGCTTACAAATGGAAGCTCTTCTGAGGGAGAATAAATGAGGACATGCTCCAACACATCAAATATCTCTTAGATCAAGCAAATAAACTTATGGAGCATGAGCTAGAATTGCTTGAGGGAGTGGCTGCTTACATCTATGGCAAGCATATCAAAATTGTCAGGGATGCAAAGCCTTTAGCCCAATTATCTCCACAATCTGTTTCTAATGTTTTTTCAATTGACTCTCCCAAAGAAGAATATTCACCTAGATTTGAGGATGATGTGCCAATGGATGTGACCACAGGGCAATACAACATCCAATACGTGGGGGATATAAGGATGTTTGAATGTGAGGGTTTCATTGTTGATGATGATTTCATTTTTTCCAAAGAATTCAACACCTTTTTGTACCTGCATAAAGGAATACAGGTTAGGGATGCCATGAAAGATAAGACAGATGATGAACAAGAACAAAGGTTGCAAGAGGAAGTTCACCTTGCTAAACGAGGGATGACACTCGAGAAAGGGAGGCAATTGCTTAAGGATGTTGGTGTGTTGATCTATTCAGGGTGGGATATGAGATCTGCATTACTATTTGATGGTTTGCTCAAGAAACAAGACCCTAACAAGTGGATTATACCAGAAGAGATAGATAAAATATTTATGGGGTCAGGGTATGATCTAGATCAAAAGGATCTCATAATATGGGCCTTATATCCAAAAGAAAAGAGACCTATTTTGGTTGATACAGATCACATTTTTGGCCATTTAATGGTCCAATAGGTTGGGAAAACTGATCCCAGGATCACAACCAAGTTAAATGGGGATGTGGCAAAATTGAACCAAGAACAAACCGGGTTTTTAGTCAAAGAGAAAAACATCTACAAGGGCTTGTATGAGAAAGCTATCGAATAATTCTAGAGGTTACAGGGACAGTTGTCACAAAAGGCCCCTATTATTAGAGAACATGAACCAAATATGGGTTATCAGCCTAACTTTAGGGTCTTAGATGCTATATTTGATGCTACCTACTGGAGGATAAATACTGAAAAGTTAGCCAAACAGTTAACTAGTTCTCAACAAAAGATGGACAAGTTGGTGAATGATGTGATTGAACATAGGTTGAAGGCTATGTTACTATACACTAACCTATATTGGAAAGAATACACAGGAACTATAAAAGCTCTAAAAGAGCATGAAAGATTAAAGGAGAGATTGCACGATGTACTAAAGAATAAAGAGGCCATGACTGTAGAAGAGAGAACCCAAGGGGACCAACATCTGGCAGAACATGATAGGTAAACAAACATATTGAATAAAGATCTCCAGATGCTGGACAAAGAGTTTATTGTAACGATACCGACTATCTACAAGGATGGTGAACTGACCCCATTAGAGAAATGGCGAGAGGAATTTTAATTGATTAAGGAGAAGGCAGTGGTCAAATTCAACCAGAATGAGGATATAACCCCGCATATCAACCAAGTGATGTTCAACCTCTTCTCACTGGAGACAAATATGAAGCAAAGAAGTGCAGCCATTACATGCCATATGAGTGATGGTTAAATTAATCATCTTGGCATGATTAATCTTTTCATCTTTCACTTTGTTAAGAAATTATAATTTAGTTGTTAATGATGAAGGGACATAACTCTTCATAGAATAGGTGCTGCTCACTTATTTGTAATACCCTAAAAATGGTCATCTAAACCATGAGCCCCTAATATCGACAACATCACCAAGGTCCTAACAAAAGGCAATCAATAAATCTTGAGCACACAATTAATTCTTTAATCATCAAATGTCACATGGCAAATTAATAACTCAATATTAATTAAATATTTATTTAATTAATCGATCATACCAAGTAAATCATTTTAAACAATTATCTTATTTATTTTATTAAATATCTTTTGCATATTTAATTAAATAAATCAATTTGCCATAAATCTTCAAAAAATGAAACAAATCAAGAAAGATGAATTGGAAATTATGAGCACAAATCTTTAAAAAAGGAAATAAATCAAAAAAGAAATTAATTGACAAAAAAGAATTAAAAATTTTGAAAATAAATCAATTAGAGACAATCTTGAAAAAAAACAAATGAAAAATTGATGAATAATATCAAAGAAAGCAATTAAAACAATTAAATCTCAAAATTGAATGAAATAGAGAATAAATTAGTTTTTTCTTGATTTTATCTTAATTTTAGTTCAGTTTCCTTTAAAAATGAGAAAAGCATCCAATCACATCAATTCATCTGGATTGTGCTTCCTCTTGGAAAATCTTGACCGCTCATCATCATTTGATCTCAGCCTTTGGTTTCTTTCTAAATTTTCTATAAATTCAAGATCTCATCTCTCATTCAAAAAGATCCTGGAGAATATATGGTTATTATGCTAATTTTTCTCTATGATCATTGAGAATATTGCATACATATTTAGATCACTTATCTCATTTATTGCTTAAATTTTGTTTGATTAATCTTGCATCCATCTAGCATTAATATCATGCTCCTATAGATTAAAATCCTTCATCTTAGTGTTGTCTAGTCACTGGATTGCTTATACAAATCAGAGAGCAATCTTATACTCACATCTTTTAGAAGGCAATGGGTCGATTTGTTATATTTTTCATATTCATGTTTATATCTGTCTAACCATGCATGTAATGACTTAATTGAAGTGTTGTGGGATGCTCTACAAAAAGGAAAAGGTTAGCCAATGATAAATAACACACAACACACAAGAAACCGTTAGTGTTAATCTATCAAAAACTAATCTAAATAGGCATATCAAAAGAGATATCAAAAGCATGACAAAATATCTAACTAAGAAGATAAATATGATGAGGCATCTCCAAATGCCTCCTAACATGCTCTTGATTTCTTCTCCTTTGTTCCTCTCCTCTCCAAGTTCCAAAATAGTGTAGCTCTCAGCAGCTTTTTGCACTATGGATACTTATGGAGGATTGAGGTTTGAATATTTGCTCCAAATGTAAAATGAAAAGCTAAAGTACTAGATGCTATTAAAAATGACTAATTTTAACCAAAATAACAAGATATTAGATTGCTATGCTAAATGCTCTCTAAAATGCCTATAGGTTAAATGCATACAAGTTTTCAGGATCTGGACTATGAAGAAATGGGCTCTATTTATAGGAAAAATGGAGCAATGGATGGTTGAGATTGAGCAATCTCAACAAGGGTCAGGATTGAATGATTTCAAATCCATTTGAGGGCTTTCAACCCAATCCCAGGATGACATATGTCAATGTGAGATAGGTTGAGAGGAGAGGGACTAAGCATTAAATGCTTGACATGACCTTGGGAGTTAAGGTCAAGGTTAGTTGAATGAATAAACTCTTTATTCAAAGAATAAAGCTTTTATCCAATGGATAAACTCTTGTGCAAAGGCAAAAGGGATAAACATGGTCAGAGCAATAAATGCTTGAGGAGACAAGTTGAATTAACCATAAATGGTTATGTAAGAGCCATTAATGGTCATGTAAGAGGCATTAGTTGTTTTGGAAGACTTTGGAGGTTAAATTGTTGAACACACAAAGCATTAAATGCTTTTCAAAGACTTTGAAGTATTTGAGAAGTGACTCCATGTTGCTTAGGAATGTGACAATAATTAGGGGATGGATTAGGCTAATTAGGAAGGGTTTAGAAGAATCTAGAAGGAGATTAGAATTGCAAGTGGGTTTGGTGGGTGAGGGAAAATAGGATTTTATTAAAATAAAAATTTACTTATTTCAATAAATGTGTAAGTTGCATTTGTAGGAAAATGCAAGTGGGGGGATAAACGATTTAAATAAATGTTTAATTTAATTTATTTAAAAGAGGAATAGGGGGATTTAATTAAATAAATAGATTTTATTCATTTAATTGATTTGTGAACTTGGTTTAATGAATGAATTAAAATAAATTGAATAATTTATTTAATTAATAGGACAATGTTTTGAAGATGAATTAATTAAATATTAATTAATTAACTCATGTATAGTATATTTTTAATCAAATAAATAGCAAATATTTATTTAATTAAGCTGGATAGATTTGTGTGACTACATTTGCCCCTCTTTGAGACAGTGTAGTTTATCGCGTCATTTTAAAGAAAGAAAAACTGGTGTGAAGAAATGCCCCATAAAATGTAAATTTAGTGGGTGGTATGCCACCTCGAGAGATGGGCCAAAAATTTTCAAACAATCGGGTGATCTCTCGAAAAAGAATGAAAATTGGTAGGGTGTTAGAAGAGAAGAAGTTAGCAATGCAGGTGAAAAATAGAAAAAATCGGGGGTATAATGGAGAAATGGGAGGCTTGGGAAGTTTATGGGGACCACGGCAGTGAGCGGGGGAAAATTATGGTGATTGCAAAGGGTTTAAATGGGGAGAAAGGGGTGAAAATAGGATCATTTGTGACCGTGACCAGTGTGAAACTATAGCTCTGACAGTGACATTTGAGAGGAGTGAGTAGCAGTCAGAATATCAGTACCAATAGTAGAGTACCGTCTCGAGTGAGTTCCTCGGTTCCAGCAGCCAGACGACTACGGACCAATGGTACGCAAATTTGAAATTTTAATTTTTATGCATTTTTGATACACTTTTTGCTGAGTCCAAGTTGAGTCATAACAATAGCACTAGAACTATGTTTTGGCACTTTTGTCCAATTAACTAGCACTATTGTGTTGCAATGGCGCTATTGAGGTGTTGTTTGAGCGCTTTTGAAAATTGTAGCGCTATTGTAGGCTAGTTTAGGTGCTTTTGATGTATGAGTGCTATTGAGTGCTTGATTGAGCACTTTTTTTATTAATAAGTGCTATTGTGTTGTTGTTCTAGCACTTTTGTAGTTTGTGCACTTTTGGATAGCTGATTGAGTGCTTTTGTTAGGAGTTCAGCACTTTTGTAGGTAAGTAGCACTTTTGTTTGCAAAATAGTGCTTTTGTGTTAGGATAAAATAGATGCCCCAGTTTGTGTGAATAAAATCTCCCGATGCCAATGATGGATGGATGGCGATGTGAAGTGGGAGTTGTTTTGAACCATAGCAGCCTAATGAGACTTAGGTTATTTTTAGGATAAATGCCTGTTGAAGTCTAGGTTGCCATGATTGCTTACCTATTGAGACCCAAAGATACTTGATCAAAGCATCTGTTGATAGTCTAGGTTTAAACTTAAGAAATTTTGAAACAAAACAACTAATGATGATTGATGGATGCCCATGTGCGGGAGGAACTACGCATGTTGCAATTACACGAGAGACATCCGGTGACACAGGGGTTGCGGGATCAGTTGACAGAGGCAGAGATCGATTGTATTGCCGCAACTGGATTATATGATGTGATGCACATGCTCGTGATTCAGATGAATCACGAATTGATGATGGCATTAGCAGAGCAATGGCACAACGAGATGTGCACCTTTCATCTAGCATAGGGGGAGATGACAGTGACCCTGGAGGATGTGTGGCGCATCCTGCGTATTCTGATTCAGGGGGAGTTGGTCACATATGACAGATCATGGGGGATTCTAGTGGTTCAGAGGTTCTTTGAGGAGGATGTTTTTATTGATGATGGCTCCATTGCTTGGGAGGAGATAGCTGCTTTATATGAGCCTTTACCAGGAATCATGTCCAGCATTGTGGGAGGACTACTATGTCCTGATAGGTGATCACATGGGCTGGCCATTGCTTGGGGGCAGGTGATCAAGATGATGATTACCAAGGGGACCCGATTTGCTTGGGGGTCATGTGTGCTAGGGCACCTTTATCAGGAGTTGCATGAGGTGGTATACCGTGGGAGGGGTTCCTTAGCAGTGGGAGTGACGCTGCTACATATCTAGGCATGGGAGCACCTACCAGTGACTCGACCAGTGAATCTTAGGTTCCGCGTAGTGGATCAGCCATATATGTTTATGTATAGTGGTATGATGAGTCAGCCCCACCTGAGGAAGTTAGAGTGGTGGCGGCGGGCATTAGATGATTTGGATGCAGTTATATGGAGATCATACCTAGAGTCTGAGCCGTGGGATGATGATGCAGACGCACTGCCCTATGTGTTCATGACCTGATTCCTCATTAGGAGGACCTTGTACCATGTAGAGACACAGGTGTCGAGGAGAGTGATGAGGTAGTTTGGACGGCAGTAGGGACTACCTAGTGGATCAGGGGAGTATGCTCGGGTGATGTAGGAGAGATATGCATGGGGGCCAGTGTTGTCATATGACTAGGTATTGGTGGAGTTTCGAACGCTGTAGGTGAGACTTTGGGACATACGACCGAGGGTCGTGGATGCAGAGGTATCAGATGAGTACACGCAGTATCGGGCGATGCATCCAATTCAATGGATATCTGATCTAGTAGAACCAGTGCCCAATTTTGAGGATGAGAGGGGATGGAGATGGAGGAGGGCAAGAGGTCGAGGACTGATGGTAGGTGGAGGAGGGAGAGGAGATGGTGGAGATGGAGGAGGAGGTGGTGGAGGAGGAGGTGGTGGGTTGGGGAGTCAGATTCCACAGAGAGGGAGAGGTGGACTGCCACTGCAGATATCACAAGGACCATTGATGCAGGGAGGAGTTAGACTGGGTGATAGAGGTATGGATAGGGAGATCTTGATGGATAGAGGGGAGAGAGCTACTAGAGAGGGTGATACAGGTGAGGCTGCTATGGATACCGTGGAGGGAGCCATTGGAGATCTTAAGGATCATATGATAATACATTTACAGACCTATGTAGAGGATTTGGAGGCGGAGGTGGCAGCTAGAGATGTGCAGCTACTTGCACGGGAGTTAGAGCAGGCTGTAGTGCTATAGGAGAGAGATAGTGCAGTGGAGAGATTAGCAGAGCTTTAGGAGAGAGTCTGGGTTGGAGTAGGAGCATAGGGGCCTATGAGGGAGGTGATGAGGGAGATCTGGTGAGCACAGGCTATGATAGACTACTGGCGGGGGTTATATGAGTAGGTGGTGCCAGCTAGTCAGCGAGCACTTAGCTATTCATAGATGCGGCAGGCCAGATAATAGTGATCACAGAGGATGCAGAGCAGTGGGGGTGTGATGGGTCCTCTAAGGAGGGATAGATCAGGGGATGCAGGAGTGAGTGGGGGTTTGATGGGGCCTCCATGGAGAGATAGATCAGATGGTGCGGGGACCAGTGGGGGAGCAGGTGGCGATGGTGGTATAGCATCTAGCTAGAGTGGCATCTGAGAGCATTTTTGCATATATGTATCGTATCATTGTTTATTTTTTGGACTATATATTGGATGGCTCTGGATAGCCGATTTTTTAGACTTCATTGTACTCTGATATATGAGATGATATATATGAGGAGATCCCATATTTTGATGATATGCATTTGATATGTATGGATGTTTATGCAGGATGATGAGTTATTTCTTAGATGGATATGTATGTATTGATGAGATTATTCTTATATGCATGTTTTTATGATGATTTATGATGTTGGATACTGACATATGAATGCAGGTTTATATATGTAAAATTTGTTTGATGCATTGTTTGTATGTATGTAAAGTCATGATGAGGATGTATGCATAATGATGATATGATGAATAGGATTTTGGCGTTTCCTATTTTGATATAATGATGAGATAATTATGCAATGATGTTAATGAAATGTTTGAATAAATGATGTTATGTATGGTTATGCATCTAGATGTTTTAAAATGAATGTAATATGGATAAACAAAATGTAAAGTACAAATGTTTATTGATAATGTCTAGGTGAATGCATATGTAAAATGGATATATAAAATAATATGAACCAATGTTTTTTTGAAACAAATGGTTTTATGATTTTAAATGCTTAAATATGATTTAAGTAAAAATGATAATGTGATGGTACTACAAGTTATGGTTTTAATAACTGCACCTTAATGCAATTAAAAAAAGGATAATGAATGCAATGTAAATGAATCCTAACATGAGCATAATAAGATACTTAATAATGGATGAATGAATGCACCTTTTAACTAATGAATAGATAAATGAATGTATGCAATGATAAATGATAAAGGATAATGAAATGACAATGGATAATTGACACTAAATGAATGCATAGTAAATGGCTTAATACAATCAAGGACAATTTGATCCCATGAATGAATCTAGTTATTTATGATTATGCAATGATGCAAATGATTAATGAAGACTAATGTCAATAAACTAAATGAACTATATGTAATTAATTTAAAAAAATGTCATGAATGTACTTAATGGAAAATGCAACTAAATGTAATGATGATATTATCTTGAGGAAGGCAAGGTTTTTGAGACTTTTCATGATGCATTGATGATGTATCAGAGTACTTGGTCGCGATTGTATCCAAAACCAGCTTAATGTTCACATTTGCATATAAATAATAAATATGAATGAGTGAATTGATGGGTGATATGCAACGGAATGCAATATATAAATAGATGAGATGAAATGATGATCCATAGTGCTCTATTTTCATCATTGAGCTTTAAAATGTTGGAAGAGAATACAAGCATCTTGACATAATGATTCAAGATGACCTAAGTATTTCTTACATGGATTTTATATAGCAAGTTAATACAAACGACTTGATATAAGGGTCAAGTCAACAAGAGTATTGCTTGCGGAACAAACAAGGATCATCTCCATTCATGCATGACTAGGATCATCCTCCTTGATCTTAGGCTGATCATATCCTAAGACAAGTTCATACCATAATAAGAGATAAAACCTGTATCCAATTTGGATGAGGTAGGAAGAACCAAAGGAAGAGCATTGTACTCGCTAAAAAATAGTATATACACAAAGAATAAAGAATATGGATCCTTGGTAATGGTTCATGCTCATATGGTCGAGGTATACGCTGTAGTCAACAAGCCGTAATGATCTATGACTGTATTTTGCATAAGATCACGTAGCTTAGTGAACTTCCCACATAGACACCATTAGTACATGCCCTAGTACTTCATTGGAATAATGCGTAGATGACACACAAACAATGCGGTAGGAACCTGATACAGATAAGAGAATGAATTACTCACAAATCAACCAAGTATTTGATAGCTTAACACAATTTTCTTGTCAAAGAAAATGTCATTTTGTCTTTGTTTTGGATAAGGAAGGATGCATCCTTGTTGAAGATTGTTTGATTGTTGATGTCGATTGTTTTGGTCAATTTTGAGAAGTGATCATCGTGCGAGTATTTTGTTCAATGTTTGTTTAGTATCTTCTTGGATGAGTATGTACAATGTGTTGCCTTGTTTTTGTGTGATTTTTGATGTTTTCCGTTGTTTTTGGATTTTGTGATTTTGAATGTTTTTGGTTTTTTGTGTTTTTGAATGTTTTTGGTTTTGGCGAGATAGTTTTGAATGTTTTTGGATTTTGTGAGACAGTTTTGAATGTTGAACCCAATGAATCACAAGTAATGTAGAATCTACTTCCATCAACTAGATTAAGGGCATTGCCCCCAGTGTAGGCATGACTATGAAAAGTGGGATGGAAGATGTATGAAGTACTTTCTTTGAGTGTAGATCAAATAACAAGCCATGGTTCAGATGGATGGATGTGTGTATGTAATGAATGTGATCGCAATGAGCCTGAAAGATAATGGAGCCATAGCCTTTACGAGTGGTGCCTGTTTGCCAAGTTTTCACCATCGCACTTACCCAAGGTGCCACCGAAGTGTTTGTTCACCGTTTGGATGCATGATGTTTCTTTATTCTTTTGATGTTTTTATATTTTCTTCAGGACATTTATCTGAATGTTTTTGGATTGTTTTTCTGGTATGCAGGGGAGCCTGATGCTCTATATAGCTTAGGTATAAAACCGTTTGAGGTGCATGCTGTTGATTGGATCTATGAGTGGTTCTCCTTCTGAAGTAGCCAACTGATATGCCCTGGACCCAAATACAATAGTGATAACATATGGACCCAGCTAGTTTTATTCAAACTTTCCCTGATGTTCTCTATTTGGTTGGTTGCGAGAATTCTCTCAGAGAACAAGATCACCTACTTCAAATGTACGAGGTCTAACTTGATGATTGTAGCTTCTACTCATGCGCTACTGATAGGCTTTGAGATGGTTGTACATAGCTTGTCGCTTCTCATCAAGTAACTCTAAGTCCTGAAGACAGGATACTCTATATGCTTCATCATCAATGAGATTGTGCAAGGAAACCCATAGTGATGGGATCTCTACCTCAATAGGTAAAATAGCTTCTGCATCATAGACCAGTGAGTAAGGGGTTGCGCCTATAGGGGTTCAAATGATAGTTCGATAGGCCCATAGTGCTGGATTCAATTGAACATGCCAATTATAGTCGGCATCATTGACTATCTTCTTTAGGATCCTCAATATGTTTTTATTTGATGATTCGGCCTGACCATTGCCTTGTGGGTAATAGGGAGTGGAAAAGCGGTGTTGGATGTGAAACTTCTCACAGAGCTCACGAACATCATGATTTTTGAAAGGAAGGCTATTATCTGTGATGATGGACATGGCTACACCATACTGCCAGATGATGTAATTAAGGATGAATGAGGCGATCTGCTTGCCGGTGACTTGGGTAAGTGGAATAGCTTCGATCCACTTTGTGAAATATTTGGTGGCGGTAATATTGAATTTGTGGCTATTGGATGAAGAAGGATGGATTTTACCCACAAGGTCAAGACCCCATTGACAAAAAGGCTATGGTGTTGTGATGGGTTGTAATTCTTGTGCTAGTGCATGTATCAAGTCGCCATGAACTTGGCATTTCTTGCACTTTCTGACAAAGTAATATGAGTCTTTTTCCATAGATGGCCAATAGTATCCATTGCGCAGGAGTTTCTTGGCTAGTGACAGACCACTTGAGTGAGTCCCACAAATTCCTTCATATACCTCTTCCAAGGCCTTTGTTATCTCATCTTGTTCTAGACATTGAAGGAAAGTACCATCAAGACTGCATCGGTATAGGGTTTCGGCAATAATGGTATATCGAGCAATTTGGCAAATGAAGGTTTTATGTTGGTTATTTGATTGGTTGGGAGGAAGGATGTGATTGTGGAGATACGTGTAGAACTCACCATACCATGGGGATTCAGAACCAACAAGGTGACATATCATCTCAGATTGGGGGATATCATAAGCGGGGATCCAAAGCTGTTCTACCAAGAACTCATAGCATGTTGAATTTTGTGGAAGATCTAGGAGAGATGTGATGGTAGCCATAGCATCAACAGCTTGATTCTGATCTCTTGGTATTTGCTCAAAGGTGATAGTATGAAATGATGCTTTTAAAGTGTCCACCATTTGCTTGTATGGCATGAGTTAATCATTCTTGCTCTGATATTTATTTGTTGCTTGTCGAATGACCAGTTGTGAGTCGCCATATACTTGTAGTTCTTGTAATTTCCATTGTATGGCTAGCCCAAGTCCTATGATCAAGGCCTCATACTCTGCTATGTTGTTAGTGCATGGAAATGTGAGCCTGAAAGACTTTGGGATGCTGTCACCTTGAGGTGTGATAAACAGAATGCCTGCCCCCGAGCCATGCCTAGTGTATGAACCATCAAAGTATAGTTTCCATGGTTGTGTTGTTGTGATCATGAATATCTCTTCATTTGAAAAATTGGAAATGAGAGGAGGATCGCCTATGAGGGATGCATCAGCCCACTGATCTGTAATAACTGGCAATTGATAGCCTTACAGTCTACATACTTGATGTCAAATTCACTTAGAATCATCACCCATTTGGCCAAGCGGCCTGTCAATGCTGTTTTGTTGAGTAAATACTTGAGTGGATCAATCTTTGCAATGAGTTGTACCTTGTGTGTTAACAGATAGTGCCTCAGTTTAGTGGTTGCCAAGATTACTGCTAGGCAAGCTCACTCAATAGGTGTGTAATTGAGTTTATAGCCAACCAGTGTTCAAGAAATGTAGTAAACATCGCACTCTTTTGCTTCTGCATTATGTTGTGCCAGTAGTACACCCAATGTTGTACTTGTTGCTGAGATATAGAGTAGTAGAGGCCTACTTGGATCTGGTGGGATCAGCAACGGTGTATTCATGAGATAGTCTTTGAGCATCTAGAATGCTTGCTGGCATCTAGCATCCCATTGAAAGCGAATGTTTTTGTGTAGTAGGTGTGTGAATGGGTGACACTTATCAGCCAATTGTGCAATGAATCTTCAGATGGATTGAAGCCGCCCTTGTACTATCCTTAGCTGACTGATATTCTTTGGTGGTAGCATGTCCATGATTGCTTTTACCTTTGTTGGGTTGACCTCAATACCTTTGCTTGAGACAATGTATCCTAGAAGTTTCCTGGAGGTTACTCCAAAGACACATTTCTTTGGGTTGATTTGAACATGGTATTGTTCCAGTCTGTCAAAGATTTTATCTAATATGTTGAGATGCCCTTCTCTGGTGAGTGATTTTTCTAGTAAGTCATCAACATAGTCTTCCATCATAGTATGCATCATGTCATGGAAGATGGTCATCATTGCTCATTGATAGGTCACTCCTGGATTCTTTAGACCGAAAGGCATTACATTCCAACAATATGTGCCCCATGGACATGTGAAGGTTGTCTTATGTTGATCCTCTAGTGTGATCTTTATTTGATTATATCCTGAAAAGCCATCCATGAGTGAAAGCATGGCATGTCCTGCTGTCAGATCGACTATGATGTTGATATTTGGTAGGGGGAAGTCATCCTTAGGACATGCCTTATTCAAATCTCTGAAGTCAATACAAATGCGGATGCCCCCTTTTGGTTTGCCAATAGGCACAATGTTGGAGATCCATTCTGCATAATCAATTGGTCTAATGAAACCAACATCTAGGAGTTTCTTGAGTTCTGTTTTGACTAGCACTACAATCTGAGGATGCATCTTACGAAGCTTCTGCTTGACGGGTTTGGCTCCTTCTGCTATGGTGAGGTGATGCATGACTAAATCAGGATCAAGCCTAGGCATGTCTGCATATGACCATGCAAAGTTGATCTGACGCTTTTGAAAGAACTCTATAAATTTAGGCTATTCTTCTGGAGTGAGAAGAGATGCCAGATGTATGAGGTGAGGATTTTTAGGAGTCCCCACATTGTATTCTTTGGTTTCCTCAATGAGAATCATTGATCATTCCTGTTGTGTACTAGCAGGGAGAATGTCAAACCCTTCATCCTTAAGTGCCTCAGAGAGGTTTTCACAATTGGATACGCTCTTTCTTTTTACTTTTGTTGAATCAAACAGTGACACGGTGTGGTTTTCACTAGAAGATCCATGTTTTATTGTTATATTTTTGCAGTTGAAAGGTTTGGTGTCCACCCCGAAGTATGCTGAGCTATTTAGTTCTATGGCCAATCCAGCTTTGTGATCCCCGCTTGGTAGGTTATCCCTTAATTCCAAAAAGTCAATGATGGCCTCATCATTTTGGAAGAAATCAAGACATGGGGGATGTGGTTGGTTCCATTTGATGACTTCAGGGTGGATAATGGGCATTAATTCATTGATTAGGTTAAGTGTGTTAGATGTGTCAGAGAGGGTTAAGATGTTGTGGTGAAGGTTGTTGATGGTAGTCTCCCTGTCAAAATCAGGTGTAGGATGAGACGTAGGGTCTGTGGAAGATGTTTCCAGCTCAAGAACTGAAGAGGTCTTTATCTGTGCTTCTCCGTAAATAGGGATGTCTTTGCATGGTGGAGGTAGTGATGTGTCTTCCTCATCTGAAGTATGAAGCTGGACAGAATCAAATTCCCACTCATGTGAGTTAGTTCTAGCATCCGATTACTATACCATACTGGGATGTCCTTTGAGTTAAATACTGCAGGTGTGATTGGTTGATGTACCTTAGATGAAATGATCGGTGTTGTAGGAAGGTCAATGGGGATTAAGGAATCCAATATGAGGAGTATCGGTAGTGTTGACTCAGTTGCTTTTGTTGGAATGGCTGGTGTCATAGATGCTGATATAGTTGCTGCTGCTAATGGTGCTATTGATGTTATTGCTGCTGCTAATGGGATTACTGGTTTGATTGGTGGGAGGATTGGCATCGTAGATGGTTGTGTTGGGATTCTAAGCCTCGGTAGGGAAGTTGTGATGGTGTTTGAGGCTGCTTTGATAATGAAAGGTTTCCTCTTTGCAATAGGCTAACATAATGGTTTGCTTGGGTTTCCTTTGAATTTGAGTTTAGGAAAGATCTCTTTTTCAAAGCCTAGGCCTGTAATACCTTTGAGCTTTAATTCTGGTAGCAGAGGTTCATGCCATCCTTGTTTGCAATATCCCAAAGTACTCTGACCATCATACCTCATTCATTGCATAATGAGAAGACCTTTTCCACATTGATCTATGGGAAGCTTAACTCGTGGTATATAAGTGGTGATGGGATCTTTATAGATCCATTCCGCTAAGTCCTCATCTTGGGTTTCTTCTTCTTGACTCTTTCCAAGGATGAAAGGTGTCAAAGTACACGCTGGCATGATTAGTGGTTGCTGGAGTAACTGCTGTGGTTTACCATGTGTTCTAGGAGAAGTGGGCATTTGTCCCACACAAAAGAGTTGATTCAAGTTGTATTCCCTAGGACCTTCCTCTACTATTTTCATCTTAAGCTTTTCTTGCTTTGGTATAGTGGTCTTCGAACTGGCAAGAGAGGTGGGACTTATATATGATGTGGAGGAAATGTCTTCTCTATTATTAGGAATGGTAAACTCTGGTTGATGGCTAATACTATGGCAATATGCAAAGGGATTTGCATCGCTCAGGATTGTGATCTCTACACTGTTATGTGGGAACTTGATACATTGATGGTAGGTAGATGGAATGGCTTGCATGGCATGTATCCAAGGTCTTCCTAACAATAGATTGTATGGCAGAGGAAGGTCTAGAACCTGATAGATGATGTGCTTTACCATAGGGCCCACTCAGATTGGTATTACCACAGCTCCTTTGGAGGAACGTTTTGCATCGTCATAGGCTTTGATTGTGATCTTCTTACAGGGATCCACTGATTCTATTGCATATCCCAATGCTATGACCAACTATAGTGTACAAATATTTAAAACTGCTCCATTATCGATCAAGAATCGCTTGATCCTGTGCTGGTTGATAAAGCCTTCAATGTGTAGCGAAGCGTTGTGAGGTTGCTCGAAGGAAGAGTTGTCACTTTTGGAAAAAGTGAGACAAGGTGATGAATTTAGACTTCCAACCATGGCTTGAAATTAGTCTGTATTCAGGTTTGCAAGGACTGACGCATCTTGGAGTGCTTGATCCAAGATTGTTTTATGAGATGGCGATAGGCGCAATAGCTCTAAAATGGGTATAAGCACAGGTGTTTTGTCTAATTGTTCCACAAGATTATACTGCATTGTTATGGAGGTGGTGCCTTATGGAGCTGCCTTTATGGTAACCTTGTCGCGATGTGTAACAACATTGCAATTGGAGTTTGGATTTTTGATGGTTATAGTAGCAACTTGTTCACTGGCATCATACAGGTGATTTACAGTGTAATTATATGCAGCCTGCATATAATCCATGGTATCAGTACCTTCCCTGGAAGTGGAAGGACCCCTTTGATCTTGTGATGGAAGTGGATTTTTGAACATCAGATGATCATTGTTTGTTGTTTTTGGGTCATGTCCTTTGATTTCAATTTCACCTCGATCAATAAGATCCTGAATAAGATCTTTCAATCGGTGACAATTACTTGTCTTGTGTCCTCTCCCTTGGTGGAAATCATAGTGTTCAGTATCTCTCCACCATGCAGGTTTGACTTGAGGCTCATAGTTTGATGTATTAGGTAGAGTGACCAAATTTTGAGAAATGAGTTGTTGCAATACTGTTTCAATGGGTTCCCCTAAGGGAGTGTATGTTCATTTTTGTTTTTGGTGATGAGGTCTAGGTTCATCGTAAGATGTGATGTGACCTTGATTTGAAGGAATATTTGTGTTATTCTAAGGTGGAGGATTCTATCCTACAAACTGAATGATAGGTTGTGTACTTTTTATAGTCCTGGCATCCACAACCCCATCGTTGATGATATTCTTATTTTTGTTTTAGAAGCTTGGTTTATCACTATTGAAGTGTGGGTGAGGACTATTCTTTGGTTCATTATAGATTTTGATAAGTCCTTTCTTGATGAGGGCCCATTCACATTTCAAACCCTTGGTGATCATATCATTAAAAGAGTCTGTGTCTTTGACATCCAGGTGAAATTCCATTTCTTTGTTTAAGTTGGAAATGAATATTTCCACTAGTTCTCATTTAGGTAACTAAAGAGAACATCTGCTAGACATTTGATGCCATCATTGTAGGAATACTAAGAATAGTTCACCTAGTTTTTGTTTAGTGTTGCACAAATCAGCCATGGTGATGTCATGTTCAATGTTATGAGAGTAATGAGCTAGGAACTTCTAGATGAGTTCCTCAAATGTTCTAATGCCACTTGGTAGTCGGGAAAACCATGATGTGGTTGTTCCACCCAAGCTTTGGGGAAAAAGGTGCATTAGGTATGTGTCTTTGTATGCCACTTCGAGGCAAGCAAAATGAAATTCTTTGACATGATCATGAGGATCTCCCTTTCCTCTATATTTTTCGAATTTGGGTGTTTCAAATCCTCATGGAAAGGGTGGCATATAAAGATTCCTATAAAAAGGATAGGGACAGATGTCACTGAGTGAGAATTGGTTAGTTTTGACACCACTATGAAGTTGTTGGGCGAGATTCTCGACTTGTTGCCACAACATCTCCATTTCATTTGGAGGAGGAGGCAGTGGGTTACCTCGAGGAATGTTATATCTGATGGGATCTCTACCTCTTTCCTCTTCATGGTGACTTTGTCATTTTAATGCTTGTCTTAATTGGGCAAGATCAAAGTCAGAGGGGAGTTTTGCTCCTTCTTGAGCGAGCTTTAAAAAGTGAGCATCTGCATTGCTCCTAAGTATTTCATCAAAAAGTCTATTAAAGAGAGGGTTATGTTGGGCCCTTTCTATTGTTGCAAGAGTGGGAGTACTTGGGTTTTCGTCATTTGCATTTCCTCCAAGTGCTTCTTGAAATTAATTGAGATTTTCCTCTTCTTCTTCTTCAATTTCTATTTCTCATTGCCTTGACTGTGATTGGGTTTGGGCCATTTTGTTTACAAGCTTTTGTTGAAGTTGTGTGAAAATGATGATGAGTTGTTGATGAAATGAAAGATTGATGGTTGGTGAATTGTGTTGCATGTGGATCTCTAGCACTTTTAAGGTAGATGTAATCGAAATTCCTTCTTTGAATTGCTTGTTTGTTTTTTATAAGGTTGGATGTGATAAGGTGTAGAGAAATCTAAGATGTGTTACAGATTTAACTACCTAGTAATGAGAGGATTCACTCATGAACTAGTTTTAACCTGCATAGATGTGTCTCTTAGGATGAGCTTATCCTAGATGTAGAAACAATCTAAAAAGTGATGTGATGCATTTGATTCAAGCAATATCTAAAAAGAGAACTTGGGACAAGAACCTCTTAATGTTTTGAGAGTTGGAACGGATTGATGATGAAGTGATGATGTATGAGTGAGATAATGGATGAAAATGGTTTTAACTTCAATAAAAGCTTTGTGTCACAAATGGAACAAACTCTACCTCTTCCCTTTCGGGTGTTGGTGGTATTTCTCGAGCTACGTTGTATGTGATAGAGATGTTTGGGAAAAAATTGGGATTAATCTTACCTCCTTAGTTTTTGTGATAACTCAAAGCTCTATATTGCATAAAAGCTCTGCGGTTTAATGACTCTGAATCAAATTCGTTTGTTTTTCCTTAAAGGTAGAGACGCATGTGACATAGAAAAACTATATGGGAGACAAAGATTTGTCTATTTAGATAGAAGAATTTCCTCCTTTTGATCAAAGCCTTTGAGCTCAATGGTCTTCTTTTCAAGTTGATATTCTGATGACATTTCTTCTTTCGCAAGATGTGAAGAATGGTCATAAAGTTTGATTCTTTGTTGTTTGCACTTTGTTTTTGATATTTTTGTGGTTGCTTTGAAAGATGTTTGGTTGGATGAATACTTTGTTTTGGAATTGATTTTTTGATGTTTCTTTGACAAGAAAACAAAGCAAGAACACAAACACAAGAATGTTGCCTTAAAGGCACAAATGAGTATGGTTCTAGATCAACCCAATCCTTGGACTTTTATATGACCCTTCCTTTTAGATGCATTTTAAGGTGTATTTCCAAAGCCTGAAGTCGACTCAATTTGCACTTGGTCTTGACTAAAATGAAAACACTTCAAACACTTTTTATCCCTAAGGTCAAATGGCCAGTTGTTATAAATTTAGCCCACATCTTGATATTTCTTCGAGTTTGGTACTACATACCTTATGAATCCCGCTGTGGAAGGTAAGGATGTGATATACTAAGTCTTGCACGAGCATAACAAATAGATGATCCCTATGATGGGGGAGTCATCAATTTTATCAAGCCACAAGTGACTTTTCAAAAAGCTATGTTTCTACTCAAGGAAATATGTATGGTGAGTATCTTGGGAGCAAAACCATCTATGCTCTTGCACTAAATTATATCGCAAATATCCTCAATTAATAGAACAGGTGGGCTACTACTTAAAGGTGTTTAGTCATGTTTGATGTTTTTGGACAGAAGTTCATTCTGCAGTGACTCACGTAAGAGCCTTGTAACTAGTGGTGGGGTCCATTTGTCCTTTCTGCCAATTACACTATAGAAATAGCTATACCCAAGGCTACAACTTTCACTCTCACTTGATTTCTATAGCAGCTCGAAGGATTTACCACGCGAGGTCATTCCCAAGAGTGATGTGTCTCTTGGCAGGCCTCTCTTAAAAAGATAAATTTTTTGAGTGTTACTAACACTTTTCTCTTGCACCTAGGACCACGAAAGCCAAGGGAGAGGATAGTGTGTGTTAGAAGTAGGACCACTCGACCAACTTTTTGCACAAGTGTGCCAAGCATGAAAACACTTGTTCTTTTTAACTTGCCATTGCAATGTGATCTAACTATTTGGAGATGTTGCTCCAACATTCATGGTGTTCTTTTTAACTTCAAATGCAAAGGTTTGAGTAAACTAGAATTTTGAAAATCCTGGTCAACTGAAATTGAAGCATGTATGCATGAAGGAAAATTGCTTTGCAAAAGTTTTAAACAAGTTGATTGTGTATTTTATGTGCACCAAAAATTGAAGTGTGGATTGTAAATTCTTTAGTTTTGATGCAAGAAAATTGAAGTGTTGATTTAAAGCACCAAATAAAGTGTGTTTCCTAACTTGTAAGAAAACAAATTTTGTTTTGTTTAGTTTTAATGCACCAAAAACAAGTGATCCTAACTGGAAAGCAAGGGAAAGTTTGTTTGTTCAATTCTTAAAACACCAAAATAAATTTTTTGATTTTAAAGAGGTGAGTTTTTAAACCTGCACAAACAATAACCAGTTAGTAAAATCCATATCTAAGGGGGGCTACCACAAGCCTAAAATTTTTCACTTTTTCGGTTACAAGGTCTTTTTTACAACATTCTGTTACAATAGCGCTAGTCTGTGTTTAAACATAAGCACTATTTAACACAAACGTGGTAAAAGAAGAAAAATAACAGGGAAGACGAAAGTGCTCAAACAGGATTAATAGCACCAAAATAGGGTCAAAAGCGCTCAAACAATGTCAATAGCGCTAAACTTGATACAATAGCGCTATTGTAAGAACAATAGCGCTATTGTAAGAACAATAGCGCTATTGTAAGAACAATAGCGCTATTGTAAGAACAATAGCGCTATTGTAAGAACAATAGCACTAGAACAACAAGTTTCAATAGCGCTATAACGTGATCAGTAGCACTAAAGTACAACCTGTGTGATAATTTCAAGATTCAAACATGTTATTGGTCAAAAAATAAATTATTTTGGGTGTTTGGATTCACGTCGGGTTCACCAAATGATGCTCTACAAAAAGGAAAAGGTTAGCCAATGATAAATAACACACAACACACAAGAAACCGTTAGTTTTAAACAATCAAAAACTAATCTAAATAGGCATATCAAAAGAGATATCAAAAGCATGACAAAATATCTAACTAAGAAGATAAATATGATGAGGCATCTCCAAATTCCTCCTAACATGCTCTTGATTTCTTCTCCTTTGTTCCTCTCCTCTCCAAGTTCCAAAATAGTGTAGCTCTCAGTATCTTTTTGCACTATGGATGCTTACGGAGGATTGAAATTTGAGTATTTGCTCCAAATGTAAAATGAAAAGCTAAAGTACTAGATGCTATTAAAAATGATTGATTTTAACCAAAATAACAAGATATTAGATTGCTATGCTAAATGCTCTCTAAAATGCCTATAGGTTAAATGCATACAAGTTTTCAAGATTTGGATTATGAAGAAATGGGCTCTATTTATCGAAAAAATGGAGCAATTGATGGTTGAGATTGAGTAATCTCAACAAGGGTCATGATTGAATGATTTCAAATCCATGTGAGGGCTTTCAACCCAATCCCAAGATGACATGTGTCAATGTGAGATAGGTTGAGAGGAGAGGGAATAAGCATTAAATGCTTGACATGACCTTGGGATTTAAGGTCAAGGTTAGTTGAATGAATAAACTCTTTATTCAAAAAATAAAGCTTTTATCCAATGGATAAACTCTTGTGCAAAGGCAAAAGGGATAAACATGGTCAAAGCAATAAATTCTTGAGAAGACAAGTTGAATTAACCACAAATGGTTATGTAAGAGCCATTAATGTTCATGTAAGAACTATTAGTGGTTTTGGAAGACTTTGGAGGTTAAATTGTTGAACACACAAAGCATTAAATGCTTTTCAAAGACTTTGAAGTCTTTGAGAAGTGACTCCATGTTGCTTAGGAATGTGACAATAATTAGGGGATGGATTAGGCTAATTAGGAAGGGTTTAGAAGAATCTAGAAGGAGATTAGAATTGCAAGTGGGTTTGGTGGGTGAGGGAAAATAGGATTTTATTAAAATAAAAATTTATTTATTTCAATAAATGTGTGCAAGTTGCATTTGTAGGAAAATGCAAGTGGGGGGATAAATGGTTTAAATAAATGTTTAATTTAATTTATTTAAAAGAGGAATAGGGGGATTTAATTAAATAAATAGATTTTATTCATTTAATTGATTTGTGAACTTTGTTTAATGAATTAATTAAAATAAATTGAATAATTTATTTAATTATTAGGAGAATGTTTTGAAGATGAATTAATTAAATATTAATTAATTAACTCATGGCTAGTGTATTTTTAATCAAATAAATAGCAAATATTTATTTAATTAAGCTGGACAGATTTGTGTGACTACATTGTGTATTGCAGATACAGATACATGTCTACTTTTCACACACACATTATTTATATGAGAAAATTTTGTAAAAGAAAGACATTATTAGAAGAGAGAATATCAGATAGATATTACAACCTCTAGCATACTACTGTACTTTTCTAGAACTTTAATAGAATCAGTTGTGTTTCTCTGTTTATGTGTTGTGAATTATTCCATTTCTTATAGGCAGTTGTTTGTGATATTATCTAAAGGAGATAAGGTTATTTGTATTCTTGGAGTGAAGTTTATGTTTCAATATTATAAAATTGGATTAATAAGATGTACTTGTGAATTGTAACTGTTCCCCGTAGTTCTTCCTTGAATGGTCCTTTAAGGTAAAGGTTAAATTCATTAAAATTGGTTTCGTCTCTACAGTCTCTGCGAAATATCGTATGAGAAGTTTCATTGAATCATATGACATTATATTGAAGCCTACAGTTTATCGTACAACATAATATTATATCCTGTAAATTGTCATACGAATCATAATATGGATTCGTACGACATACTGCTTCTGTTATCTTCTATCATTCTTTATTGATTTCTGACTTGTACAATAAAAGTTTTTTGTCGTTCCATTTTATGAGAATTGTCATACGATTCTATTCTCTATTAGATTAAAAGCAAGTTTTACTTTTCAGGGTTTTTCTTGAATTAAATTTTGATTATGCTGATGCTAAACTCTGAATTGTCTTTTATCTGCCTAGTATTTTCACAACCTGACTAGTTTCTTGCAGGACGCTTGTCAAAGAATTTATCAATCAAACATATGTTTGTCAAAGAATAAAAACAACATGACTACTGATGCATTGTTTTTGCAGGTTGCCTAAAGAGAAATCAATCAAACATCTTGTATTCTTTAATTTTTTTTTAAGCACCTAACTTGCTATCTGGGTAATGAAAAAATCTGTCTTTTGTGTTTTTTTGGAAAATTCTGAGAGGTAGGAGAGTATGGTCTTGTCTTTTTAAGACAATCAGAAATCTAAACCCTTAAGGCTTTTTCTTTGTTTGAGATTTGTACATCTTTAGCAAGCCTGTCCTCCCGAGGGGTTGAAAAACTCTTAAAGTCATTACGGTCGATGTGAGGGGAACGACCTAAGTGGGAACGACTAAATGCCATGTACTCCAACCCACTATAAAATAAACATGATTTGATGAAAATCAAATCAACGACAGTGCTCGGGAATAGATCTCCTTAGTACCTTCAGGTATATTGAACCTTGGTTTTCAAGGCTGGGAGACCTCTTAATTGAGTTTATACCTCGACGCGTCGAATGGAACCTTTACTAGATCCAATTAAAATTAGAAGCTACCTGATTCACCTCCAAAAGATTGATAATCTTTGTGCACGAGAGATAGTAACTCTCCCAAGACACTTGCCATATTGTGGCCCCATTAGCATTTGGAGTTGGCTAATATGGCATTGAGAATCCATTGCATGAGACTCAACAGTCATATTGTGATTAGCTATTGGGTGTGTAACTAAGTCAACAAGAAAAGGTTTTCTTCTCTAAGCCAACTTCCATAGGGTTTGCATGCTGTGATTAGAGTTACTATTCATACTGCGCGTTTTCTATGTTTTCATCCCTAAAACTAAAACTGGAATACTAATACTAGAGAAAATGAATCAACAACTCAGTGATAAACTCTATCCGTGTCACAAGATAGTCTATCCTGGTAAATAATTAGTCCATTTCAAAACTGGTCATACTTAGTTGTCATACCCAGCCAATCAAAAACTCAAAATTTTTGTCTCTGTCCTTTTAACAGTTGTACGAGCCTAATAATTTATCGTCCTGCACCATATTCTGTGTCATACGAGTCTGGTGATTTGTCGTACGAAGCTAATCCTCTATCATACGAGATCTCGAAGTCTGCCATTCTAAGTTAAATCCTATGTCATATGAGATAGAACTGCACAGAATCATTTGTCGTTCGGGACCTACCCATTTGTCGTACGGTACTAGGCAGCAACTCGTATGAAACAAAACCATTGTCATCCTAAAGCTATTATACTGTCGCACGATTTCAGAAATTCTATCATACAAGTCTCTGATTTCACCAGTATAGAACATTCAAACTTGTCCAAAATAGTCTACAGTGAGCCTAAAATTGGTTATCATCCTCCTGAGCATAAACAACCTTGATAGTGTACCCCTGTCATTGCATTGCACGATTTTGTCGATCATCTCTCAGCTAGTTCAAACAACATCTTATCAAGCTTAGGTTAACTTAGATAATGTCTTACACGAGATAGATCATTCTTGAAACTAGACTAGATCTTAGTTACTTCACTCAATCACTACGTTAAATGAACTATTAGCTACAATTTGATCTTGACTTTTGCAACACATTTAGCTCTCGGTCCTATCGGTTGTAAATGCCTATTAAAACTAGAAGCTCTTCTAATTTTATTTTTTTTGACAAAAGTAAGAATCTCATGGATACCTTAGCTCCAATTCCCATGGCTACCTTTGCTCAAATATTTCAAGATATCAAGAAAGAAATATATGACATCGAAATCCAACAAAATAAATCAATGACTCCATTTGAAAACAAATGCATGATATCAAAAGTGAGAAACTTCATGGAATGCTAAAACAATTATATGATTTGACAATCAAATACCAACAAATAATTGACGATCAAAAGGCAAATCTCAAACAAGCTCACAAGACACCTTCACCAAGACATAAAGACATTTCCTCCAAATATTCCCTAGATAGACAGTTTATGCCTTTTGGGCAATCTATTGAATCAGCTTTGGAAGAACTTCTTAAGAACAATCTTATCATATTACCTAAAAAGACTACATGGGGATGGGAATTTTTGAGTAAGTATTGTGCATATCATAGGCATAACAAACATAAGACTTCAATGCGTATGGAATTAAAACATAAGATTCGAGATCTCCTTGATGATGGTGTCATTGAAATTGAAGATCCTAATAACTCACCTAAAGAAAAAGAAGGAACTATTTCTAAGCATGATCAAAATCATGAACCTATGTCTAGAAAGGCTCCATATGTAGCCTCCATCCCTTCCATGATGCCTTCATCTCCTAAGACTTCTCAACAATAATCCATACCATCTCCGTCAAATAATGAAACTTCTCATGTTGACCCTCAAAGGCTATCTCCTATGGAAATCCAAGTAAATGCCAATATTGATACAAGTTCCTCACATGATTTAAAAATCCTAGATCCTATGCCATCATGCACTCCAATTCCAATCAGACCCACTCCAGAAGGCCCTTTCCAAAATGCTTCCCCATCATGTCAAAAAATGGAGACCTTCCAAGAATCCCCTATGCCTATGGAAAATCCTATCCCTTCCTTAGAAGTGACTCCATGTCAAGAGGATAATCTGGAAAATGAAAGAATAAGTCGTACGATAAATCAAGATCAAGACACCAAAACTCCTCAATCCCATCTAATGATTGAAAAAGATCCTATTTCGCTAGAATCCCATGATGATCCCCTTATACCTTTCCATTTCTTCCAAGATGACTTACTTCCATTTCAAGAGCAAAGCATCCTTCCGAATCTCATTCCTAATCCACTTCCTAAGCAAGATCATGATGCCTCTTCCACCTTTTCAAACGATCCTATTCAAAATGAAGAGTCAAACACCCTTCCTACTCTATCCAATGGTCCTCTTCCATGTCAAGATCAAAGTATCCCTTCATCTCCTTGTCATAATCCTCCATATTCACCTCAAGGGTCCATCATGCATATGAATCCCCTTCATGATCCTATAATTCCTTACATTCCACCTCCATCTCATAATGGACTCGCACCTTGTTTCCAAAGCAAAGTGTATCCTACAAGTCAAAATTTTTTTAAAGGCAAAGGGGTAAATATCCACAAGCAAGAACCCCTCCATATTAAAGAAAGTGTTAAAGTTCACGGCCTCAGGGAAATTTCTCAAGATGTTGGTATCTCTCATAAATCCTACATTTCTCTAGTTAAATACAAATACATGCCTTCTCCTTCGTCCCTTCCATCCATTCTAGGTCCCTATATCCCTCCATCTCTTATAAAGGATCAACAAAGGCACACATCTTCGAGTACCTTCCATCCATCTAAAAGACCTCCATATCATTCCCATCTATCCATGCATCTCCCTCCAAGCAATTTGGATGCCAAGCATAAAAGTCATAAGTCAAGTAATCCACATGTATTCAAGGATCAACATGTCCCATCTAATCGACATGTCAAAACAAAGAAAAATATGATCCAAAAAGAAAAAGAAAAATACAAAATGCCACAAAGGCCCACAAATAAAGAAGCAAAGTCAAAATTTATATGGGTTCCTAAGGAACTTGAGCAAGCAATGCACTCTAAGGAACTACAAAAGCATGAAAAATCAAAAACCATGTGGATCCCTAAGCAAATTCTTGAAGCACAATAGTCTAAAGCAAAATCAAAATTGGCATCCAAAATTGTTGTTCCTCCATCCAAACCTTCCGAATTTATTCATCCATCACCTTCGTCATCCATTTTGGGTTCTTATGCCCCAAAATCTATAACCTTTCCTCCATCCAAATCTCACAAGATGAGATTCACTTCTCCTCCATATGTCCACCATCCCTCAAGGTGTGTGCCAATATTGATCTTTCCAACATTTCCATCTAGCCATACACAATTCTTGCAACATCCCATCCATTATCCAACACCTCTTTTTTACCCTTCCATCCCTCTTATCCAATCCTTTGCATAAATGCTTGCCCTAGTTTCATTTCATTATCCTGCCAACATATTTGAGCATACCTTCATAGCCATGGTCTATTGCAACTCATATTCCAAGGGTACCATCCAAAGTAGTGATATGATGGGGTCCTCCTTCCATCCCCTATCATGCCTCAATTATCTTCCAAAAAAAAAATTTATGAAAAAATGAAAAAAAAATCAGAAAAAAAAGTAAAGAGAAATAATTTCGTCCATGAGTGAAAACCATTTCATGTGGCGCCTTGGGCAAGTACCATGATGAAAACCTGGCAAACAGGCATCATGTGTAATCCATTATCCTTTTGCACTTTAAACTTGGGGCAAGTTCCATGCATGTACATCCATCTATTATCCTTCTTACTCTATTATCCTTCATCCTCCATTATCCCTCATTCGCTCTATCTACATTCATACCCCTTTTCCACCTTTGATCTTGACAAGGCTAAGGATCCTTGTTGGCTTCATGTGTCCTATTTATTACACTTGGTCTAGACCCTTTAGCTCCTATCTATTTCTTTCTTACATCCTTCATTACTCCCATTTGATCTTGCTTATCATATCTTCCTCCTATCCAAATCTATCCCTTGATCTTGATCAACACTATGGACAAAATGCAAAAAACATGCTTTCCACAAACCTCTTGACATGGCAACATTTTTGGACCCTTCGTTACACTATATCCTTGCTTCACTGCACTATATCCTTGCTTTACATCACAAAAATCCTTAGTTTACATTGCTATATTTGGACCCTATGCTTGGATTAACATTGTGAGATAGTCCTTGAAAGCATCCACCATCATTATCTTATCCATTCATGTACTCAAAATCCCTTTTGCCTTGCTAGACACTAGGGGCAAACATTAAAAAATCATAAAAATCATAAAATGTTCTAAACAAAATCCTAAAAATAAAAAATAAAAAGTCTTGAAAAAATCCTAAAAATCAGAAAAAGTCCTAAAAAAATCATAAAAATAAAAAAAAGTCTTGTAAAATCAGAAAAAGTCCTGAAGAAATTCAAAAAAAAAAAGAAAAAAAAAAAGGAAGAAAGAGAGAAAATGCCCTGGTGAAAACTTGGTAAACAGGTACCTTGGTAAAAAAAAAGATATATGCATCTCTGCCAAGCAGGTGAAAACCTGGCAAACAGGCACCTCTTGTACTCAAGCGCTCCATCTATCAATGCAACATTGGCATTCCCGCTTTCATGCATCTTTTCTTTCATTTGTACATAACTTTCAGTCATTTTTGTGACATCCTGGTTCATTGGAACCTTCATGGCTTGAAACTGATCAATGTCCTAGTCTTAGGTTAATCAAATGAGCACATTACATATCCTAAGTAGTGTCAAACAAGTCATCTTTCCGTCAGTGAAACCTAGTCATCCACTCCGAGTCATTCACTTGTCTCCCGACTACTGAAGAGTTTTATCACTGAGTACACAAACAAAACATTACTGAAAACAATCACTAAATTGTTTGAGATATGCATGGAAATTTTCTTTGTGTGCTATCTTTTATATTGGTTTTTGATTATTATCCCTCTATGTAACTTGAGGAAGTCTATTATGACTAAGAGGTGAAAGGATTGGGGGCATAATATCTTTGTTGTTTTCTACTTGTAGGAATGGTTTCGATGATCTGCAAACATCTAATTAGCTAGGTATCTGTGATAAGTGCCTTCACATTCAGCTGAAACCACCACACATACCTCGACTCCGCCTATTTGAATGCTACAGGGAGGTTCCCATCATTTCTTTGTCTATTTTGAGGGAATTTCTTTATTGTGCAATCTAGGTCCATGCATAATCTGTCCAAGGATATGAACAAAAAAGGGTCATTGTAGAAAAGATAATTAATATTGCACATGAAAAGAAAGGAACTCTAATCTGCCTGCTATGTTTGTAAAATGCTCAATGATGACAATTAAACTTTTCAAAATCTAGTGACTAGGTTTAGGTTGCATTTTGCATCTCATTTTGCATTTCATTCTGCATCTTGTGAATTAAGAGTGATTTCAGTGTGGTAACAATGATCTCCTTATTTTCTGCATGAGCGCTGGAAGCTTCATCATTTCTTAGCTAAGTGGTCTCTTCCTCATCAATTCCTTGATCGAGTACTTGTGTTTTGAGATGTTAGTTGCATACATAAGCATCTTCTATAGATTCATACATTTATTTCATTATTTTCATTCCCCTTATTGCATAGAAAAATAAACATTTGCATTACTAGTTACTCATTCTCCTCATTTATTTGCATAAAAAGAAACAAAAATAAACACCCATATTCCATTTGCATACATTCATGCTGAAAAGATATGCATACATATAGATTAAATCATATAAAAAGATATCTCATAAGCGAATCAACACAAGCATGATGAAGTCAAATTGGATCTCGTATATATATCATATCAAATATAAGAGTACAAAATGATGTTGAATGACATATACAAACTCCCATTGGAGCAAGAGTTGTATAGGCTACAAAAAATATCCTAGCTACAAAAAGAAATAATCTAGCTAGCACCCTCTCCCTCATCGCCTCGTGGAGGAGGAGGAGCCTAATGCCCGAGATCCTAATGAGGTGCCCGTGCTCCCTCTGATCGTGCCATATACTATGAGTAGGGTATCACCTGCTATGCAACAGGAACTGGAACACTATATGCTGCCACATAGTAGGTTGCCCTACTACTCGGGAGAAGGACCTCCTGTCATAAAGCCTCTATCTCTATTCTCAACTCTGCCCTCAATGATGCAATCTGGCGATCATGCTCAGCCCTCACTTCGGCAAGCTATCGGTCTCGCTCCACCAGCTGAGTCTGAGCCACTATCAATTGTGACTACAGCTCTGCAAGACATGATCTCATCGACCGCCTTGCATCAGTCCCTTGCTCTCTCGTAGGCTCTCCACCCCCATCTCCACCTGTGGCTCCACCCTGCTCATCCCACCGCTACTGGACCTATCTCAGAGCTACTCGCTCCTCCTCAGTCCCACCCACTCTCACTCCTACATGCCCTAGGGATCCGCCCTCACCCCTCTGTTATCTAACATCAGCTGGCACCCTACTACTGCTAGCACCAAAATCACCACCACTTCGTCGTGGAGCCTCAGCTCTCTGTGCCTGTCCTTGTGCCGGTGCAGGAACATCATCCTCAACATCCTCAATATGAGGAGCCTACTCTGCTGAATTTGTGAATCGAGGGAATGGATGCTGCTGGAACCAATCTCTATACTGGGGCAATACCCTCTCATCCACCACATCATCCATATAATCCCACCTCAGGCGATGTAAACTAGTCAGCTCCTACATCACCAAAGCATAGGACAACCATGGAGACCATCCATGTCTTTCCTTATCTACGTAATGTGCATACAATTTAAACTCTTGTGAGATCCCCTAAGGCCAGCCATATTGCCTCATCACTCAAGAAACGATGAATCACTCCGCAATGGTCTGTGATCTCCCAATAAGAAGGCACGTAATAAAAAATTCCCTGCGAACCATCCACTAGTCATCCCACGGCTCCAAGCCTCTATATGGTCTCCATACAACAGTTATCAGGTTATCTAGTTGCTGTCTCCAAAACTCTGTCTTGCTCAGATGGTGCTGCGTAATGTATCTGGCATACCTGTATATAATCAGTTGCCTACTCTCTCTACTGTCATCTACTATGGGCCGACAAATGGGAAGGTGCTCCCAAGCCCACACCTGCAAAATATATATACCAGTAGCTATGCTCTGCCCACCTCTATACATGATCTCATGCATCTCTCGATACATATGGGCCAATAAACATGAACCCCAACCAAGTCTCTGAGGGGTCTTTATCAATATCTCTAGCATCCAACCCCATCCTCATTGGAAGCCCTGCTACCCTCTGTCTGGCATTAGAAAGCAACCTATGAACCCTGCTAGAACACATGCCAGAGGATACTCCTTGCTATACCTGCTCATCAGTATGTCCCAACTAATGGAACAACTCAAAATGTCAGGATCACTGAAGACATGCCTCACTGCCTGTAATCCCGGAAGGTGCCTTGCATCATAATCCACCTTATCCCCAACAAAAGGGATACAGAGGATCCTATATACATCCTCAGGAGTGATAGTCAACCCCCCCACTAGTAGATGAAACGTGTTCTACTCTGAATGAAAATGCTCAACCAATGCCGTGAGCATTCCATGATTCACACGGATATCAGGTAATCTCAATAGATGAGTCAAGCTGCACAAGTCAATATGATCCTACTCAACCTTAGATAAATGTCAAACTAATGCCATAGTTGGAGGATATATGCATCTAAACAACATAGGAGATAATCGAATTTGCAAAAAAACCCAACAACAAAGCATCAGAAAACATTCCACATGAGTCTACAAGAGAAGTAAAACATCATGCAAATCCAACTAAGTCAAATGCAAAATCAAAATTTCACATTTAGACCTTCAAAAATGCTCACTGTCTCCTGAACAACAAAACACAAAGAGACAGGATCTCGTATGAGCCAAGATTAGCTATCTCATGACAAAACAACCTCGAACGACATACTATTAGCTCCCGCATGACAAAATGGTCTTTTAATAGACCTATCGTATGATATGAGGGTGCATCTCGAACAACAATTCTAATGACCTTAAACAACAAAATAAATGTTACCAGTTACTCGTACAAGACAGGATCCTGTCTCACAAGATAAAATGTGAAACCCAACCCCACACATGCGAAAAACTTGCAAAATGAACAAAAAAATTCAAAATTGAAAACATAAAGAGGCTTAAGATCGATCACTTACCACTGGCTCATAGTTTCAGAGTCGATTATGTCTTCTCTGGAGCTCAAATCGATGCTAATGAGTAGGGACCACCATTTTCTTCACAAAAGGCTTTTTGAATTTTCAAACTTGGAGGGTTAAAATGATTTGACAATGACACTTTTGTCCCATATATAGCCAAAACCCTAATTTTTGAACTTGCTCCGATGGACATGAAAATTGTACCCTTAGCTAATTTGACTGTTCTGATTCCATTTTCGAGATTGAAATCAAAATTCGAGATCACTTTTCTAGTCAAAATTTCACAATTTGGACCACTTAGTGTTTTTCATCAAATTCTCTTTCTTTAACTTTGCGCTCAATTTCAATGTTGAATCTCAATTTAATTTCTATAAATCAACTTTGTGCTCAATTTCAAATGCAGAGTTTTTTGAAAATTCCTCTGAATCAATTTGTACTCAAACAACTTGTCATCGCTTGATGGGAATGGGCTTGGGATAGACTAGCCTAGTCTATGCTCTTTGATCCTCTCCTTGGATCACCAGGTGTTCCAACCACAACCTAGGGTCTCTAGGACTTCCCTTTCTTGTGGAATCCCCTGACCTTTCCCAATCCACCCACCAATAGCATGTGATTCTTCTCCTAAGCTCTCACCTACTCATAAGCTTCAAAAACCCTTACATAGGCTAATAAGGGTTTAACTCTTCCTACACCTTGTCAGGTCCTAGCAAGGATAGGATAGGTCTTTGACATGTTTCTCCATCCACTCATGTTCCCCCAAGAGGTTTTGACATTCCTTCTTGTTACCGATTTCACAATTTTTCTTTTTTCTTACAAAATAGGGCTACAAGGAATGACCCCTATTAGGCCTCCATTCCGGACTTTTATCTCTCCCTCTTGCAAACAATGCCAAAACTTGTGAAACTCCCCAAAGGGACTGCCATTCATTTCCCCAATGCTCAAGGATTTTTTTTATTTGGGACCCCAAGTGTCTGTACACTGCCCTAGGTGGATTTAAGGGTTTTTGAGGGTTTTTGAGGGTTTTTCGGCCTGCCAGGGTCACAGTGATGGTTTGTTGTCTTCACCACCTTGTCTAGATCAGCGGAAGCTTCTCCTTATCACCAATGATTCTCCACACAACTCTCTACAAATCCTCCATAGAGTGCCTCCTTCCTTGTCCTTTCTTTCTCTCACGAACCTCTGCAACCTTAACCCTTCCTAGTCGGGCACAGTCCAGTCTCGCCTAGAAGTGGGACTTTGAAAGGATTTCCTACATCTTCAAGGTCCCTACTTCCTTTGAGATACTGTACAGGGTCTGCACTCCTATTCCCCATGGTTTTATGGTGTTTCCACAATGGGGATTGGAGTTGTCAACCCATTTACAAAAAACAGTCCAAAACTGGACAGTAAGGAAGAAATTTACAAAATATTTACAAACACACCAAAACTTGCAAAAAAAACTTAATCTAAATGCTCAAAATTAATGTGTCAACACTCAACAAGACTCCCAATATATTTTAGGTTCCATAACAATCCATTAACAATCCTTCATTGCTCCATTTGTGCCGACTTGCAAGAAAACACAGTCACAGTCAAGGAGTTTTTCCTTTTTTCCATACACTTTGACATCCAACCCCTCATTTTAGGGTTTGCACCAATTTATAATGTCTTTGCCTTAGTTTGTGTACCAAGGTTAGGGTTCCCAATGCCAAGCTAAGGTTATGACCTATTTGGTGGAAACGTTGCATGACAACTTTGAAAAGTTGTCATGCAACTTTTTGCAACTTTTGAGCAAATTTTGCAATGTTGCTTTTCTTGGCTTTTAGGCCTACATTAGACTATCCTATGGACACAACCATGCTAAAAGGACCCCAAACTCACCAATAGGAACACATACCCTCAACTCCAAGAGAAAACTCAACCTAGACTTGTGAACCTAGGACCTAAACAAAACCAATGAGCTCTTGGCTCTTATTACATTTACATGGCTTCTTAAAGAAGCAAAATCCCAACATAATCAAATGGTGGAAAACCTTAGAAGGGTGCTCCTACACCACCGCTCAATATTGCCTATCATCATGTACCCTTGCTATCTTTCAATTTCTCTCTCGAGGGGGCATACTTGTGACCTTATGACCTCACATCTTCAATTGTCGAGAAATTTTTTAAATCTTCATCGAAAGTCGAGCAAAAAAATCTTTTTCAACTAAAGAAAATAAATCAAATAAGACCTCATCGCTAGGGGCATCTCAAGTTCATCGCTTTATATCAAGTTGAGATTTCTTAATCATCTGAATCAAATCAATCTCTAGTGGCATATCAGTTTCATCGCTTCATATCAAGCTGATATTTATCTTTTATCTAAATCAATCTCTTAACGTTAATCAGTTTCATCGTTTTTCATTAAGCTGATTATTCGTTTAAGCTTAATCAAGGGTTTAAAGAGTTTCTTTGATCACACTCAATCTAGGCAGTTGTTCAGTATTCATTGCTTTGGATCAAGCTGGACAGTTTATCTTCGCTCATCATATCTTGATCAATCAAGTTCAAGATCAATTTTTATCGTCACTCACTATGTCTAGTTTAATCAAGTTCTAGATCAGTAAGATGTGCTTCTTGATCAATCAAGTTCATGTTTGTTATCTTTTATTTTCTATCATTCCTAAGTTCAATCAAGTTCGGGATCGGTATCACTTTAATCAAACTTCATTCAGCTTCATCATTTCGAATCAAGCTAAACACCTTGCTTTTTAATCTAGTTCATGATCAATCAACTTCAGAACTGGTATCTCCTAGACATCAAATTTTCTTTGAACCAATGCACTGCTCGCACATTAATTCAAAGAGGGGAAAATGTAATACCCTAAAAATGTTCATCTAAACCATGAGCCCCTAATCTTGAAAACATCACCAAGGTCCTAACCAAAGGCAATCAAATAAATCTTGAGCACACAATTAATTCTTTAATCATCAAATGTCACATAGCAAATTAATAACTCAATATTAATTAAATATTTATTTAATTAATCAATCATTCCAAGTAAATCATTTTAAACAATTATCTTATTTATTTTATTAAATATCTTTTGCATATTTAATTAAATAAATCAATTTGCCATAAATCTTCAAAAAAGGAAACAAATCAAGAAATAGGAATTGGAAATTATGAGCACAAATCTTCAAAAAAGGAAATAAATCAAAAAAGGATTTAATTGACAAAAAAGAATTAAAAATTGAGAAAATAAATCAATTAGAGACAATCGAAAATAAAAAACAAATTAAAAATTGATGAATAATATCAAAGAAAGAAATTAAAACAATTAAATCTCAAAATTGAATGAAATAGAGAATAAATTAGTGTTTTCTTGATTTTATCTTAATTTTAGTTCAATTTTCTTTAAAAATGAGAAATGCATCCAATCACATCAATTCACTTGGATTGTGCTTCCTCTTGTGGAAATCTTGAGTGCTCATCATTATTTGATCTCAGCCTTTGGTTTCTTTCTGAATTTTCTATAAATTCAGGCTCTCATCTCTCATTCAAAAAAATCCTGGAGAATATATTGCTCTAGGTTCATTGAGAATATTGCATACATATTTAGATCATTTATCTCATTTATTGCTTAAATCTTGTTAGATTAATCTTCCATCCATCTAGCATTAATATCATGCTTATATAGATTAAAATTCTTTGTCTTGGTGTTGTCTAGTCACTGGATTGCTTATACAAATCTGAGAGCAATCTTATACTCGCATCTTTTAGAAGGCAATGGGTCGATTTGTTATGATTTTCATATTCATGTTTATATCTGTCTAACCATGCATGTAATGACTGAATTGAAGTGTTGTGTATTTCAGATACAGATACAGGTCCACTTTTCACACACATTACTTATATGAGCAATTTTTGTAAAAGAAAGACATTATTAGAAGAGAGAATATCGGATAGATACTACAACCTCTGGCATACTACTGTACTTTTCTAAAACTTTAATAGAATCAGTTGTGTTTCTTTATTTATGTGCTATGAATTATTCCATTTCTTATAGGTAGTTGTTTGTGATATTATCTAAAGGAGATAAGGTTATTTGTATTCTTGGAGTGAAGTTTATGTTTCAATATTATAAAATTGGATTAATAAGATCTACTTGTGAATTGTAACTATTCCCTGTAGTTCTTCCTTGAATGGTCCTTTAAGGTAAAGGTTAAATTCATTAAAACCAATTTATAGTATAGACATTTAGTAGATCTCATAAGAAATAGTAACTGACATATTTACCAAAGGGGGTAGATTTAAAAACTATCTCACAAATCATACATTAAGTCCTAGAGAAATATAAGACTTTGTAGCACAAATAGAAAAGAAGGCATTGGTCATCCATAAACCATAATTATCATTATATGAACACACCTTTACATAAAAGAAATAGGGATTAGTTGAGTAATAAGTGTAGAGTTAGTTAGTCATAGTGTACATATATAGGAATTTCAAGCACAAAGATCGAATAGCTTCCATAAAAAACAATCTTAAACTCATCTAAAAGACATATATTCCAAGAACCTTTTACATTCTTAGATAGGGGTCAGTTAGATCAAAATAATCAATTTGCTATAAAAAGCATTAGTTATCAAAAGCCACTAGTGAATAGGTATACCCACCTAGGTCTTGCAAAGCCTAAAGTGAGAGAGTTAGTAACCAAATAGGTTCACTCTGTAAGTTGGCCAAGTCAATTGGAGGGTTTGATCATAGGAGTTGGCATTTCCTTAGAACCTATCCAATCTAGATTTGAGATCCAACACCTAAGTTCATGGGTTTGAAAGGAGATGGTGAATTTCCATTTGAGCAACTCAATCTTGGGCCAAACAATGACCAATTAGCAATAATTGATAGTTTGGACAACCTTGCTTGGAAACTGAAAGTTGATCATGCTCAATATGATATAGTTGAAACCGTCATAGATAATGAGATCCAAAAATTTGTCTGTCTTGATGAAAATTTGAGGAAAAAGATTAAAAAGGCAGCTCAAAAGGAAGCCATCAGACAATTGGTTGAAAAAACCATAGAAGAGTTTCTAAATTGTTGTTAGAGTAGTTAAAGAAAAGTATCAATTATTCCTAGGTCCCATATAGTCTACATTGTAATATTTATCACATGGGTCTAAAAGGAGATGACAAATTCCAATTTGAGCAACCCAGTCTTGGTTCAAACAACGTTTAATTAGAAATAATTGATGGGTTAAATATTATTGTTGAGGAATTGATAGTTGATCAAGACCAATATGATATAGTACAAGTTGTCATAGATGAGAAAGTTTGGAAGTTAGTACAAATTGACATACACCTCAAAAATCAAATCAAAGAAGAGGCAAAATTTGAAGTATTTCGGAAATACGCTGAAGATCTTGTGTTTGAATTCTGAAAACCTTGATATCAAGTCTTTGCTCATAGATTGCATTGTCTACATTTTAATCTTTAGAAAGTCTTTGAAGCATACCTAGCTACATTTATTTGAATCTCGAATTTGCATTTTAGAGAGTCTTAAAGAGTCAAGATCATGTTGGAATAATATCCATGCCATTAACATGTGCTCAAAAGGTGAAACATTAGATGGAACCTAACAATGACCCTTCAGTTAACCCAACATGGAATATGAACTTGTCGACAAATCAACAAACACAAACAAGATGCCTTCCATTGATGAAATACAACATAATCTGACAAAAGAAGAATTGGAAGCATCCCAACAAGATCCTGCAATGCTTATGATTCTCAACGCTCTCATCAATAATTATAGAGTCATAAATCTCGCACTATTAGTCCAAATGTGGCCAAATTACTTCTAGGGGTGGACATTTTGGCTATATTGCTGCCAGGTGTGACATCAAATCAAAATGTTCCTCAACTACCTTATGTTACACAGACTCAAGTAACACTTGCTACATCAACCTAAGGTGTATCTCAAAATACTCAAGCAACCACAACTTTAACACTGTCAATAGTTGCATCAATAAGTACTAATGTTACATCTTAGACAATACCCAGTGTAACAATACAAGCTACAATAGCTCAAAACCTTGCTTTTGCAAGTATAACTCAACCTTCAGTTTCAAGTGCATCCACCTACAGTGGCCAAAATGTGAATCAAGTAATAACAAGCTCAACTCAACTGAATGTCAATGCACAAATTTCATACTTTACAACACCTAGTGGGACTTATGGTTCACAAATACATTATTAGTCTACATTTCAGCAAGCTCAAAGATACTCCAGTACTATTCCTTTTGTGGGAAACACTCATCAAGTCAGTACACCATTGACACAAACAAAGATCTTGACTCAACAAATGGATAATCTTTAGAAATAGATGACCAATATACAAACAGTTGACGATAAAAAGAGTTATACAATGAAGGACCTTCGTCCATATCCTTTTGACAAAAAGCTATACGTGCCACCTTTTCGCACACATTTTGAAACTCCAAGGTTCGACAAATATAGAGGGAAAGGTGATCCTTGAGATCATGTCAAAGAATTATTCATAGTATGTATCGAGGTAGCCCATGATGATACATAATTAATGAGGCTATTTTCCAAAAGTCTTAGAGGGAAAACATTAGAATGGTTTTCACACCTCCCACCTAGGATTTCTTTGTGGGGTGAATTGGCTAAGTTATTCATATAAATATTTGCATTCAATATAGGTAATCTAGTTACCTTGATGGATTTATGTGCAACAAAGAAAAAGGAATGAGAAACCTTTGGTACATTCTTGGAAAGATGGAGAGGTTTATATCATAGATGTCTTAGTCACATCCCTAAAGTTGAGCAAGTAGACATCTTCAATGAAAATATTGTACCTCCAATTAAGTATCCATTACAGATGCAATGCCTAAACAATTTTTAAAAAATCACGGAAAAAGGCATCAAATGTGAAAGAGGCCTATTAGAGCAAGGGATATTATAACACCACAAAGATAATAGGCCAAACACAAGTACAAATAATGAAAGGCCAAAATTTTGGCCTAGGAATAAGAATGTCATAAATGATTGAGTTGTTGATGCTTGTGTTGTAAACAGAGCTTAACCAATAGTATCTCTACAAGGACCAATTGATCTTCCTAGTAAGAATCAAACTCATATAAACAACACCAATGCATTGCAGTCAAGAAATCTAAGACCACCAAGGGTAGGTGCACCTAGAAGAAGCTTTACAACCCTTAGTGAACCTATTGAATCAACACTCAAAAAATTGATACAAATTAATGCCATAACTTTACCAGAAGTCGGGACCTATGAACAAGGTCCATATAAGCCTGCTTGGTGGAATGACAATGATTTCTCCAAATACCACCACAATAAAGGTCACAAGACAGCGAGTTTCTACACATAGAAGAACCTCATATAAGATCTCATTGATCAAGGCGACATTACTGTGGATGTTAGTAGGACACCAAACATAAATCATACCATCTTCAAGGATCCCTTTGTCAAGCATGACAAAGAAAAGGCTTCTAGTTCCAATGCACAAAACAATACTTCCAATTATACTAATGTTGCATTTGATTATGCCATAAATGCACTCAGTGCAAGAGATGATATAGTGGCTACAATCACAATAAATCCCAGAAGAGGAGACTGTGCTATCATCAATAGAAGATCAAAGGTCACATTACAAGGGGTACCTTCAAATCACCCTTCAACAAGTATCAATTACAATATAGTGGATCAATTGAAGTGAACTCTGACTCAAATTTCATTATTTGAGTTACTACGCATCTCGCCCACTCATAAGGTAGTCCTTGACAAAGCATTACAAGATTCAGTTGTTGCCAGAGATATTGATGAGAACACATTGCAGTCCATGGTTGGAAACTTGACAGCTTCAAGGGTCACATTCACTTAGTAGGATGTACCTAGAAAATGACCCATGCATAATGATCCCTTACACTGGGAAGCTTTGATTGACTTAAAGAAAGTTTTAAGAGTACTTATAGATGGTGGAGTTGGCCTTCATATGCACATTATATTTAATAAAAGCTTTAGGATATCCGAATATTATATTTTTTCTACCAAGAGAATCAATATAAAATCTTATTATGATGAGGAATACCCTTCTAAGGGTGTATTGACTTTGCAAGTACAAATAGGACTAGTTACAAGAGACATCAACTTTCAAGTCCTAGACAGAGAATTAGGGTACAATATGCTATTAGGCCGCCCATGGATACATATCATGCAAGAAATACCATAAAATTTTCACTAATTCATGAAGTTCCCATACAATGGCATTGAGATCACCGTCCATGGTGACCCAAATCCTTTTCAACACTGCAATTATTTAAGGGCAAGCACAGATAATCAAGTACCAAAAAATCAGGCAGCTCCACTTCACTTACAAATGAAATCATTATCAATCACATAAATAAAGACAAATACACTACAACATCTTCTTTACAAATTAAGGAAGTTGGTTGTGTGAAATATTCCATTTTGAGTACCTCGAATAAAAAAAACAATCATCTCTTTCTCCTAGGTCTTTTGGGAAGCCTTAGAATACAATAATGAAACACGATAAAGGAAAAGAGATAGTGAAATACTCAGATTCATACTCTTTCATTAGATGGGGAGACTTACAAGAAGAATCTCTAAATGAAGATGTCAAATGGTGGATAAATAGAGAGGTAGAAAACATGGTAATGCCCAGGTTACCTCTAGACCAATATGGAAATGGTTTCAAGATGCTACAAAAACATGAGTACGATGGTACCGCAAGATTGGGATTACAGAAGCAAGGTATATTAAAACCTATTCTACCACATAAAAACCCAAAGAATGAAGGGCTAGGATATAAACATGTACCAAAGATAACTGAGGCAAGGCAATGCATGCTAGATATATTGAACAAGCCTAGGTTACCCTTTGAGTACATACCTCCGAATTAGTTGTTAACACATGTATTTCCCTCTTCATCTCAAAGAAGCAAGAGAGCACCAACATCTCCTAGTATGGAATCAGATGGTGAAGATATGTGGAAACTTCTACAAGAAACTAACACCTAATCATATAGAAATATAGTACCAGAAACATCTGAACAAGAAAATATGGTAACAGATATAGGCTTAGCACCAACAAATGAGCCTAATCCTTGGTTGTTGTCAATAATTTTGCCAAGGGAAATAACTCCAGCTCCTCCATTTGAATTAGATGAATAAAGACTACAATGACTAATACTAGGCTTGAGAGGGGTATCCATAATACAAAGGAGGTCAACTAATCAAACTAAGCAACAAGAACAAGTGGAGATGAGTGACACAACCTCAGAAATTGAAACATACATAGAGAATGTGACAGATTCTCATGACTATGAATTCCCATCTAATAATGATGACATCCCACAAGCAATTTATGATGAGGACATATCTGGTTATCCAAATAACCAAGTATGCATGTTATTAGGATCTTCTATGAAAGATGGGAATAATGACCTACCCCTTATACATCCATAGTTGATTTACTGGGGGCAGAAAAAAAAGCCACAAGTAGATTGGTTTCAAAATGATGAAGCCATAGCTGAATTCTTGGGTGCAAGGGATGGAATCTCTTATGATGACCACAAGGATGGCTTTGCAATATATCTAGACAAAACTGCATATTTCGGAGAAGCAATCTCCTCTTCTAGTGAAGACAAAGATAATGAAGCATAACACATTTCTCATAACATAATGGATACTTTTCCTCTTGATAGTGAACAATCAACATTATTGGTAGAAGAAACTAAAGAAATCAACATCGGTGATGCTAAAATAGTTCATAATATACACCTAACAAAGTCCCTTAATCCAAGAGAAAAAAGAGAAGTTTATCCAATTCTTTATGCAAAGACCCATCAATTTTACATGGTCTTATGAAGATATGCTAGGGTTAGATCTTGAACTAGTCTTACATCATTTACCATTAATACCAGGAGTTAAACCATATAAACAAAAAATGCAGTGCTTATCATTTGCAAACTATGGAGGGAGATCCACTCCCCAATCCCATTAACAACATGCACCTAAAAAAATATTACATCTAAGGGTGGGTTAACTTCAATTTTTAGTACTGCATTTGCATATTTCTTTACTGCATTACATATCTTTATTTCAGAGTACATCATAGTTGTTTGCATATCACCAGTGTACAACATATAGTTGCATGCCATTGTTTCTTTTTCTCATATAGTTATATCAATAATAACACAAGATGATTGTCTGAGTTGTTCACCTATCTACAATGAGAGGAAAGATGGTGAACTCATTTCCTAGATACTTGATCATGAAGTCTTTAGGAGGCCTTTAGTCATCCAGTTTCAAACATCACCTTTTCATTGAGCTTTATCTATGGTTGTGCATAAGTTTTTCTATTGATACTTGTTACACAAAATCTATCAATTGCTATACCTCACACATTAATCAATTCTCTAAGGCATTACAGATACTTGGTTGGTCATGTGGCTAGTGAAAAATGAATAAATTCTACTTCAGCACCACTGTAATTGTCATACCCAAGTAGGTTTCATTACTTACAAGTCAAGGTAAGAAAATGAAGAAAAGAATAGAAAAATGCTATGTCAATTTCTATCTCAAGGCAAAATAAAAAATGATATATTACTAAAATATCATGCATACAAGTGCGACAATAAAAGGCTTGACTATGGGAACATGCAAGTAACTCCATCAGGGCTATAGACGACTACTAGTAATGGAGCAATATTTGAGAGATTACAGTGCATAACCTCACGGAAGCCCTAAATGCTTGCTTATAGCAAGGCTCTATCCAAGATGCTTTTGAAGTTAGAATATCTTACATAGCTAGGCACATAGGATTAAAAGGCTCTTTGATGGTTATAAGAGAATGAATTCAAATGAACACACATTGGCAAAAGAATATCAAAGTTTCAAGAATTGATGGAGATGTTTTCGCGCCTTTGTTCATAAATCTTGGCTACATAGTGTGTTAGATTAGATGATCTAAATATTTTTTAGAATGGATTGAAGTCCTATCTTTGAAAAGTTTCACACCTTCAACTCAATTAGTGTATTTCAGAATGAGGGGCACACACATTCATCCTTTTTTAGCAAGTGCATCTTCATATCGCATACTGCATTAGCATAATTTGCATTTGAAACATTCATTGTCTCCACCATATTCTATAGATCATCATGTCATCACAAGTATACATACTTGGGGGCATAACTTGAAAAAATCCTAAAAATTGTAAAAAGTCCTGAAAAAATCAAAACATTTAGATTAAGTCCTGAAAAAATAAAAAACATTGAGATAAATTCCTGAGAAAATCAAAACATTCAGATAAAGTCCTAAAAAAATAAAAAAAATTCAGATAAATACCTAAAAAAATAAAAAACATTCAGATAAAGTCCTGAAAAAAAAATCAATCCAAAAACATTTAAATATCGATCCCCAAAATATAAAAAACATTGAAAAATCAATTAAAAAACTTGCAATAAATTGTCTCACAAGAATCAAACACTTTAGTAGATATCCAGCAAACACTTTGCACAAATTTATACAAAGGATACAACTATCTTGTCAAAACATCTACAATCAAGTTGATCAACTGTCTAATCTATCGAATCACTATCAAACTATCAACGTGTCACCATCTTGTCTTAAACATAATTGGTACACTCGAAACCGGATAGGTCAGTCTTAAATGGGGTCCAAAACTTTTGATACCAAACATTATTAAAATCACATCAAACATATCAGAGAAAACAACAATCAGTTCAACTATTGAGTTTTATCTATTTTGGTTGAGTCTTTTATCAAATTGGCAAAGATCATTTCTTTTAGCTACTCAAAGATATCCAAAAAGTGACTAGAAGAGTTGTGATGGGCATGATCCTTTTTCTTTGTTTGTTGTTTGTGGTTTAAACCAATGAAGTTTTGGGGCAATTTCTCTAGTGGGTGTCTATAATAGGAGAATTCAACATGTGAATGCCAAACATACCTCGACCCCTAGCGTAATTCCCATAATGGAGGGTTCAATACTTGTCTGCTACTTGTTTGTGTTGGTATTATGGATGACTTCATCATTTGTTGCATTGGTTTTGTCATTGATGTCAACACTTATCTTCTTGGAGGTATACATTGTTGATTTGGCACAATGGTTATATTGGTTTATTGTTGAACCAACACATTGTGTTCATCGACATGGTTAGTGGCTTATGCATAGTCACTGGTATATGCTTCACCAGTAGGTTATATTGTTAACCAACAGTGATGATAACTTGTTATCATCTGGAGATCATTTGGTTATGTCGAATACATGGATTGGATGTTTGGATTTTGTATTTTCCTTATTGGTCTAATCGAGTTCACATATTTTCCTTTACCGACAGATATGTCTAGGTTATGGACTAGTACATGATATGTATTCCAAATCAGCACGATACGTTTTGGAAATGGTTTATTGATTGGATAATGTGTAAATGTATTGAGCCGACATATTGCATTGCATTAAGACTTATTTGTAATTGATTTAATTATAATATCTTTAGTTAGCCGACCTTAACATTTGGTCTTAGGTTTTATATAAATGATTGTAAGATCTTATTGAAGATCATCATTATGAGTGTGTGCGAATATTGAAGAGAAAAAAATAGCAGATCCTTGTGCGAATCACGCAGACATTAATTGAATGTTGAAGGAAAGGTTATGAAGGTGTTTGGCACTCATGGTCAAAGCTTAAACTGGTACTGAATCCAACATTGCAGATCCTATTCTAAAGTAGTAAATTTTTATTGGATTTAACCATCCAATTGTAGTCAATGTGACTCCTATTTTGTGATTGAGCAGTGAGCTCTAGCAGTTGACATTTCTGCATGTGTAGACCCCATTTGTATACACTTACTATCTGTAGTAGTATCATCTGATTGTGGGTAAGGTTTACCATCGTTGTTTTTCCACTTACAGGGTTTCCATGTCAAAATCTTTGTGTCATGTGTTGTGGATGTTGTTTCTCTTTCTATTTCATGCATTAATTTATACTGGTACTCCTATAATAGTTAATCTATTTTACTGACATTAGAGTTTTTTTTACCGACACTAAGTTTCATGTTGGATTAGTTGGTTTTGATTTGTAATTTATTGACAACTGGTTCACAACTGATACACCCCCCTCCCTCCTAGTTGTCCTTCCCAGTTCCTAACAATTGGTATCAGAGCTAAGTCCTGTTTTTTGCAGAAGCCTAACAGCTTGAGGAGATCCTATGACAACAAATATTATCAGGAAGGACAATCCTAAAATTGATGGAACTAAGTATGGTATATGGAAGATCATAATGGAAACACATCTGAACTGCATTGAAAGAGATATATGGGATGTTACAAAGAATGGCTATGTTGGTCCTACTCTAAATCAACCTCATACACCGACATTGGCCAGAGACTTGGAGAATGATTTCAAAGAAAGAGAAGCACTTCTAATCGCATTATCATATCAACAAATCATGGGATTATCACACCGATCTACTGCTAAAGCTATCTGGGATAAACTAGAAACATTGAATGAAGGAGATAGCACTATCAAAATTGCAAAATTGGAATGTTATCGAGTTAGGTATAAAAATTTAAAAATGAAAGAAGATGAAAGAATTTTCGCACTTATGGAAAGAGTTAATGAAATTGTTTGAGGAATACATTGTTGTGGAGGATCTTTAAGTGAAGATGAAATTGTGTCTAAAGTTTTAAGAGCTTTGCCACCGTCTTACAAAATGAAAGTAACTACTATTAATGAGTTGAGAATAATGCCTAATACATTAGCTTCTAGAGATACTTTGGTTGGAAAAGTTTCAGCATTTGAGCTTGAAGAGTTTGGTACTGTTGCTACAGTCAAAACTGATATAGCTTTCAAAGCATCATCATCAGCATCATCATCATCATCTAACAAAACTGATTGGAAAGAACTTTATATAAAAGAACTTGAAGAAATTGAAGCACTATTTGCAAGGAAGATGCCTAAAGGTCTAGCAGGAAGTAAGTATGGAGGTAAAGAACCTTTCAAATATATTAATTGCAATAAATTTGGTCATATGTCTTCTAGGTGTCCTGATAGACATGCAAGACTAAGTGAGGAAGCAAAATGTGTTAGGTCCCGGAGACAACTGAGAGGGGGGGTGAATCAATTGTGTAATGAATTTAAACTGAAAACCAATTAACCAACTTAATGCTTAATACCGGTAAACCAGTTAAGTGTGCCGGTAGACAGTGTTAATAGTAAATTGCTATACCGGTAGAGATTAATGCATGAAACATAAACATAGAGTCATCCACAACACATAACACAAATATTTGTACGTGGAAACCTTGTAAGGGGAAAAACCATGGTGGGAAACCTTACCCACAATCAGATGATACTAATGCAGATAGTAAGTGTACATAGATGGGGTCTGCACATGTAGAAAGGCCAATAGCCTAGAGCTCACTACTCAATCACAAAATCGGAGTCACACTGACTACAGTTGGATGGTTAAATCCAATAAGAATGTACTACACAAAATAGCATCTTCATATGTTGGATTCAGTACCGGTGTAATGCTGATATGCTTCTACAAAAACCTAGCTTCACCTTCAAATTATGTCTTCGTGTATACCTCTACTTAATCTCGCATATACCTTCACAAAATTCTTTTTCGCATTCCACACATGATCTTACAAATAAGATCTTACATTTATACCATAACCTAAGACCAATTTTAGTAGGTCGGCTCTACAAGATATTACAATAAAAACATATTAGATACAATATAATATCTGATGCAATAACTGATTAAACATGTCATCTTAATGCATTTACAACAATAATAAATCATCTCCATAGCATACCATGCTGATCTAGAAAAGATAAACCTGCTAGTGTAACCCTAGATAACCCTGGACCTATTTGCTGGTAAAAGAAAATATGCAAATATGAATATACCAATGATCAATTCTTCAAAACAAAGTGTCCACATGTTGTCTTCAATATTATCAAGTGTCTTCCATATCATTCCAAGTGTCGGTGAACATTATATCCTATCGGTGAACCATATACCAGTAACTGTGCAATAGTTACTTGCTTGCTAGTGAATGTTGCTGGATCTCCAAAGTGCTAGTGTTCTAGTAGGTATTGACATCAATGACAAAACCATAGAAAAATACCAACAATCTCCCCCTTTGGCATTGATGGCAACATAAGATGGAAAAACCATTAAAGTGCCAAAACAAAAATGCCATATACCAAAAACCAACAATCTCCTTTAAACAACAATTTCTCCCCCTGGGAGCAACATGTGTTTATCCAAGGATTAATCTTTGATACCAATCTCTCCTCAAAAGATAATTTGTTTTTCCATAGATATCTCTCCCCCTTTGACATCAAATGCCAAAGTTACAAAAATCGAGTTCATACAAAATACCAATCAATTCAGTATACTAACTACTCCCCCTCAGAAGTAGCTTCCTCATCAAAGACCAGAGTAAAAGATTTGTCTTTCAATTCTACTGGCTTATGACAATCATCAACTATATAAGTCTCTACTAGTGGTGGTATGACTCCAAGATGATCTCTAAGATATTCAAAGGTCTCCTTAGGCAGAGGTTTTGTGAAAATATTTGCAAGATATTCTTTAATATTCACATAAACTAGTTTTATCTCTTTTTCTTCAACTTTTTCCCTTAGAAAATTCAATTTGATAGAAACATGTTTTGTTTTAGAATGCAATACCGGATTATTAGATATATCAATTGCTGCAGTGTTATCACAATATATAGTAATAGGTTCCTTGCATTTTACCTTTATGTCTTTCAACATTTGCTTAAGCCATAGTACCTGTGTATAGTTAGTTGCTGCTGCAACATATTCTGATTCTGATGTTGATAAAGATGTACAACTCTGTTTCTTACTCAACCAAGAAACTAATCTCTTTCCAAGAAAGAATGCTCCTCCAGTGGTGCTTTTTCTATCATCCACATCTCCTGTCCAATTTGCATCTATGTATGCACATAGGTCAAAATTTTCATCTCTAGGATACCATAATCCAAGATTTGCTATGCCTTGTAATTACCAAAAAATCCTTTTTACTGCTGATTCATGATTTTCCCTAGGATTACTTTGAAATCTAGAAACAATACATACTGCATTCATAATATCAGGCCTGGTTTGTGTCAAATATAGTAAACCCCCTATCATAGATTTGTATCTAGTTGGATTAACAGATGTAGATTCATCCCTTTGAGATAATTTTTCATTTGTAGTCATAGGTGTGCTTACCAATTTAGAGTTCTCCATCCCAAATTTCTTTAGTAATTCTTTCAAGTACTTGGATTGACTCAAAAATATACCTTTATCAGTCTATGAAATCTACAATCCTAAAAAGAATTTTATTTCTCCAATCATAGACATTTCAAATTCTTGCTGCATTTTAATAGAAAATTCCTTACATAATCCATCCTCTCCTCCAAAGATTATATCATCAACAAATACTTCAATAATCAAGATGTCATCATTAGTTATTTTGTAATATAAATTGCTATCTGCATTTCCTTTAGTAAAACCAATCTTTAAAAGATACTTATCCAACCTTGCATACCAAGCTCTTGGGGTTTGTTTCAATCCATACAAAGCTTTTGTTAACCTGCAAACCATATAGTTGTCATCTGTCAGAGAAAATCCTTCAGGTTGTTCAATATATACTTCCTCTTTAAGATCTCCATTCAAAAATGCACATTTAATAGCCATTTGATAAACTTTGTAGTCCTTGTGAGCTGCAAAAGCCAAGAATAATCTGACTGCCTCAATTCTGGCTACCGGTGCAAAGGTTTCATTGTAATCAACTCCTTCTTTCTGAGAATATCCCTTACAAACTAGTCTTTCTTTATTTCTGACAGCCTTACCATCTTCATTAAGTTTGTTTCTAAATACCCATTTGGTTCCAATTACATTTTTATCTTTAGGTCAGGGAACTAATGTCCAAGTATTATTTTTCTCAATTTGTCCTAGTTCTTCTTCCATAGCTTTAATCCAAAATTTATCTTCACATGCCTCATTGATAGATGATGGTTCAATTTGAGAAATAAGACATACCTCTTCATTTTCCAATCTTCCTCTTGTCATAACTCCTTTAAATTTGTTTCCAATTATCTGATCTTTAGAATGATTCAATCTTACATACCGGGGTGTCTTAGTTTGTTGTTGTTCTTCAATTATTGTGGAATCCTTTGATGATACCGGGGTAACTGGATCTTCATTCTGTACTAGTGGATTTGGTGTAGGTTCATTTGTCACAATTTTTGTTGCCGGTTCAGAGTCTATATACCTTGAAGTGCCTCTAAATTGTTCATCAATCTTTACATTTGTACTCTCAATAATTTTCTGCAATCTCTTATTAAAACATCTATATGCCTTGCTCTTAGATGAATAACCAAGAAATATTCCTTCATCACTTCTAGGATCAAATTTGCCAATATACTCATCTCTTCTAATATAACATTTACTTCCAAAAATTCTGAAGTACTTAAGAGTAGGAGTATTACCAAACCATAGTTCATGAGGGGTCTTACCGGTTTCACCTTTGATGTGAACTTTGTTGAATGTATAGACAGCAGTGCTAACTACTTCTCTCCAATACACATGTGGTAGATTTGCTTCTGATAACATACTTCTTTCTGCATCCAAGATAGTTTTGTTCTTCCTTTCAACAACTCCATTCTGTTGTGGTGTCCGAGGTGCTGATAACTGTCTTCTGATTCCATTCACTTCATAGAATGTATTAAAGTCCTTAGATGTGAATTCTCCTCCTTGATCTGATCTTAAACATTTGATTTTCTTACCGGTTTCATTCTCAACCATTGCTTTGAATAGTTTGAAACTTTCCAAGTGCTTCTGATTTTTCTCTGAGAAAAGTAACCCAACACATTCTAGAATAATCATCAATAATTAGCATGAAATATCTATCACCTTGTAAACTTTTAGTTCTAGCTGGACCACATAAATCAGTGTGAATTAAATCAAGAGCTTTATTGGATTTTTCTGGAATACTTTTGAAACTAGCTCTAACTTGTTTTCCAAATTGACATTCCTTACAAATTGTATTCTGAGGTTTCACAATTTTAGGTAGATCTCTAACTGCCTTAGAAGTACTGATCTTTACCATGCAATCAAAGTTTACATGACATAGTCTCTTATGCCATAACCAACTTTCATTTATATGTGCAATCAAACATGCCTTTTCACTGTTATTCAAATGAAAGATATTACCTCTAGTCTGATTACCGATTGCAATTTCCAAACCAGTTCTATTCATGATTTTGCATTTTCCATTTTTAAATTGTAACTGAAATCCTTTTTCAACTAATTGACCAACACTTAAAAGATTATGCTTTAATTCTTCAACATAGTAGAAATTGTCAGTGTTATGCTTACCATCAAGAGATATTGAACCCTTACCTTTGATTGAACAGGCTTTGTCATCTCCAAATCTTACTAAACCTCCATTGTATTCTTGAAAGTTCAAGAATTTACCTTTGTCTCCTGTCATGTGTTGTGAGCATCCTGAGTCAATGATCCATTCATCCTTTGCTTCAACTTTAGCTGCTAGGGCTTGTTCTACCGGTTGAGTAGTAGGTGTTGGTTGATCTTTTGTTATAGCAACAAAAACCCATCCATTGTCTGCTGGATCCTCATCAAAATCATCAGTCACACCTTCATCAACAATGTAACAAGATTTGTCTTTGTTCTTCTTAAATTTGTATCTCTGATATTCAGGATTAGGCTTGTATGTTCTTCTAGCTTCTTCTCTTAGTCTAGCATGTCTATCAGGGCATCTCGAAGCCATATGACCAATCTTATTGCTGTTGAAACATTTAAAGGGTGCTTTACCTTCATACTTACTTCCAACTAGACCTTTTGGCATTTTTCTTGCAAATAGTGCTTCAAGTTCTTCAAGCTCTTCATTCTCCTTGTTGGTTTCTTCAAGTTCTCTTGCATAAAAGGCTTTCCACTCTGATTTTTTAAATGTTGGAGCATATGATGTTGATGCTTTAAAAGCCAAGTCAGTCTTTATAGTAGCAACATGACCAAATTCCTCAATTTCGAAGGCTGAAAGTTTTCCAATCAATGTATCCCTAGTTACTGATGTATTAGGCATTGTTCTCAACTCATTTATAGCAGTAACCTTCATTTTATATGCTGGTGGCAATCCTCTTAAGATTTTTGAAACAATTTTATCCTCACTCAAGGTTCCTCCACAACATTTAATACCCAAAACAATTTCATTTACTCTTTCCATAAAAGCAGAAATCCTTTCATCTTCTTCCATTTTCAGATGTTCATACCTGACTCGGAAGCTTTCAAGTTTTGCAATCTTGACTGTGGAATATCCTTCATTTAGTGTTTCCAAATGATCCTAAATAGCTTTAGTAGTAGATCTATCTGATAATCCCATGATTTGTTGATCTGATAATGCACTCAAAAGTGCTTCTCTTGCTTTGCAATCATTCTCTTCATCTTTAGCTAAGGTAGCTGGAGCAGTCTAACCAGCTATGGCAGCAGTATAACCATTCTTTGTAACTTCCCAGATGTCTTTACCAATGCAATTTAGATGTGTCTCCATCCTGATCTTCCATATCCCATAGTTGGTTCCATCAAGTTTAGGATTGTCCTTCCTGAAATAATTAGTAGACATTGGATCCCCTCAAGTTGTTAACCTTCTACAAAAGAGGACTAGGCTCTGATACCAATTGTTAGGACCCAAAGACAACTGAGAGGGGGGGGGGGGTGAATCAGTTCTAATGATTTTAAACCAAAAACCAATTAACCAACTTAATACTTAATACTGGTAAACTAGTTAAGTGTGCCAATAGACAGTGTTAATAGTAAATTGCTATACCGATAGAGATTAATGCATGAAACATAAACATAGAGTCATCCACAACACATAACATGAATATTTGTACGTGGAAACCCTATAAGGGGAAAAACCACAGTGGGAAACCTTACCCACAATCAGATGATACTACTACAGATAGTAAGTGTATATAAATGGGGTTTGCACATGCAGAAAGGCCAATAGCCTAGAGCTCACTGCTCAATCAAAAAATGGGAGTCACACTGACTACAGTTGGATGGTTAAATCCAATAAGAATGTACTACACAAAATAGCATCTTCATATGCTAGATTCAGTACTGGTGTAATGCTGATATGCTTCTACAAAAACCTAGCTTCACTTTCAAATGATGTCTTCATGTATACCTCTGCTTAATCTTGCATATACCTTCACATAATTCTTTTTTGCATTCCACACATGATCTTACAAATAAGATCTTACATTTATACCATAACCTAAGACCAATTTTAGTAGGTCGGCTCTACAAGATATTACAATAGAAACATTTTACATACAATATAATATCCGATGTAATAACCGATTAAACATGTCGGCTTAATGCATTTACAACAATAATAAATCATCTCCATAGCATGCCATGCTGATCTGGAAAAGATAAACCTGCGGTGTAACCCTAGATAACCCTGGACCTATTTGTCGGTAAAATAAAATATGGAAATATGAATATACCAATGATCAATTCTTCAAAACAAAGTGTCCACATGATGTCTTCGACATTATCAAGTGTCTTCCATATCATTCCAAGTGCCGGTGAACATTATATCCTGCTAGTGAACCATATACCAGTAACTATGCAATAGTTACTTACTTGCTGGTGAATGTTGCTAGATCTCCAAAGTGCTAGTGTTCCAGTAGGTGTTGACATCAATGACAAAACCATACCAAAATACCAACAAAATAAACATATAATCCTAACCCTGAATATTAGATATAGATTTAAGAAAAATAGAGATAATTCATGTTACTATGCAGATGAAGGTGGTAGAGATGACTCAGATGAAGATCCAATAGATAATGGATGGGCTTTTGTTGCAATAAAAGAAGATCAACCAACACCTACTGTCAAACCAGTAGAGCGGGCACTAGTAGCAAAAAATGAAGAAAAGGATGAATGGATTATAGATAGTGGATGCTTGCATCATATAAATTGTGATAAAAGAAAATTTTCTATCTTTACAAGAAATTCATGGAGCTCTAATAATATTTGGAGATGGAAAATCTTGTTTAGTCAAAGGAAGAGGCACTATATCCTTGGATGGTAAGCACAATAATGAAAATGTTTATTATGTTGAAGGTTTAAAGCATAATCTTTTGAGTGTTGGTCAGTTAGTGGAAAAAGGATTTCAATTACAATTCAACAATAGAAAATGCAAAATCATGAGCAAAACTAGATTAGAGATTGCATCCAATAATCAGACTAAAGGTAATATCTTTCACTTGAATATTAGTGATAAGACATGTTTGATTGCACACATTGATGAAAGTTGGTTATGGTATGAAAGACTCAGTTATGTAAATTTTGATTGCATTGTAAAGATAAATTCAACTAAGGTAGTAAGAGATTTACCTAAGATTGTGAAACCTCATAATCCAGTATGTAAGGAATGTCAAATGGGAAAGCATGTTAGAACAACATTTAAGAGCGTTTCTAAGAAATATAATAATATACTTGATTTAATTCATACTGATTTATGTGGTTCAACAAGAACAAGAAGTCTTCAGGGTGATACATACTTTATGTTAATAATTGATGATTATTCTAGAATGTGTTGGGTTACTTTTCTTAGGGAGAAATCATAAGCTTTTGGAAGATTCAAGATATACAAGGCAATGGTAGAGAATGAAACCGAAAAGAAAATCAAATGTTTAATATTAGATCAAGGAGGAGAATTTACATCTAGGGAATTAAATTCATTCTGTGAGGAAAATTGAATCAAAAGACAACTATCAACACCTCGGACACCCCAACAAAATGGAGTTGTGGAAAGAAAGAACAAAACTATTCTGCTTGCAGCAAGAACCATGATGATGGAAGTAAATCTACCTTATGTGTATTGGAGAGAAGCAGTGAATACAATGGTTTATACTTTCAACAGAGTTCACATCAAAAGTGAAACCGCTAAGACCCTTTATGAACTATGGTTTGGTCATACTCCTACTATTAAAAACTTAAAAATATTTGGAAGCAAATGTTATATTAGAAGAGATGAGTATATTGGAAAATTTGATCCTAGAAGTGATGAAAGAATATTTCTTAGTTATTCAACTAGAAGCAAGGCATATAGATGTTATAATAAAAGGTTGCAGAAAATCATTGAGAGTACTAATGTGAAGATAGATGAACATTTTAGAGGAGATTCAAGATTTGTAGAACTGACAATTGAAACGATGATAAATGAACTGACACAGGTTGCATTGGTAAAGAGTGAAGAACTAGTCACACCGACATCATCAGAGAACTCAACTATGACTGAAGAACAACAACATGTATTTGGAAATCAAAATAAACCCAGATATGTAAGACTGAATCATTCAGAAAATCAGATAACTGGAAATAAGAATCAAGGTGTTATGACTAGAGGAAGATTGGAAAATGAAGAGGTATGTTTAATTTCTCAAGTTGAACCAGCATCTGTTATTGAAGCATGCCAAGATGAACATTGGATAAAAGAAATGGAAGATGAATTAGAACAAATTAAAAACAATAATACTTGGACATTACTTCCTCAGCCTAAAGACAAAAATGTAATTGGCACTAAATGGGTATATAGAAATAAAGTTAATGAGGATGGTGAAGTAATCAGAAACAAAGAAAGATTAGTTTGTAAAGGTTATTCATAGAAAGAAGGAATGGAATATAATGAAACATTTGCACCAGTAGCCAAAATTGACGTAGTTGGACCATTTCTTGCATTTGAAGCTCATAAGAACTATAAATTTTATCAGATGGATGTAAAATGTGCATTTGAATGGAGATCTTGAGGAGGAAGTTTACATTGAACAACCTGATGGATTCTCATTGATAGACGATAAGGATATGGTTTGTAGGTTAAGGAAAGCTTTATATGGATTGAAGCAGGCTCCCAGAGCTTGGTATGCTAGACTTTATAAATATCTTTTAAAGCTTGGATACACAAAAGGTAATGCTGATAGTAATTTGTATTGCAAATTCACCAATGATGATTATTTGGTTATTGAAGTATTTGTGTACAATATCACTTTTGGAGGTGAAGAAGAGTTATGTAAAGACTTTGCTAACAAGATGCGGGAAGAATTTGAAATGTCTATGATTGGAGAGATAAAAAAATTTCTAGGTTTGCAAATTTCACAAACAGATAAAGGTATATTCATATGTCAAATAAAGTAATTGACGGAACTCTTGAAGAAATTTGGTATGGAAAATTCCAAACTAGTAAGTACTCCTATGAATACAACTAATAAGTTAACATTAAAAGATGATTCATCTCCTATGAATCTGACAAGGTGTAAATCTATGATTGGAGGATTACTATATTTGACACAAACTAGACCTAATATAATGAATGCAGTGTGTATTATTTCTAGATTTCAAAGCAACCCTAAAGAAAATCATGAATCATTAGTTAAGTGGATTTTCGATACCTACAAGGCACAACAAATCCTGGTTTATGGTATCCTAAGGATGACAATTTTGAGTTATGTGCATACATGGATGCAAATTGGGCAGGAGATGTAGATGACAAAAAGAGTACCACTGGCGGTGCAATCTTTCTTGGTAGAAGATTTATTTCATGGATAAGCAAGAAGAAAACTTGTACATCATTATCTAAAGCCGAATCAGAATAAGTTGCAGTAGCAACTAATTGCACTCAGGTATTATGGATCAAGAAAATGTTGAAGGATATAAAGGTAAAATGCAAATAACCGACAATTATCTATTGTGATAATTCAACATCAATTGATATATCAAATAATCCGATATTATAATCTAAAACAAAGCTTGTTTCTATTAAGTACAATTTTCTAAAAGAGAATGTTGAAGCCAATGAAGTGAGATTGATTTATGTGAATACTAAAGAGAAAATTGTAGATATATTTACAAAGCCTTTGCCTAAGGAAACATTTGAATATCACAGAGAGCAACTTGGGGTAATTTCCCCACTAGTAGAGACTTGAATGATGAAGATTGACATCAAACTGGTATGGACTAATAGAAAAGTATTATTCTGGCTTTGATGAAGGAGAGCTCCTACTCAGGGGGAGTAGTTAGTTGTATGTTATGTTTTGATTCTTAACTTCTTTGGCAGTTGATGTCAAAGGGGGAGAGATATCTATGGAAAAACTTTGTACTTTGGGGAGAGATGTATTTTTGGTTTCTGTTTTGGCACAAAACTTTGTATTGATCTATTTTGGGATATTGTTGGTTTATTGGTTTTTGACATTCTATTTTTGGCACTTAGATGTTTTTCCATCTAGTGTTGGCATCAATTCCAAAGGGGGAGATTGTTGGTATTATGGATGACTTCGTCATGTGTTGCATTAGTTTTGTCATTGATGTCAACACTTATCTTCTTGGAGGTATTCATTATTGATTTGGCACTATGGTTATATTGGTTTATTTTTGAACTAACACATTGTGTTCATTGGCATGGTTAGTGGCTTATCCAGAGTCATCAGTATATGATTTACCAATAGGTTATATTGTTCATCGGCAGTGATGATAACTTGTTATCATCTAGAGATCATTTGGTTATGTCAAAGACATGGATTGGATGTTTGGATTTGGTGTTTTTCTTATTGGTATAATCAAGTTCACATATTTGCCTCTACCGGCAGATAGGTCTAGGTTATGGACTGGTACATGATATCTATTCTAGATCAGCACAACACATTTTGGAAATGGTTTATTGATTGGATAATGTGTAAATGCATTGAGCCGACATATTGTATCACGTCAAGACTTATTTGTAATCAATTTAATTGTAATATCTTTAGTGAGCTGACCCTAATATTTGGTCTTAGGTTTTGTATAAATGATTGTAAGATCTTATTGAAGATCATCATTATGAGTGTGTGCGAATATTGAAGAGCGGAAATAAGAAGATCCTTGTGAGAATCATGCAGACATTAACTAAAGGTTGAAGGAAAGGTTATGAAGGTGTTTGGCACTCATGGTTAGAGCTTAAACTAGTACTGAATCCAGCATTGCAGATGCTATTCTGAAGTACATTGTTATTGGATTTAGCCATCTAATTATAGTCAGTGGGACTCCTATTTTGTGATTGAGTAGTGAGCTCTAGGCGGTTGGCCTTTCTACATGTGCAGACCCCATTTGTATACACTTAATATCTGCAGTAGTATCATCTAATTGTGGGTAAGATTTCCCATTATGGTTTTTCCCTTTACAGGGTTTCCACGTCAAAATATTTGTGTCATATGTTGTGGATGTTGTTTCTCTTTCTTTTTTATGCATTAAGTTATACTAGTACTACTATAATAGTTAATCTATTTTATCAACATTATAGTTTATGTTATCGGCACTAAGTTTCAAGTTGGATTAATTGGTTTTGATTTGTAATTTATTGACAACTGATTCACCCCCCCCCCCCCCCCTCTTAGTTGTCCTTCTTGGCTCCTAACAATTTATTTCTTGCAATGAGATATCTACACATCTTGGTTCCTCATACTCTGGTGTAATAAGCTTCATTGTTACATAATAAGGCCCAATGATGATAATGTATTGCACTATGAATAAAGCAACGAAGACTTTTTCATCATATTTTTTTTCAATCAAATTGTTTCCATCAAATCTAATTCTGAAATAAATAAAAGTTGGTTCAATTGATTTATCATTTCATATCATTTTTTCTAATCTATTCTCCATCTAACAACTAATAATCTTCCAATTTCATGATTTTCAACACCTATTTTGACACAACAAAAATTTCACTACATTATGTTGCATTAGTCCATTGTATTATCACAAGAATGTCATCAATCATCACATATACATTCATACATTAGAAAATAAAGGCACACCACATCACCGCATAATATCACATTAGCATTAGATGCATTACCAAGTAAGCATAAAATAGAAATGAAAACATTAGATAGAATATATATCACCAAATAACTCATCACCAAAACTCCATATCATATATCTCATCAACATGTGTCAAAATACATCGTATCTATGCTACATCATCAATAACATAACATCTCAACCAATGATGCATCTATCTCTAGGAGGATCTTGCCTACCAGATCTTGCCCTGGGATGTCTCGAAGATGTCTGAGGTTGACACATAACACCACCACTACTATTCCATCAAGAAGTAGACCTAACCTAAATGACCTCTATACTCACTAAAACTAGGAGCTCTTTGTGCCTTAGGAATGACACCATCATAGAACTATCTATAATACAAAGCCTCCTATGTAGAATAATAAAGTATGTGAGACTACCTATGTACATCGTCATAAGTAGTCTGAACCAACCACATCTGCCTCACTCCACCATCTGTCTCCCTCTATAGCCAATCTCTCCTAGTGGCTATTTGGTCTCTCTCACCGGCTATCCAATCTCTCTCCGTGGTAAGCCCCCCCATCACCCACTGATACTGATCTCTATCATCCATGCACTGCTACCGCCAAGTAGCAACAAAGTCCTCCAAACTCCTAACCTAAGACCTCATTCCCTCCTCATCATCATCTCCCTCCACATCTCCTTTGTCCATATCCTAGGTCATCAACATCATGTCCACCATCCCCATCCTCATCTCCATCGCTTCTCAATGAGTCTGATAGTGACTCATTACTCTCGCTCTCACTCCCACTCCCACCAGTTTTTCTCATAGATCCAATACCTCCACCTATATCCACATCCTCCTCTCCACCCTCCACCTCCTCTGCAACTGCTTCTATTAGATCTATCTTACCCCTATCTCATCCTCCTTATCCACCATCTCTCCCTCCTCCATCTCTCCACCCTCTATCTCTCCCTTACTTGACCCATCCCTCACCATAGCTCACTCTCCCTCTCCCTATGGGACTCCTACCATGTCTAATATGTTGAGCAGCAATCAGAACTATCAGATCTATCAAAGGTATGGGCCTATGTTGTATCCACCATACACTATACTATGATGTAGTCTCTGGATCTGTGACATCAACTTGCCAACCCCACTGAATAGGAGCAAGAGCATCAAAACTAGAAATGGAAACATGAGGCTACACACATGCACCCCAATCACCGATCTCGTGAGTATTATGAGAAAAATAAGTTGTCACATCTGGAATACCTTGTATCTCCCCAAACTGTCAGAGTACATGGCCAAGAAGATGCATATCAATAACCTTGTGACCACCAACATCTTGCCCAATAAGATATCTTTGCTGTTAGGAAAAAGGAAGGTGTTGGGCATCATTAGCCAAACCAAGGCAAGTAAGATAAGGTCTCCATGAGAAGTACTGTAATATATCAATCTGATGATGCCAATACAAAATGTTACCTGACATCTTATGTCTCACTCCATCACTGTATCTATAAACATATGGTTTCTCTGGCTCTAAATCAACATGTATCACAGGATGAAATATAGCTGTGTTCTCCCAAGCCCATATTTGGAGCAAAGTAACACCACATCCAACAGATTTCTGCTCCAAATATACAATCCCATGCATTTGATGATATAAAGTGGCAAGAAGATAGGGACCCCATGAAAACACTCATCCCTATCCAACAGGGAAACCATGGGTACATCTATTAGGGATCAATAATCCAACAACAGTGCAACCAAGAACAACGTTGAGATCATCATAATCAAAATCATCCCAATGAATCTCATAATGACCTCAGATATGAAGGTCATCTTCAGAACACTCAAATAGCGCACACAAAGCAGATACTCCATCATTGCGATCAAAAGTAACACGAGCACCAAATATGGGAATGTGCAGAATATGCCCCATATCCTCAAGTGTGATAGACGCCTCACCTGTCGGAATATGAAATGAGCAAGTCTCTGAATACCACCGCTCAATCAAAGAAGTAATCATGGCCCTATTGGTCGTAACCTCAGGCAAGTGCACTATATGATATTATAGACACCTAAAATTAATTAAATTAATATTTAAATTAATTTAAGCCTATCAACATAATTAATTAATTTAATTGTGTTATCCTAATCCTATCACTATTATCCAATAATTAATTTATTAAATAAATAAATTATTCCCCTATTCTTCTAAAGTCATCTCAATAATCATTTCCTCTAAACCCACTCAGTTAATTAATTTTAATTAATTAACCTAGTTATGTGATTCCTACAAATCACTTCTCCTAATCCCACTCAACCTAATTAATCCTTCTAGAATCTCTCATAATCATGCTTATCAGTATTCTCCAATTTTTAAATCCCACTCATGTCACATCAATTTGAATCTCTCAAAGAAATTCAAATTTCTTTGAATCCCTCAATGCATCCTTAGTTTTGAATTTTTAATTCCTCAAGTTTGAAATTCAAATTTCTCCCCCTTTTTCCAAAACAATTTTATATTCCTGTTTATTTTCCCAAGGCACCCTTGATCCATGCCTTCTATCTCAAATCAATCTTGACCCTTCATAATCAAATCAACCTTGGCCCTCCATTGGCCTTCTCCAATCTATAAATTGGAGCCAATCCTCCTCACAAATCATCCACTTCTCATGTATCCTCATGCTTCCTATTTCTTCTCTCATCTTCTTCTAACCCTCCCTCAAATCTATCAAATTCTTAATCCATCATTCAAATCCAATCCTATCAAATCCTTCAATCCACCTTGTTGAGTACAAAGGGGAGCATTCCACATCCAAAGTCAAGCAAGGAGCATATCAAGTGGAGCATCATCAAGGGGCACCTTCACTTCATCAAGCTCAATCCAAAGGAGAATGTAAAATAGCAAGGTAAAATGGTCTCTTGATGTTTTTAGCATTTTCATGTTTATTTAATTATGTTTTGATCATTTGAAAATCTAATCCAATCTATCAAAGCAAAGCAATATCCTCGGCATCTAACTCATGTCGCCGATCAAGACCATCTGGCCTTGTCTGTTTCACAATCAAGACAAGATAATTCTCCTGCATTTGAAAATAAAAAAATGAATTAGATACAACATTCACATTGCAAGAAAACATAATTTTTTTTATATCATGTCAAATGCGAATTGATATTTTCAATTGCGGATCAATTAAGGAAAATGCAAACTAATATTTTCAATTGCAGATCAATTAAGGCAAGTGCGAACTAAAAATTCCAATTTTCAATTAATAATCTCAATTGCGCATTAACAATGGCAATTACGGACAATTTTATCAAGTGTGAATTAATTACATCAATTTTGAATTATTATTATCAAATGTGAATTAATCGATAATTGATTGTGAATTAGATAAAATTGACCCTTCCATAAATGATAATTTTTTTTGGAAAAACACACACAAAAATGGGCAAAATTCCTGAAAACTCACCATGCCGCTAGTGCTGAGAGGTCTCTGATCTGATCACACTCGCTCAAAAAAATGCAACCTCTCTCCATGACCTGCCATCTCGCTCCAAGGACACCAAAAGCACTATAATCTCCATGAATTCTTACAAAGAAAATGAGTGCAAATGAGCTTAAATCAAAACCAAATTTTAATATAAAGCTCAAAATTAAGGTTTTAGGGTTTTTGTCACCCTAACGACCATGGACCCCTCCAACTTCAACATAGTCATAGCCATACCAAACAAGATCCAAATCTTACCAAACTTCACACGATCAATTACTAGCACAATTTCAAAAAAATGGTCTTCGTTCCACAAATTTTTGACCACTTTTTCCGAGGGGGCATATTTATACCCTAAATATCACCAGGGCAAACTCGCGCAGAATTTTGTTTGTTTTCTTTGAAACAACTTCATTCCAACATTGCATCAAAGAGGGGAAAATGTAGACACCTAAAAATGTCTCATTAATTCTACAATAATTATTTGTCCATTTAATTATTTTACTCTTTAATTATTTGATTAAATTAGATATTTCTTCTAATCAGAACATTTGACATTTCTTATTATTGAATTTCTATCATTTCATCATTTAATCAGTTAACCCTTTTCTAAATATTAATTATTTAATTAATTGCGGCATTTTCCTTAATTAAATAATCTTTAATAATTTAATTAATTCAATTTCCTATGATTAAATAATCATTTAAATTATTTAATTAATTAATTAATTCTTCCAATCCCCAAATTCTAATTCCAATTAATTCCATCTAATTTCATGTCATTTTTCCAAAATTTGAATTTCACTTAATTCTAATTAATTTCATTTCTTCCAAATTCATATTTCACCAAATCAGAATTTCAGTTTATTTCATGTGCATTTTAGCATTCGAAAGTCCAAATTCAAATCCAAATTGAAAATGAATATCAAATTCAATTTCAAAATCCTACAACATATGCTAAAATCAAAACCGATTGATGAAATTAGTTATATAATTAGTTAACTCTATTAACTCATCAATCACCTTTTCTGACTGATCAATTAATCCACTTATCTCTCCAATCAATTTAGTCGTCTAATTATTCCTTTTCAGTCTTTTAACCCATCTAATTAGTCATCTCCTCAATCAAGTCAGTCTTCTAATCAATCAATTTAGTCAACTTACTAGTCTATTCAGTTCACTAGCCAATCTATTGAGTTCACTCTCTAATCTATTGAGTTCACTCTCCAATCAATTCAATTTACTCCTTAATCTAGTGAGTTAATAGATCAATCAATTTCAGTTGTCTACCAATCAACACTTGAGTTCAAATTCCCACCTCTTTTGTTTTGAAAATCTATAAATTCAACCTTATTTTCTCATTTCAAGCTAGAATCCAAAATAGAGAATCACAATCTTCAAAGTTATTGTCCATCTTATGCAGGAAATCAGTGCAATACCTGAGAGCCACCTAAACCAACAATTATGGGGAAGAACAATGGAGGCACAAGCGGAGAATATGGACTTTTAATTTAGTTTAATCTTTCTATTTGTATTATTTATTTCATTGTATTATGTTTAAAATCACTTTAATTAGTTAAGGATTTTGTGATTCATCCTTCCAATCTAATTAGCTTCAATTTGATGATTTCAAACATGAGAAAAGACAATAGTTGTTCACATCATATAGTAGGTGATATAAGTAAATTTGTGAATAGGCAGAAGTATGATGGTGGTATAGTAACATTTAGAGATGATAAAGCTTGCGTAATTCATGGTAGAGGTTCTATTTCTTTTGATGGTAAGCATAATACTAATGATGTCTTATATGTTTTTGGTTTGAAGCATAATCTTTGAGTATTGGACAGATGGTTGATAAGGGATATGATTTGCAATTCAAGATTAGTAAATGCAATATTCTAAATGCCTTCGGTATAGAGATTGCATCAGGAACTAAGACTAATGGTAATATCTTTCATTTGAAAGTTGTTCAAAAAAGGTGTTTGATTTCTCAGATAGATGAAAGTTGGTAATGACATAGAAGGATGTGTCATGTTAATTTTGACTACATGATTAAGATAAGTTCTACTCAAGCTATTAAAGATTTTCCTAAGATTGTGAAACCTTCCAATCCAGTATGTAAAGAATGTTAGTTGGAAAATCAAATAAGAATTTCATGTAAGAGAAAATTCTATACATCTAATGAACTATTAGATCTTCTACATACTGAGTTGTGTGGTCCTACATTAGTGAGAAGTGTGTAGGGTGACAAATATTTCATGTTATCGATTGATGACTATTCTAGAATGATGTGGGTTACTTTTCTAAGGGAGAAATTCAAAATATTCAAAGCTAAGGTGGAGATAGAGACAAGATTGAAGCTCAAATGTCTAAGATCTGAAAGAGGAGGATAATTCACATCCAGTGAGTTTAATTCATTTTATGAAAAACATGCAATTAGAAGACATTTTCATGCTCCTAGAACACCTTAGCGGAATGGATTTTTTGAACGAAAGAACATAACTATTTTGGATGCTGCTAGGACTACGTTGATTGAAGGGGATGTTTCGAAGACCTCTTGGAGAGAAGTTGTTAGCACTATTGTTTGTCTTTGTGCAAGATTTGAAGCTGATCCTAAAGAAATTCATGTTACTATTGTGAAAAGGATTTTTAGATACTTAAAGTGCACAATTGACTATGGTTTGTGCTATTCGAAGAATGATGATCTCATTTTATGTTCTTATACTGATGTTGATTGGGCAGGTGATTTTTATGTCTGGAAGAGTACCTCCAATGGTGCATTCTTTTTGGGAAATAAGTTGGTTTCATGGACAGGTAAGAAGCAAGATTATATTTCCCTAACTACTATAGAAGTCGAATACGTTGTTGTTGCTAGCAACTATACTCGGGTAGTTTGGATGAAGTAGATGCTGAAGGTATTAGAGTTGTTTATGAAGAACCTACTACTATATATTGTAATAATTCAAGTGCTATTAATATTTCCAATAATTTGGTACTGCATTCTAAAACAAAGCATATATCAATTAAGTATCATTTCTTGAGGGACAAAGTCAGTGAGGAAGAAGTAAAATTGGAGTATGTATGTACAAAGGATCACATTGCAGATATATTTACTAGGCCTTTGCCTATAGATACATTTTTATATCTGAGAGATAAGTTAGGTATCTCTTCCCCCACTAATGAGAAATAGATGCATTGAGATGCATCAATCCAGTGGACTTCATAGTCTTATCTTTTTCTCCGTATTGATGAGGAGGTGTTGCTACTTAGCAGGAGTAGTCTGTGTGTGGTTCAATGGTTTGTGCTTGGGGAAGAAAATCATTCTTAGAGGGAGATATTCTATTTTTAGAGCCTTTTTGCATTGATTTCAAAGGGGAAGAGAATCATCTGAAAATTTGCCTTATCTCGAAAGCTTTGTGTGCATGATTCAGGGGGAGATTGCTAGTGTTGATTTCCTTCTTTGCATTGATTTTTTTTCACATTCATATGTTGCCACCAATGCCAAAGAGAGAGATTGTTGGATATTGTTGTTGCTAGGATATGTTGTAGTCATTGATGTCAACATATTCATGTGTTCCTATGTTACGGTATTGTAGAGAGTAGGTTTGGTGAGTTAATCCATATTATCAAGTCTACAAGAGGTTTTTGTGATTTCATTAATGAAGTATCTCCAAGTGATTTAGTGTTGTTTTCATGATGATAAGTGGTGATTTGATCAGGTTATGGATTTTGGTATGAGAATTGGTTTTTCAATGTTCAGTGTTAAGTGTTGCAGTGTTCTTGTATTTGATCCATTGTGCTCTGAAATTATTATATCTTGAGTTGCAAATTTAGGAGGGTGTTTGGGATGTTCATATGTGTCTTCAATTCAGATGGTTCATGATTTGGTGCTCTACAAGTTATCTTTCTATTCCTAGTTACTTCTATTGAGTGTTCTTGAGTATCAACGTGTTGATCGATGCAGATATGATTAAGTGGTGTTGGTGCAGCTATAGTGGATGGTTCTAACATGCTTGTTGGTGTTTCCTAATCATGTCCTACTTGTTTTTCTAGTCTGCATTGATCATTCTGCGTGTTATTGTAGATCTTATGGGTCTGGTGATGTTCTTAATATTATGCAATGTTTTCAGTTATGTAGCATGTGGCGGTTGATCTTGGCAGGATTTATGGTGGTCTCATTTAAGGGTTGAGTCGACCTTGTAGTCAAGGTTCATGATTTGTATAAATAGGTGTCATAATCATGTAATTTGAATATAGGTATTGTGTCTACATTATCAAAGAGTGGTGTACATGTGAAAAAGAGAATTTATCTTTTGGTGACAAGTGTAGAGCGGAGAGTGTTGCTGGACAGACAAATTTTCTTAACTGGAACTATCATTAGGCATTTGGAGATACTATTATTTTAGTTCATCTAATCCAAATTATTGTCCGATCTTTGTAAGGCAATGAACCTTCCTCAGGGTTGTAGCCCTTCTTATTTGTGAGAATTGAGCTCTAGGTAGTGTGCCTAAATGCATGTGCATTCTCTATTGTAATATTTTCATATACTATTGCAAATATAATCTTATTGTGGGTAGGTTCCCATCATGGTTTTTCCCTTAACCTAGTTTTCCATGTCAAAATCTTGGTGTTATGTGTATTATTGTTATTATACTTATGTGTTCTTGTTGCAATTGGTCATATATGAAGTTGTTCTTAAATTGTATAATCCGGTGAAAACTGATTCACCCCCTTTCTCAGTTTTCCTTCATTATTGTTGCCAACAGCTCATAGCATCTTGGAAAAAGTGGTGTTGATCATTCTTACCTTTATCATGGCTGGACGTTCTAGTGAAGGGGCTAAGACCAAGTCTTGTACCCATTTCAAGTTGATTTGTAGCAATATTTTTCTTACCATCCTCCATAAAATAAGAAGGGGGGAAATTAAATTTTGAAAAACCTTTAAGGGTTTGTGCTTTATCATTCAATTGCTTGAGACTATCACTACTATTCTTCATAGCAGTTCTACTCATAGCCACAACAACCCTAAGCTTATCATGAATAATAACTATTCCCTCTTCAAGAAACTGGATCTTTTCCTCATGGCCCATCTTCATAGTTTTCACATCCTTTTTGTTGGAATCCAAGAACACTAAGAGGGGGGGGCTGAATCAGTGTTCTACCAAAATGATAAATTTTAACCTTATAATAATATGCATTCACCAATCAGTAAATTGATACATATATGAATGAAAGAAGTAAAGAAACCAATAAGCCAATCACACAAATTAACATCATAACACAAAGAATTATATGTGGAAAACCTCAAAGAGGAAAAACCATGGTGGGATTTGTGACCCACAATATCAATCCACTGGCCATATGAAGAGATATTACAAAATATGGGGGCCTACACTTGCAAGAATGCCTACAGCCTAAAGCACACTGCTCATCACAAAAGGAGTCTCATTGACTATGTACCAATCCAGACTTCAATCCAGAAAAATGAGTGAACTGCAATGATATCATCTTCTATGCCTAAATACAATTCCAGTTAAGCTTTATCTATTCTGGTCTAAAACCCTAAACCCTTACCAAAATAACCTCTTACATTAATATCCTAACATACATGATCTCTTTCACATATCTCACATCTTCTTACACATCTCATATCACATTCTCTTATGTCAAAAATGATCTAATCAATTGACCTATATACCCTTACAATCCTTTATGCCTTATGTCAGCTTACATAGATAATTAAAAAAATGAATATACATGTCAGCTCAAGTACATATATATATAAATATCAAAATCAATTGCCAATTTTTGGATCTCCCAAAATGATGTCCACCTTCTATACCATTATCCTGATGAATTTATGTCATCTTGCAATGTCGGTACCCAAAGAATTCCTCCTACTAGTGAAGATACCTGCTGGTGCTGGTGCTGATGAAGTGTGTGCCAGTAAACAACCAAACCAAAATATGAAAGCTGAAACATGTTGCCATCAATGATAGCATATTAAAACCAATCAAATGAGTTTCAAATGCCAACAATCTCCCCCATTGTAATTCATGATAACACTCATGTGAAAAATGATAATGGTTTCCATCTACCGATTTCATCCTGAGATTGCTCCCCCTAAGTTGAATATCCATCTGAGATCATGATCTATACGCAATACTCCATACCTTCATATTTTCCAATGTTAGGAATATATTTTTCACCTATACCTCCCCCTTTTGACATCAATGCCATTTTTTTTTTAAAACCTATATTTTTCACCTATACCTCCCCCTTTTCATCTATACGCAATACTCCATACCTCCATTCTCCAAAAGCTCTAGATAGGTATCCTAACCTGATTTAAGTATGTGAGAAACATATACAGGTCCATTAATCATATTGGCATATGACTCTTTATCCTTAATCTCTGTCGATGTGGGCTTACCAATCATATCAATACACTCCTTCTTATGTACACTTAATGGAACCAACCGAGGACTCACCAATCCTCTAAGACCTATGGCTCTCCTTATAATTTTATCTTTATCCCTCTTAAGAGATGAAATTTGAGCTTCCAAAACCTAAATCTGAGTAGCAATAGATATAGTCAAAGAATGTGAACCATCAAAAGAATTGACTATACCTACAGTCTTCTCCTAAGTATCCTTAATCCTTTTATCAAAATCTATTATAAGTAAACTTGTGTTACAACATACTCTGTAAATATTAGTACATTGTCTCAATGCATTATCAATCATCTTCAGCTTATCAATAATCTCCTTCTTCTCTAACTCAATTATTTGATCAAATATTTATCTCTTAGCTTGTGTAAACCTCTCTAGTGCCTGTTGGTTTGATATATACTATAAATATTGAAAGTCCTTAGAAATGTGCTCTGTGATTATTTTAATCTTGCAAGATGGGCTTGCTTCTTTGTCAAATTTTCACTCTAGGACAAGTCTATGCAAAATAGTGATAGATTGATCAATAACTTCTTTGTCCATAGATCCTTCCTTTATCATCCTCTATGCAACAATCATCATGAGCTCAGTAGAACTCATCTCAATTAAGATTTTATGTTCTACCTGTGAGGTGTCAATTGACAACAATGATGCTCTCACTATCGGTTCCTTGTCGTATTCCTCTTTCTTCTCCTCTGATGGTTTATTAACTTTTATAGATTCCTCTCTTGCACCAGTGGCTTCACAACTTGGTTCAATATCAGTTACTATTGGTTCCTCCTTGTGAACTATGTTCTCAACCTGTACATTATGATCTAGAGGACTATTGTCCTCAATGTTTGTAACCTATACACTCTTTGAATCTGCTGGTATCTCAACATTTACCGGCATCACTTTTGTGTCCTATACATTAGATTCTACTAGGGGCTCTATATCCAATATCTTAATATCCTTCAAAATCGTAGATGAGGTACCCACTATACCTTTACCTTTTCCTTTAACCGGTATGTGTGTAGTGTCTGTTTTAGCTTTTGGTGAAGTATAGAAACTAGGGTTTGCAGCAAAGAATTGAATTTATTCCTTGTGAGTCTCCTAAACTATCTCATTAACCCTTCCTAACATAAGACTAACTATCCTGTGCTTGTTGTGAAATATTTTCCTATCTGCAACCTCAAGTGTCCTTTCCAACTCCTCTAGAGTAATAGATGCACTAGTAGTTAACAACTCTTGAATCTTTATATGCTTGTCCTCATCTATAGCTAATAGTCTTCTAGCATATAAACTATCATATAACTGTGTTGGTATTTGATTTTCAATTTCCAACAAATCTTTCTTATATATATCCAAATCCAATAAAAATGCTTCCTCAACTTCTCTTCGTTCATCATTATCTAAATGCACATAATAAAACTGTACATTTTTCAACATACCATCCTTAGTAATTTAATCAACCAATTATGCATAAGTCTTGGGTGGAATAATATTTACATTACCAGTGACAAGTGCCAGATTAGTGTCATCCATCTTCTTTCTTCTTCTAGTATCGGATGGAGCAGAAGGTGTTTCCTTTGAAGATCTCTTTTGTGCTAGTACCTTGATTGTAACCTTCCTAACTGGTGGCTTCCTAGCTTCCTCCTTAGTCTCTTCACCTTTCTTTCTTAATCCCCTCATTGATCGCTTGTCCATTGTTGCGTCGGTGATTTTGTTGACATGATCATTAGAAACCTTCTTCTCTGGACACTATCCAATCTGCAGCAAACTGGTGATGGCCCTAACAACCTCCTTCAAGATCTTATATGATCTATCCAACCAGATGAATTTTCCATGCACTCTACTTAAAACATATCTAACAATCTCATCTTCAAATTTGGGAATATCCAGAATGCCGATAAACCCTAGATCCTCAATGTGCTTGTACTTGGGCTAAATCTTTCCAGAATCTCCCATTAACTCGCTCTTATACATGCTCTTAATATCATTGGTTCCCAAATCCTTGATGTGACAGTGAATGTAAGATCTGACATCTTCAACATATACAACTCCTTCCGGGACATAGGAAAAAACACCAACTGAATCATCCAAGGTCGCAATATGTGGACATCATTTGAAAATCAGCCTAGGATGGTCCTTGGCCTTATCAATAGTAGGTTTTGAAATAAAAGTAGGTGTAGAGGATGATCCCACTTCCATGATGAAAGACAATACCTTAGAAATAGTTGTCGGTGAAACCCTAAAGAACTCTTGCGATTGCTGGTGAAATTACTCAAGAAGATATGAATCGCACTGAATTTCCTTAGTCTCACTCTGAATCATTTTGAATAACTCTGAATGAAAAGTGATCAAAAATGAAGTGGATTCAACCTTTTATCCTTCAAGAAACCCTAATCTATCATTGATATGAATGAATTTCGGTGAAAGATATCAGATCTCGGTTGAACATCTCCATGCTGGATAAGCATTTCCAATGTCTGGAACATCTTCTAGAACCTCTTCGCAGGGCATAAGTAGTATTGTCATGAATTTTTCCTACCCCAAAGGCATGTGCCTCAGTTATTGAATGAGCTTCTTTCTGGTGTAGGAGTAATCTCCTCTACCAATTAAATAACAGGTGCATTTCCATCTACTGATTGGTCATCTACTTCCTAACCCATTTCTTGATATGATCTTGCCAGATTTCATTGACATTCTCTTTTCTTTTATCATTTGATCCATCATTGTTAACCGGTGGATTTATGCTTCTACAAAACTTAGCTATGTGTCCAACCTTGTTTCATGCATAACATGTAACATTGTTCTTTTGAATTGCTTTGCTAAAACCGGTATAATTGCTCGACCTTCACTGACTAGCGATATGTCCAAATTTTCCACATGCATAACTATTGGCATTTTGATGATTATGTTGTGATTTTCATTGATGGACATACACTTGCTATGAGATCACTTTGAGAATGTATGAATTATGCTAAACCGGTATCATGTTGTAGTCTTTAGACTACTGTTGTTATGCAGAAAGTGTTTACCGATCTCAAGCGGTATAAAGACCCAAGCGACATAGAGAGATCAAGCGGTTTAAGGATCTCAAGCGGAGCAGAGAAAAGGAGCTAGAAGTGGCAGTTATTTTTTTCCCAGTCTTCAATTTTTCTCAACTGGTAATTTGTTTGAACCGGTATTACTTTGAGTCACCAACTGGTAATTAGAAAGTTGAACAAACAGGTAATACTTTGTGATGAGTTACCAACCAGTATATTTGTGTGATGAGTTACCATCCATTGACATTTTGATGGTGGTTTTGTGTCATGTTACCAAATGTGTCTAGATACAATGAACCTAGGAACTTGAAATGTAATCCTATTGGACTGACATGAAATTGGATTCCTTTTAAGGACATCATGTCTAGGGTTTTGAGAGCGACAGAGTATATGTGTGTAGCTGATAGGGTTTGTGGTGGTTAATGAGCTCTTGTATGTGCGATCTTAACTGAGAAGATCAAGTCTGTGAAGCTATAATAGAGTAAGGAGTTACTGAAGACTGAAGTAATGCTGAAATGCATTAGCTATGAGCTACAATGGATCTAATCAAGCAGACTATGCCATTTTCTAAATCATTCACTTGTTTATTACTCACATCTTCCACAAGTTAGAAACCCTTAACCAAGTAGGCCCAGAAAAGCCTTTTTAAATCCTCTAACAAGGTGGTTCACATCTATGGATCTAAAATCCTCTCACAAGGTAGTCTTTAATCGGACTTATCTCCTAACAGAGATTGAGATTCCTAATAGGATCTGTTCTGGTAAAGAACATTGTATGACCTTAACCAGTCTGGTTACTATTCTCCAGATAGTTACTTGTGAGTTTTATCTCACCATTGTGTTTCCCATTTGGGTTTCCACGTCAAAATATCTTGTGTTATGGTGATTGTGCTTCTATGGGTGAATGCATTATTTTCTACCTGGTTTGCATGTGTGTTAACCGGTTTGTTTGCTAAACTATTTTACCGGTTTACTGCTAGACTATTAAAGTGTTGAAGTACAATATTTTTTGGTATACTAATTCACCCCCCCTCTTAGTATTCATCAATAACATTTAACATTTATTCTGCAATCTTCTATCTTATGACCATACTTATTGCATTTAGAACATTGACCAGGAGAAGATTTATAGTTCTGATTTTCTCTATTTCTACATTGCCTAGCCATGTGACTAAATTTATTAGAAACAAAGAATCTACCATTAAATTTGTAAGCATTAAGCTACCTTATCGGTGCCTTCTAGTTTTGATCTTCATTTGCAGTACTAAATCCTTGACCTTGTTCAAATCCAAGTCCACTAGAATCTCCATTCTATCTTTGACTTTTCAATAATTCATCAAGTTGTGTTGAAATAACCTTGAATTTTTCTTTGTACTCACTTGTAGCAGTCAGATCATCTCTCATAATTATTATTTGTCTCTCAAGTTCTTGTTCATTTCTCTGGGATTGCACTAAATTACTTCTCAACATATCATTTTTATGAACCAACTAGGTGCTAGATATTTGGTTAGTCCCAAAGACACTGAGAGAGAGGGATGAATCAATGTCTAACTGGTAAAAGAAAGATTTAAACTTATTTGCAATTTTACAACCCAAATTAATATATCGGTAACCAAATAATAATGTAGTAAAGAGAAAGAAAAGAATAAGCATCAATGCACACCATAACACAAATATTTTTGGCAAGGAAACCCAGTAAGGGAAAAACCTCGGTGGGATTTGTGACCCACAATATTTACTCACTGGCCAATATGAATAAATATTACTCAATATAATAAGGGCCTGCACATGCAGGAAGGCAAACTACCTAGAGCTTACTACTCAACAACAAAAATGAAGTCACACTAACTACACAATTGGATGGTTAAATCCAATAACAATGTACTGCTTAGAATAGCATTTGCAATGCTGGATTTAGTACCCGTTTAAGCTTTGTCTGATACCTCTGCTAGAACTTTGACTCACTCTTCTCTTCTCTTATTCTCTTTCAAGATAAATACATCAAAGTGCATATACAATTATTCACTATCATAACCTTTCACATATTACTGCTTCCTTACATTACCCATCATATCATTTTCTTACATTACAAATGACCTACAAGATCTCATACATATATGAGTCTTTACAATACATCATGTCTACTATACAAATATAATATTACATTACAATAAATTTCGCATAAACAATATTATTTCCAAGTCGGCTTGGATTGCCGTTGTAACTGGATGCTGGTGTGAATAACCCTTGTAGTGATTGTCGGTGCCGGTAGGTGAAGTCTGTTGCTGGTAGAACATTTGAACCCTGTTACCAGTTGGTTGCCATCAATGAAAATATAAACCATTCTCATCTGAGTGTATAATGCCAACAATATCCCCCTTTGGCATTGATGGCAACACTCATGAGAAAAATCCAAAACTGATATCCAAAATTTCAAATCCAAAAACTGAGAGTTATCCCCCTGAGAAAGTGATCTCCTTCTATATATTTTTCTCATTACACCACTCCCCCTTTAACATAAATGACAAAGGATCTCAAAAGTATCATAAATTCAAAATTTACCTAGAAACTTGTAGCCGATTATGTACAATCTAAAAAATGTCTACCAAAACCATGTTAAGACCTTGCAAAAACTTTTTACTATCAGAAATTATAGTCTCTGTCTACCGGATCATCCCGGTGAGATAATGCATTTGTTTCTCTGGTGATCTTTCTCCTTGAATAGTTTCCTTAGATAGCTCATTATGGTGTGTTAAAAAATTATCAAATCTAGGACTAGGTTTGTTCTTTAGCTCCTGGGTTTTCATGTTTAACCTAACTTTCTCTCTTTCCAATTTCTTAATCTTCTCTTCATAAGTAGCCATCTCTTGATCCAAAATTGATGTTAGTTCCAAAGAACCAATCATATTTTCAGCAATGTCATCAATTTCTTTTTGTGTTTTCTATATTTTCTCATCAATATCTTCTTTTAGGTGGTGAGGTTTATATGCTTCCCTGTACAATTCCTTGTATTCCATAATGGTGGAATTCAGTATCAGTAACAATGAATCAATCTATCCTGTACAATCCTTTACTATTTTGTTAAATAATTCATTCTTCTCCTTATTAACTCTTTCCTTAATGGTCTCCTCATTTATCTTGTCTACAGTTTAAATGTTAGAAGCAATGAATTTGGACAATGTGTCCAATTTACCTATAGACCCAACAATATGATCAACCTTGCACGCTGGTGCAATCATCTACAAAATTGGTAAAGAATCATCAATAGCCTTAAATGCTAAGGCATTGCATTTTGTTATCTTCTTTATGGAATCAAATAATACATCAGTAAAAATTTTTGGTCCGTAGTCCATAGTAGGAGTACTGGGAGGAGTGCTAGGTTCTCCAGTAAATTTCTTTTCTTCTCCAGATACTTGTTCAATTACCTTAACCTCTTCCTTATCCACTTTCTCTTCTTTCTTATCTTCACTCTTATCCTTATTCTTATTTACTGTCTGTTCTGATTGTGTCTATTCTTGTTCCTTTTATGTTCCTATCGATATCTCAATATTTTGCTGAGTGTCAACAATCTTGACCGATGATTCAAGTTTCTGAACATTTAAAGCTTCAGATTTCGTTTCTTCTAGAGTTTCCTTGTCCAACACAATATTGATGTCCTGAGTGTCAACATTCATTGTAAATAGAATTTTTGACTTGGAATCAACATTATCTAGTTTCAATTCCTCTGATATCTTTTCCAGATCATTTTGTATTTCTACCTATGTCAGTGGCGGTAAGTTGTCCTTAATTGTGATGTCAGGTACACTGCCAACCTTACTCTTACCCTTATCTATTTTTTGATATACTTTAGTAAATGTTTTATCAATTTTTTGTCTATCTATCTCTTCCATTTTCTCCTTCTCAACAAATAATATATCCCATTTATCACTTGTTTCATCTGCAATCTCTTTTACTCTACTAGCCATAAGACTAACTTGTTGGTGACCACTCAGAAAAATAGTCCTATTAGCTTCAGATATTAAATCATCTATTTCTTGCTTAGAATTAATAGGATGAACTGCTAACAGTGCCTCAACCTTCAATTTCTTATCTAACTCCATGACATACATTCTCTTTGCTTCAAGTCTCAAGTATAAATCATTAGGAAGAACATCTACAACCTCAATAAGAACCTTCTTATATATATAGATACAAAATAATGCTCTCCTCAATAGTATCCTTATTTCAATCAAAAAAAGAATGATAGAACTTATTAACATTACTAAGATTTTCTTCTTGAGTTATTTCATTTATTATCTTTGTTGGTGAAAGAGTATCTGGTTCCTTTTGTTATTTGTTGCTTCTTTGGTGTGACCTTCTTCTTTTGACCACTGGGCTCTCTCATAGCCTATTGTTTCTTTCTAAGTTTTCTTGATTTCTTTGGAGATGGAGTAGGTGTCGGTGAAGGTTTTCTTTTCTTTCTTTCCACCCTTTTGAATTATGCAGCCTTATCATTGTCAGAATCGGATGAGGTAGCAAGAGGAGAAATATATGCTACTGGTTGTTGTTCTGATTTTCTTTCTTGTTCAACAACACCTTTCATCAGATCTAGTTTAAACAATCCCTTCTTAACAACTTCTACAAACTTCAAAGCATCTTTTATTTATTTTTCTCTTTTCTTCCTCTACTTCAACATAGTAACATCACTCTCTATAGTTTTAGCATTACCAAATATCTTCTCAGTGGGTTTTGCTAGAGCATCTAGGAGTATCTTGGCATAAGATTCCAAGATGTTTGAGTCCACCTCATAACCCATCTCTATTATCCAGACAGTTCTAGGTCTAACTGCCTCCATTTATACTTCATCTCTTTTCACAACAAAGCACATATGTTTGTCATATTTGTCTACAATGCTTTAAGGGATTCTTTCCCTTTGCCTCATTTTTTCTTGAAAGTTCTTGAAATACTCTTTTACTAGTTTGTCACCATCTGAGCCTATGTCGGTAATTGCCTCCTTAATCTATTTTCCAACAGAAATATCATAGGAAAACTCCTTGTGTCCAATACAGTGAATCTCCTTTGAGAAATATAGCATTAAGCATACAATCAAATTCCCAAACTTGAAAGTTCCCTTCTTTTCAGCTTTGATCTTTCTTAAATTTTCTAATAGTTCATCTTTCAACCATTAAGAGATGTCAATTTTAGCATTATTAATAATCATCTCATAGGCACTATGAATGCATAAACTTGAAACAAAATTCATCCTATTACTATGAGCAACTTTGTATCCAATAACCATACTAGCATATTTAACATTGTTGTCAGTTATATCACTAACCCTAAGTGATCTGTTATCAAATGTAGCACCGGTTAACTTCATAACCTGTTTGTTTGGAATTTTCTTTTTCTTATCAAGCCTAGTGCCAGTAGAAGGTAAACTGGTAATAGCCTTAATTGCTTCCTTAGTGATCTTAAAAACTCAATCTAACCACAAAAATTCACTGTGAACTCGGCTAAGAACATAACGTACAATCTCATCTGAGAATTGAGGCATGTGAAGGATGTTAGTGAACCCTAAATCTTCAACAATCTTGTGTTCTAGTTTGACTACACCTTGTTTGTTAGTGATAACATTCATGAACATGTTCCTTAAATCCTCGGACCCTAAATATTTGATATTACAGTGAATGTATGCCCTAGGGTCTTCAGCAAATGCAACTCCCTTCGTAATTCTCAAAAATGCACCAATGGACTCATCCAAATTTTCTATGTTAGGGATGATCTTAAAGACTGGTCTAGGATGCTTGACATTTTACACAATAGTAGGGTTTGTAATGAATTAGGAATGGAGGATGAAGAAGCCATTTCGTAAGATAAATACCTTTTACTGTTGAATGCAAGTGAAAACCTTAGATGCCCTGAAATACCTTTGTTGCTTCACTTCCTAGATGTAGATGCTCAACTTTCATGCTCTTCAAATGCTTGAAATCTATGTTGAGTCAAAATGAGAAATTCAAGTGCTTTATAACCCAAAAGTTAACTTACAAACGCATTAAATACTTCGCCGGTGAAGTGAATTTCCAACATATGTGTTGGTAAAGAATAATTATGACTTCTTACCACCAACTAAGGGTAAATGCATTATCTTCAATTATTTTCATTACCCCTAAGGATTATTCCTAAGTTAGATGAAGAATCTTCTGTCGGTGCAGGTTTATTCTGTTCTGTCAGTGCAAATATAAATTCATCATTCCTCTGATCTCTCTTCCTAATCCATTGTTTAGTGAATGCTTACTTGATTTCATTCACCTTTTCTTTGTCTTTGTCATTAGATCCTTTTTTTTTTGTCGATACATTCTTGCTTCTGCAAAATCTTGCAATATGCCCAATCTTGTTGCATGCATAATAGGTTACATTGTTTCTTTGAATAGTTTTTCCATAACCTTGAGCGGTTTGAGTTCTGCATTGGTTAGATAGATGTCCAAATCTACCACAAACATAGAATTTCACTTTCATTCTACAATTGTCTAAGTTATGACCATTTTTATTGCATTTGGAACATTGATCTGTGGATGAGTTTGTATTTTGATTATTTCTAAATCTGCACTGATTTGATCTATGACCAAATTTGTTGCAATTAAAGCATTTGCCATTAAATTTATAATCATTATATTTCCTTATTGGTTTGTTGTGATCATGATTATTTGTAGTTCCAGAACTTTCTCCATGTTCAAATCCAAGTCCAACTATTTCTTTGTCAGGTTTTTGACTTTTTAGCATATCATCAAGCTTGTCTGAACTATTCTTGAATTTGTCTTTGTATTCATTTGTAGTGACCAACTCACTTTCCAAAGTACTAACTTGTCTCATAAGTTCCTCTTTGTCATGTTGCATGTGAATGGAATCTATTTTAAGTGTATCTTTTTCATAACTAAGCCTTAGAGATTCATCTGATCTTTCAGTAAGTCTTCTAGCCAAATCTTCTTCATTCCTCTTTCTATCTTCAATATCCTTACATAGTCTCCTGGTTAAATTTTGCATCTCATTCTTCATATTTTTATTCTCTTTTCTTAGTTTCTTTCCAATATCTCTAAGAGTTTCTTTTTCTTCATCATCTTGGTTTTGCAGTTGTACATGTAATTCTTTTCTCTTATTCTTTGCCATAACCAGGTTATCTTGAAGTGGTTTGATAAATTCCTGAGCAGTTCTAAGTTCATGTTCCAGTTTTATATACTTCAATTTTTCTGTATCAAAATCTTCAAGAGCTCCTTCCAATTGTTGTCTCAAACTTTCCATTGATAGTGGTTTCAGAATCTTCCTCAAGCTGTTAGGCTTCTGCAAATAGAGGACTAGGCTCTGATACCAATTGTTAGATATTTGCTTAGACCCAAAGATACTGATAGGGGGGGGTGAATCAGTGTCTAACCGATAGAAGAAAGATTTAAACTTATTTGCAACTTTACAACCCAAATTAATATACCGGTAAGCAAATAATAATGTAGTAAAGAGAAACAAAAGAATAAGAATAAATGCACACCATAACATAGATATTTTTGGTCAGGAAACCCGATAAGGGAAAAACCTCGGTGGGATTTGTGACTCACAATATTTACTTACTAACTAATATGAATAAAAATTACTTAGTACAATAGGGGCTTGCACATGTAGGAGGGCTAACTACCTAGAGCTCACCGCTGAACAACAAAAATGAAGTCACACTGACTACACAATTAGATGGTTAAATCCAATAACAATGTATTGCTTAAAATAGCATCTGCAATGTTGGATTTAGTTCTGGTTGAAGCTCTATCTGATACCTCTACCAAAACCTTGCCTCCCTCTGCTCTGCTCTTATTCACTCTCAAGATAAATACATCAAAGTGCATATACAATTATTCACTATCATAACCTATCACATATTACCGCTTCCTTACATTACCCATCATATCCTTTTCTTAAATTACAAATGTTCTACAAGATCTCATACATATATGAGTCTTTACAATACATCATATCAGCTATACAAATATAATATTACATTACAATAAATTTTGCATAAACCATTATTTCCAAGTTGGTTTGGACTGTCGGTTTAATCTACTGTCGGTGTAACTGGATTCTAGTGTGATTAACCCTTGTAGTGACTTCCAGTGTCAGTAGGTGAAGTTTGTTGTTGGTAGAACCTTTGAACCCTGTTACTAATTGGTTTCCATCAATGAATTTAACATCAACCATTCTCATTTGAGTGTATAATGCCAACACCGGGTGCATTCTTCAAATTTGTCTTTCAGGGATATAGCAAGATTTTCTTCCTTCTTCTTCCTATCTTCAATTTCCTTTGACATCCTCATAGTTAGTGCTTGCATTTCATTCCTCATGACCATGTTCTCCTAACTCAGCTTCTGACATATTTCATTAAGGGCATCCTTATTATCATTATCTTGATTTTGTAGAAGTTCCTTCCTCCTAGCTTGAACAAATGACAACCTCTCCTGTAGGATAAGAATGAATTCATGGGTAGAATTCAATTCATCTTGTAACTTCAAGTTCTTCATATTTTCAGTATCATAATATTCAAGTGCTACCTCAAGTTTCTTCTCCAAACTCATATCCATGGATTATGGATTCAGGATCTTCCTGAAGCTATTAAACTTCCTCTGAGGAACAAGCCTTTGATACCAATTGTTGTAATCCAAGAATACTGAGAGGGGGGGGGATGAATCCGTGTTCTACCAAAACGATCAATTTTAACCTTATTATAAAATGCATTCACCAACCGGTAAACTGCTACATATAAGAATGAAAGAATTAAAGCAACCAATAAGCCAATCACATAAATGAATACCATAACACAAAGAATTTTACGTGGAAAACATAAAAGAGGAAAAACCATTGTGGGATTTGTGACCAAAAATATCAATCCACTGGCCATATGAAGAGATATTACAAAATATGGGGGCCTGCACTTATAGGAATGCTTACAACCTAGAACAAACTGCTCATCACAAAAGGAGTCTTACTGACTACATACAAATCCAGACTTCAATTTGTAGAAATGAGTGAACTGCAATGATAGCATCTTCTATGCCTGAATATAGTTCCGATTAAGCTCCGTCTATTCCGGTCTGAATCCCTAAACCATTACCAGAATAACCTTTTACATAAATGTCCTCACATACATGATCTCTCTCACATATCTCACATATTCTTACACATCTCATATCGAATTCTCCTATGTCAAAAATGATCTAATCAATTGACCTATATACCCTTGTAATCCTTTATGTCTTATGTCAACTTACATAGATAATTACAAAAATGAATATACATGTCGGCTCAATTACATATATACATAAATATCAAAATCAATTGTCAATTGATAGATCTCCCAAAATTATGTCAGCCTTCTATGTTGTTATCCTGATGAAGTTATGTCTAGTTGTAATGTCGATACCCAAATAATTCCTCCTACCAGTGAAGATACCTACTACTGTCCATGCCAGTGTTGGTGAATTTTCTGCCGGTAAACAACCAAACCAAAATATGAAAGCCAGAACATGTTGCCATCAATGACAACATATTGAAACCAATCAAGTGAGTGTCAATTGCCAACACTTTTCTACATTTTAGATAATATCAAGAATTTTATTTGGATTGTCTACAAAAGCAGTCCTATTAAAACTATTCTACCCCAATTCTACTTTGTCATTAAGGTTATCAACCCTATCCTTAAGAAAGTTGATTTCAAATGCCATTCCTTTAAAAAGGTTATTTTAACCCTCTATCACATCCTTTTCCACCACCTACATATCTCAAATTGCTATTGTAAATGACCCCTTATCCATTCCTATGGGGGTAACTTTCTTAGTTTCAATATGGATATAAATGTGGATTTCTATCTCATATGGTTTCCCACTAGAATTAGGGATGTTGACCCTTATCCCTTACCTCCTTGTCCATTTTCTTTTTGACATTCCTAATTAAATTCAATAAATTTTTGTTGGCATGGTAGGAGCTAGGCATCTTTTTGTCATTGATTACAAAATGAGACAAATTAGGGCCTTCTTTATTATTTTCTTTCACCTTCTTGTACCTTGAAGATTTATAAGATTCCCCCACTTGAGATTTACACATCATAGTAGAGTCAAGGGTTAGGGAATCAAGAACAAACTCCTCCAAGGTCATATAATCAAAGTCTTATTTATTTGTCTCATACCCATGTGGCCAATTAGGGCAAAATTATCCTTCTTTGATCATTTATGATTACCAATATGGTAGCAAGCATTTTAATAAGATGGGGCATCTTCATAGTTAGTAGAAAAATCAGATAAATGCTGGAGAAAAATCTAGGAAAGCTTAATATTTTATTTAGAACTAGATGGTTTTGCTTGAATCAACAAAGCTCTAGCATCCTACATTGAAAGGAGAATGAGACCTTCATGGAGAACTTGGGAATCGAGGTTCTTCCTATGAGCATTAATCCCATGGTTGAGAAAAGAAAGAATATAAAAGGGAAAAGATTATCTCTAATATCCTTCTAAAAATTATTAATGAATATTCTTTGTTCATAATTGTCAAAGACATGATAAGAAACAACACCATTGAAAAGACTTATCACATCAGGTACAAGTGAATAGTATTTCTATAGGTTTATGATCATGAGAGAAGTCACTATATAATATTTGAAATCTTTTCACATGAGTCTGGGGGTTAGAGTTTCTATTATATAACTTAAAATGGGGAACATTCATGTATTGAGGAGTAGTAACAGCCATAATGTTAATATAGAGTGGGTTATCTATGTCACATGTGGGAACATGAAACTTGGATTGGGTTAAAGAAGCTATGTTTTGTTGTAAGGATGAAATAGTTTGAGCTAGGATGTTTATAGTGGCTTTTGTGGATGTGTTGCAATTGGACACATTATATTATGATGGAGGTCTAATATGAGGAAGAATGGGTGGATCCTAAAATTAGGAATCTAGAACATTATGGTAAGTGGGTATTGTTGGACATTGTTGCTGCTAGGATATATTGTTGTCATTAATATCAACATATTCCTATGATTTATTGTAACCACCATTGCAGATTGGTTTATTGGGATCATTTTTCAGTGTATGGAGTATTTATAGTATCATTATATCTTTCTGTATTAGTTTTGGTGATCTGGAAGCTTAATTTATCATATCATATGATTCGGTTTGCAATTTGATTTTTTTGATCAATGCTTTGCAGAGTTCAGTATTTTATCAGGGTATATTCTAATGTGATCAGTTCTTAAGCTAAGATATTGGGATATTGTTTGGGATGTTCATGTGTATCTTCATTTAATATGGTTTGTGATTTGGTGCTTCGCAAGTTATCTTTCTTCGTGGCAGTTGTTGTTGTTTGAGTGTTCTTGAGTTTTAGATGTTGATCGATGAAGATTTGATAAAGTGGTGTCGATGCAGTTGTTACTGATGATTCTAATGTTCTTGTTGGTGTTTCCTAATTATGTCCTATTTGTTTTCATGATCCACATTGATCATTGGCCAAGTTTTTGGTAATTATTTTGAACTGGTGATGTTCTTCGTGTTATACATAGAATTCTTGGCGGTGTAGCATGTTGTGGTGGATTGTCACATGATTTCCTTTGGTGTTGTGTGTTTGAGAATTTTATTTAGGTCCATGTTATGTCATGTATATCATTATTGGTCTAGTGGTTGATCTTTCTATCATGTGATGTAATTTTGTAATTGTAAGTTGAGGGTTTGGCCAACCTTGTAGTCAAAGTTGATGAATTGTATAAATAGGTGATATAGTCATGTGATTTAGGTATCGAGGTTGTGTCTACATTATTAGAGAGTGGTGCATGTGCAAAAAAGGGATTCATCTTTTGGTGTGGTGTATTGAGAAGAGAATGGTGTAGAGAAGACAAATATGCTTAACCAAAACTATCATTAGGAATTAGCAGATGATATTATTGTAGTTCATTCCTTCTGGATTGTAGTTTGAATCTTATTGTAAGTCAGAGAGACTTCCCCAAGGGTTGTATCCTTCCAGGTTATTCTATCTTGAGCAATGAGCTCTAGGAAGTGTGCCTGAATTCTAGTGCATTCTCCATTCTAATTATTTTCACAAACTACTGCAAAGTATCATCTTATTGTGGGTAGGTTCCCATCATGTTTTTTCCCTTAACAGGGTTTTCCACATCAAAATCTTGGTGTTGTGCTATCACTTTTCTTATCTTTTTTGTTTCTATAGTTTATCAGATTTGTATTTGTGGTTAAGTTTGTTAATCCGGTGAAAAATGATTCACCCCCCCCCCTCTCATTTTTTTTTCATTATGGTTGCCAACAATTGGTATCAGAGCTAGATCCTCTGGAAGAAGCTTAACCACTTCAGGAGATCTAGGATGGAAACTAGAGGTGTTATCTTTAAGAAGGAGAGTCCAAGATTTTATGGAAGTAATTATGGTATGTGGAAGAATGGGATGGAGGTGCACTTGAGATGTCTTGGAGAGGATTACTGAAATATTACAAAAGATGCCTATTCTATTCCTTAGAATAGACTGGTTACTATTCTTGAGATCAATGATTCTAAAAATAACATTAGAGATAAGGACATATTATTGAGTGCCCTGACTGATTCAGAAATGACAAATTTAATGGGACTTCAGAATGCACATGAGATCTAGGAGAAGCTTGAGACCCTGTATGAAGGAGATAAATAAGTCAGAGTTGCTAAGGAGCACAGTTTGAAAGGGAAGTATGAGATTCTAAAGAGAGGAGGAGAGGACAACATAAACTCCTTTATGGCTAAGGTGAATGAACTTGTCCTAGGTATTAGATGTGTCAGTAGAACCATTGAAGAAGATGAAATTGTTGCTAAGGTTCTACAATCATTGTCTCCTACTTACAAACATAAGGTAATTCCTATTGATGAAATTCAGAGTGTGACTATTGTAACAAGAGATATGCTGGTTGGAAATATTGCTACATTTGAACTGAGCAAATTTGGTGAATCACATGGAAAGTCTGAGACAACATTTAGAGCATCTATATCTGGAAACAAGAAGTATGATCCTAATCAATGTAGAATATCCAGATATGAAAGAGAGATAATAGAGATGGAAGATCAAGAAAGAGAATTGGATGAGCTTGAAGTATTGATTGCTCGAAGATTGCCTAAGGGAGCTTGTAACTATGATGGAAAATTGCCTCTGAAATGTTTCTCTTGCAATAAGGTAGGACATTTTGCTTCTAGATGCCTGGAGAGAATGTTTAAATATGATATGTATGAAAAATATGATAAGCATGATAGGAATTATAGATATGAGAAGCATGAGAAATATGATAAGTCGTACAAGTCTAACCGAAAGTACAAACATCAAAATAATTGTTATTATGTTGTCGATGAAGGTGTTATAGATGAAGACTCAAAAGTAGATGATGTTGTGTTTATTTATATCAAATAAGTTGAACAAGTACATGTTGATTCTACAAGATGCACTATTGAGGAGAAAGCTTTAGCTGCTAAAGTTAAAGAGAAAGATGAATGGGTGATTGAAAGTGGTCGTTCACATTATATGACCGATGATAAAAGAAAATTTGTGAGTATGGAGAGGTCTAATGGTGGAATAGTAATATTTGGAGATGAAAAAACCTTTGTAATCCATGGTAGAGGTTATATTTCCTTTGACAGTAAGCATAACACTGATGATGTCTTGTATGTTGAAGGTTTTAAGCATAATGTTTTAAGTGTTGGACAAATGGTTGACAAAGGTTATGATTTACAATTCCAAAATGGAAAATACAAGATCCTAAATGCCTCTGGTATAGAGATTGCATCTAGAACTAAGACTGAAGGTAATATCTTTCATTTGAATGTTGGTGAGAAAAGTTGTTTAATGAAAGTTGGTTGTGGCATAGGAGAATGTGTCATGTTAGTTTTGACTAAACAATTAAGATCATTTCCACACAAGTTGTTAGAGATCTACCTAAAATTGTTAAGTCTACTAATATGGTATGTAAGGATTGTCAAATGGGTAAGAAAACAAGAATTTCTTTCAAGAGTAAGAAATATACATCTAATGGATTGCCAGATCTTGTGTATACTGACCTATGTGGACCTACAAACATTAGAAGTGTGCAGGGTGATAGATATTTCATGTTACTGATAGATGATTATTTTAGAATGATGTGGGCTATCTTTTTGAAGGAAAAATCAGAAGCATTGGATAAATTCAAGATATTCATAGTAAAGGTTGAGACTAAGACAAAACTGAAGGTGAAATGTCTGAGATCTGACAAAGGAGGATAATTTTGTTCCAGTGAGTTTCATTCATTATGTGAGAAGCATGGGATTAGAAGACAAGTATTTGCTCCTAAAACCCCACAGTAGAATAGAGATGTTGAAAGGAAGAATGTAGCTATCTTGGATTCTACAAGGACTATGTTGATTGAAGGGAATGTTCTAAAGATCTATTAGAGAGAAGTTGTTAGCACCGTTGTTTACACATTCAACTGAGTGCATATAAAAGGTGATACTAGTTAGACTTCTTATGAGCTATGGTTTAGTCATGTTCCTATTGTGAGATATTTCAGAATTTTTGAAAGAAAGTGTTATATCAAGATAGATGAAGATATAGGAAATTTTGATACAAGAAATGATGAAGGAATTTTCTTGGGATATTCAACAAAGAGAAAATCCTACCGGTGATACAATAAGAGACTGAGAAAGATAGTGGAAAGTGCAAATGTGAAAGTTGATGAGAACTGTGGAAAAGAATTTAGAGCATGTGGATATGATGATGGTCAACATGTTGTTCTAACACCTATTCATGTTGAACAATTGAAGCAGAATGATCTGGTAGAGATAGGTAACCTAGATATTGCTGCTACTTGTGGAGAGGTACAGGAGCCTAAAAATCAGAATAATCACAAGACTCTGAGGTATGTAAGATTGAATCATTCTAAAAATCAAATTATTTGTGATAAAAATAAAGGTGTGATGACTAGAAGAAGGCTAGGTGCTGAAGAGGTATGTTTGATTTCTAAAATTGAACCTTAAGATGTTGTTGAGGCTTGCAAAGATGAAAATTGGATAAGGGCTATGGAAGTAGAATTGAATCAGATTGAAAAGAATAACACATGGGAACTTGTGCCTAGACCTAAAGATAAGAATGTGATTGGTACTAAATGGATATTCAGGAACAAATTGAATGAAGCTTGTGAAGTTGTCAGAAATAAAGAAAGATTGGTATGCAAAGGATATTCACAAAAGGAGGGGATCGATAATGAGGAGACTTTTTCTCTGGTATCTAGATTTGAAGCTGTTAGACTATTGCTTGCATATGTTGTGTATAAGAATTTCAAGGTATACCAGATGGATGTCAAGTCAGCCATTTTGAATTGTGATCTTGAGGAAGAAGTCTACATTGAGCAACCTGATGGATTCTCATTATTAGATTATGGAGACATGGTATGCAAACTGAAGAAAACTCTTTATGGATTGAAACAAGGCCCTACAACCTGGTATGCTAGATTGAAAAAGTACTTGCTGAAATTGCAATTCAATAAAGGTACTGTTGATAGTAATCTATATTTCAAGATTGAAAATGATAATATCTTGATTGTTGAAGTTTTTGTTGATGACATAATCTTTGGAGGAGATGATAACTTGCATATGAAGTTCGTTGGTGATATGTAAAAATAATTTGAGATGTCTATGATAGGAGAAATTAAATTTTTCTTAGGTTTGTAGATTTCACAAACTGGAAAAGGTATTTTTATATCTCAAACTCAATATGTCAAGGAATTACTAAAGAAGTTTTGGATAGAAGACTTTAAACCAATTGGAACTCCTAGGGCGACTGGCTGTAAATTATCTAAAAATGATGAATCTCTGAAAGCTAATCAAACTTTGTACAATTATATGGTTGGTGGACTACTATACTTGATTCAGACTAGACTGAACATTATGCATGTTGTGTGCATGGATTCTAGATATCAAGTTGATCCGAAACAAATTCATGCCACTACTGTAAAAAGGATGTTTAGATACTTGAAAGGAACTGTGGATTATGGTTTGTGGTATTTAAGAAATGATGATTTCATGTTTTGTGCTTACACTAATGTTGATTGAGCTGGTGACGTTGATGACCAAAACAATACCTTCAGTGGTGCATTATTTTTGGGTAAGAAATTAGTTTCATGGGCTAGTAAGAAACAAGATTCAGTTTCCTTATCCACTGCTGAAGCTGAATAAATTGTTGCTGCTAGTAACTGCACTCAAGTAGTTTGGATGAAGAAAATGTTCAAGGATATCAGAGTTATCTATGATGAGATTACTATCATATATTGTGATAATTACAGTACGATTAATATGTCAAAGAATCTGGTGCAACATTCAAAGACTAAACATGTATCAATCAAATATCATTTCTTGAGAGAAAAACTCAGTGAAGAGGAACTGAAACTAGAGTATGTGTCTACAAAGGAACAAATTGCTGATATTTTCACTCAGCCTTTTCCTGCTGATACATTTGTCTATTTGAGAGACAAGTTAGGGGTATCTGCCCCTCCTAATGGGAACTAGATGCATTGAGTTGCATCAATCTGATGAACTTCACAGTCTTATCTTTTTGTTCGGATTGATGAGTTTATGTTGCTCCTCTGGTGGAGTAGTATGTTTGTGGTTAAGATGAGCTGATTTAATTATCTAAGGGGGAGAGTTTGGTTCTTTGTTTTAAGAACCTTTGCCATTAATGTCAAAGGGAGAGAGAAGCATGTAAAAAAATGTTTTATCTGTTTAATCTTAGGGGGAGTCTATTGGAGATTTTTTCTTTCTTTGCATTGATTATTTTTGACATCCATATAATTATATCAATGCCAAAGGGGGAGATTGTTGGACATTGCTACTACTATGATATGTTGTTGTCATTGATGTCAACATATTCTTATGATTTATTGTAACCACCACTTCATATTGGTTTATTGGGATCATGGTTCGATGTATGGAGTATTTATAGTATCATTATATCCTTTTGTATTGGTTTTGGTGATCCATAAGCTTAATTAATCATATCATATGATCCAGTTTGTAGTTTGGTTTTTCTAATCAGTGCTTTGCATAGTTTGGTATTTCTTTTAGTATACTCTGGTGTGATCAGTACTTGACCTGATATTTTGGGAGATTGTTTGAGATGTTCATATGAATATTCATTTCAGATGGTTCATGATTTGGTGCTCCAGAAGTTATCTTTCTTCATGGCAGTTGCTGCTATTTGAGTGTTATTGAGTTTCAGATGTTGATCGATGAAGATTTGATAAAGTGGTGTTGATGCTGTTGTTACTAATTATTCTAATGTGTCTGCTGGTGTTTCCTATTTTTGAATTATGGATGAATTGATTATGTGTTGCATTACATTTATTATCTATTTTATTGTTAGGTTTTATTTCTTACCGGTATTTGTTTCTACTTTACCGGTACTTAATCTTGTTAAAGATTATCAAGTGTATTAATTGATATAATCTATTAACAACTGATTCACCCCCTCCCCCTCTTAGTTGTTCACCGATTATCCTAGCAATTGGTATCAGATCTTTGGTCCTCTTTCATAGAAGCTTAATCATTTGAGGTAGATCCTATGGCAACAAATCCACCAGCAACTATTTTTCAAAAGAGAAATCCCTAAGCTTGATGAAAAAAATTATGGGATATGGAAAAGTCAAATGGAGACTCATCTTAGATGTCCTAGCAAGAATATTTGGGAGATCACTGAGAAAGGATACACACCTTATGATCCTGCATCTAGAAATCCTGCTCCTGCAGAATTGGATAAGAATATTGAAAATGATTGTAGAGCTAGAGAAGCCCTCCTGTGTGCACTTACTGATCAGCAGATCATGGGATTGACTGATAAATCATCAGAAAAGGTTATGTGGGATAAATTGCAAACTCTGAATGAAGGTGTTCCTACTGTCAAAATTTCTAAACTTGATGGTTACTGAGTAAGATGAGAAAACTTGAAGATGGAAGATAATGAAAGAATTGTTGTGTGTATGGAAAGAGTAAATGAGATTGTTATGGGAATTCAATGTTATGGAGGATCTTTGAGTGAAGATGAAATAGTTTCAAAATTCTTGAGATCCCTTCCACCATCTTATAAGATGAAGGCAACTACAATTAATGAGTTGAGAACAATGGCAAACACTTTAGTTAACAAAGACATTTTGATTGGGAAATTATCTGCTTTTGAGCTTGAGGAATTTGGACCTTCTGGAGCTACAAAATTTGAACCTTCTTTTCATGCATCATCATCATCATGTACCGGCAAAAGTGATTGGAAAGACTTATATGCAAAAGAACTGAAAGATATGAGGAAAAAAGATGAAGAATTCAAGCAACTTGAAGCCTTATTTTCTAGAAGAGTACCTAAAGGACCGACAGGAAGTAAGTATGAAGGAAAGGCACCTTTTGAATGTTTTTCATGTATGAAGATTGGTCATTTTGCATCTAGATCTCCTGAAAGGAATGAAGGATTTGAGGAAAGAGTTAAGAAATCACTTGAGCCTAACCAAAACAAATATAGATTCAGGAAAAGTAAACAATGCTACATAGAAGATGAGGAAGGAGTAAGTGATGACTTTGGGGATGAACCAGCAAAATACTCTACTAGTGGATCCGATAATGGAAAGGAATGGGTGTTCTATGCTTTAAAGGAAGATGAACTAGAACCAGCTATCATGAATGAAGAAAAAGCCCTGGCAGAAAAAGTTGAAGATAAGGATGAATGTGTAATTGATAGTGGATGCTCACATTATATGACTGGAGATAAAAAAAAATTATGTCCCTGCAAGAATACAATGGCGGTCAAGTCAGATTTGGAGATGACAAAGTATGTATGATCAAAGGTAGAGGTACTATTTCTCTGGATTTGTAAGCATAATAGTGATAATGTCTATTATGTAGAAGGTTTAAAGCATAATATTTTGAGTGTTGGTCAATTGGTCGAAAAGGGTTTCCAACTTTAGTTTAAAGAGAGAAAATGCAAAATCATTAACAAGACTAGTTTGGAAATTGCAACCGGTATTCAGATTGGAGGTAAAATATTTCACTTGAACACTGGTAATAAGACATGTTTGATTGCTCATATTGATGAGAGATGGTAATGGCATAAGAGGTTATGTCATGTTAATTTTGATTATATTGTTAAGATCAATTCAACTAAGGCAGTTTGAGATATACCTAAGATTGTGAAGCCTCATAATCTGGTATGTAAGGAATATCAAATGGGAAAGAAAGTTAGATCTTCTTTTAAGAGCATACAAGATAAATCTAATGATATTCTTGATTTGATTCAGACTGACTTATGTGGTCTAGCAAGGACTAGAAGATTTCAAGGTGATAGGTATTTCATGTTGATTATTGATGACTATTCTAGAATGATGTGGGTGACTTTTCTTAGGGAGAATTTTGAAGCCTTTGAGAAATTCAAGATCTTTAAAGAAAAGGTTGAAACACAAAATGGATTGAAAATCAAATGTCTAAGATCAGATAAAGGAGGTGAGTTCACTTCTCATGAATTTAATAGTTATTGTGAGACAAATGGAATTAGGAGACAGTTATTTGCACCTCAAACTCCTCAGCAGAATGGAGTAGTGGAAAGAAAGAACAAAACCATTTTGGATGTAGCAAGATCTATGATGATAGAAGCCAAATTGCCTCACATCTAATGGAGAGACGTAGTGAGTACAACAGTCTACACATCCAACAGAGTTCACATCAAAGGTGAAACTGCTAAGACCCTATATGAATCATGGTTTGGACATACACTTATGGTTAAATATTTCAGAAATTTTGGAAGTAAATGCTATATCAAAATAGATGATTCAATTGGAAAGTTTGATCCTAGATGTGATCAAGGGATATTTCTTGGTTATTCAATTCAAAGAAAAGCATATAGATGTTATAAAAAAAGATTGCAGAAAATCATGGAGAGTGCTAATGTGAAAGTGGGTGAGCAATACAAAAATCAATCTATATCATATGATAGGGAACCGAGAGTGGAAATGATCATAACTGAACCCGCAATCCCTCAACCGGTATAGGAAACTGAAACAGTTACACTGGCACAATCAGAAATATCTACTGTGACTGATGATCAGAGTAGTGAACCTGAAGTACAGAAAACATAAAGGTATGTAAGATTAAATCATTTTGAAGATCAAATCATTGGAGATAGGAACAAGGGAGTTATGACAAGAAGAAGACTCACAAATTAAGAGGTATGTCTTATTTCTCTAATTGAACCAACATCTGTCATTGAAGCTTGTAAAGATATACATTAGTTAAAGGCTATGGAAGATGAATTAGATCAGGTAGAGAAGAATGAGACTTGGACTTTAGTTCCCCAACCTAAAAATAAGAATGTTATTGGAACTAAATGGGTTTTCAGGAATAAACTGAATGAAGATGGTCAAGTTGTAAGAAATAAGGCTAGCTTGGTTTGTAAAGGATATTATCGAATGGAAGGAATTGATTATGGTGAGACATTTGCATGTGTAGCCAGAATTGAAGCTGTTAGACTATTTCTTGCCTATGCAACTTATAAGAACTATAAGGTTTATCAAATGGATGTTAAATGTGCATTTTTGAATGGTGAACTTGAGGAAGAAGTATACATTGAGAAACCTAATGGATTTTCACTGACAGATGATAAAGATATGGTTTGTAGATTGAAGAAAGATTTATATGGATTGAAACAAGCTCCTAGAGCTTGGTATGCAAGGTTGGATAAATATCTTTTGAAGTTTGGTTTTAGTAAAGATAGTCTTGATAGTAATTTATATTATAAAATTATTGATGATGATATTCTGATTATTGAAGTATTTGTTGATGATATCATTTTTGGAGGAGAAGATAAATTGTGCATAGAATTTTCTAACATGAAGAATGAATTTGAAATTTCCATGATTGGTGAGATGAAAATTTTCTTAGGTTTGCAGATTACTCAAACCTGACAAAGGTATTTTTATCTGTCAAACTAAGTATCTGAGGGAATTGTTGAAGAAGTTTGGTATGGATAATTCCAAACCAGTAAGTACTCCTATGGTGACAAGTGAGAAATTATCTATGAAGGATGCTTCTACATCGGTAAATCTGACAAGGTATAAGTCTATGATTGGTGGCTTGCTATATTTAACTTAGACTAGACCGAATATTATGAATGCAGTAAGTATTGTTTCAAGATATCAAAGTAATCCTAAAGAAAATAATGAATGTGTAGTGAAGAGGATATTTCAATATTTGCAAAGAACAACAAAATATAGCTTATGGTATTCTAGAAATGATGATTTCACTTTATGTGCATATATTGACTCAGATTGCATAGGAGATACTGATGACAGGAAGAGCACTTCTAGTGGAGCTTTCTTGGATCAGCAAACAATAGTCATGAATTTCTTTATCTACTACAGAAGCAGAATATGTTGCAGCAGCAACTAATTGCACTCAAGTCTTGTGGATGAAGCAAATGTTGAGGGCTATCAAGGTAAACTATAGTGAACCAGTAGTTATCTACTATGATAACTCTGCAGCTATTGACATGTCTAAGAATCTGGTATTTCACTCTAAGACTAAGCACATATCAATAAAGTATAACTTTCTGAAGGACAAGGTAGAAGGAAAGGAAGTCAAATTGGTTAATGTGAACACTAAACAACACATTATAGATATATTCAATAAACCATTGTCTAAGGAATCATTTGAGTATTTGAGATATAGGTTAGGGGTTTCTGCCCCTCCGACAGAGACTTGATTGATGCAGTTTATCATCAATCCGACATGAATTATCAGAGATACTATTCATTCTAGCATTGATGAGTGGTGCTACTACTGAGAGGGAGTAGTTAGCTTTGAGATTCAAGGAATTGCATTATTGCTTTGATATTTGTGTCATATTTTTGGCATTAATGTCAAAGGAGGGGAGATAGTGATGTGAAAAATAATTTCAGAACTTTATAGAGATATCATTCACAGGGGGAGAGTTATTGATATTCAGGAGATTGTTGGTTGTCTTCCACAGGGGGAGACTCTTTTGGCATTTTTTTGGTACTTGGATGTTTTTCACATCTAGTGTTGCCATCAATGCCAAAGCGGGAGATTGTTGGCATTATGGATAAATTAATTATGTTTTGCATTGCACTGATTATCTATTTCATTGTTAAGTTTTATTGCTTATAGGTATTTGTTTCTGCTTTACCGGTACTTAATCTGGTTAAAGGTTATTAAGTGGATTAATTGATATAATCTGTTAACAACTAATTCAACCCCCCTCCCAGTTGTTCACTAGTTATCCTAACATCCTAATTGTTTCCTATTTTTTTTGATGATCTGTATTGATTGTTGTGAAATTTTTTGGTAATTTTGTTGAACCTGTGATGTTCTTCATGTTATGCGGTATTCTTGGTGGTGTAGCATGTTGTAGTGGATCTTGGTATGAATTTTGGTAGTGTTGTCTGTTTGAGCATTTGATTTACATCCATGTTATGTCATGTATATCATTATATTGGTTTGATGGTTGATCTTTGTATCATGTGATGTAATTTTATAATTGTGAGTTGAGGGTTTGGCCAGCCTTGTAGTCAAAGTTGATGAATTGTATAAATAGGTGATATAGTAATGTAGTTTAGGTATCAAGGTTGTGTCTGCATTATTAGAGAGTGGTGCATTTCCAAAAAAAAGGATTCATCTTTTGGTGTGGTGTATTGAATAGAGATTGGATTAGAGAAGACAAATATGCTTAACTGGAACTATCATTGGGCATTAGAAGATGCTATTATTGCAGTTCATTCCTTCTCGATTATAGTTTGAATCTTTTTGTAAGTCAGTGAGACTTCTTCGAGGGTTGTAGACTTCTGATTTATTATATCTTGAGAAGTGAGCTCTAGGCAGTGTGCTTGAATGCTGGTGCATTCCCCATTGTAATTATTTTCACATATTACTATTGATTAACATATTATTGTGGATAGGTTCCCACCATGGTTTTTCCCTGGGTTTTCCACATCAAAATCTTGGTGTTGTTTGTTGTGCTATCAATTTTCTTATCTTTTTTGTTGTTGCATTTTATCAGATTTGTATTTGTGGTTGTTTTTTAATAAGGTGAAAACTGATTCACCCCCCCCTTCTCAATTTTCTTTCATTATTGTTTCCAACAGGTATGGGAGATGGTTGTGACACAAATAGAATCCTAGTGGAAGAAGGTATGTTGGAGTATTGATTGATAGAACTTCCATGATAGAACATGTATATGTAGTAACATTAGGCAATGATATAGGAATAGGAATGAAATTCTCAACATAAGTTGTAGGATTAGAGAAACCAAAAGATTTGGGACAACTTCTCATTCTCATTAAATTAGAAATAGAAATATGAGAAACAACACACAACACTTAGACACCAATTTCATCACTTTGAAGCATCTCCTCAACCCTTCAATCAATGGGATTTTCTCACTATTCGAGTGTTGTTGACCCATCCATTGTTGAAGCTTATCCAACTCATGCTCAAGCTTCCCCAATTGGAAAAATGTTATTCTTGTTAATGAGTCATCCTCATCATGAGAAATGTGATAGGAATAGTTTTCCATAATGTTAGGTATGTCTATTGTAGGGATGGAGGATTCTCCTAAGTTTTCATAGAATAGGTTATTCAAACCAAGCTCACATCTATTAGTGTTTAAAATTTGTAAAACCATAAGTCTATAACTTATATTGGAATGTTAGATGTAGGTAAAAGGGTAGTGAAACTTATACATAAAGATGACAAAGCTAACTGACTGAATTTTTTACTCAAAGTGTCTTTATGTAATTGAAAATGCAAGTTAAATGTATGATTAAGAAATGCAATTTCCCAATAGAATGACTAATTAACAAAGGAAATGCACTAAATAAATGATAGATGTAATATAAATTTTTTCCTAAGTCTCAAAATAATATACAATAACAATTATATCTAAGCATATAAATAGAAAATTATGCAACTAATAGGTCAAATTTATAAAAAAAAATCAAGATATTTGTGAATTAGACCTTGAAATTTATGCATTTTAAATGTATAAATTATGTAATTCAAAAATGATTGGAAATTTAATTAAATTATATGCATATAAATTAGAGATGAAAGTGGAATCCAAAATGAATGCAAGGACTATGTTGGTTTCACCAAAACAAAAAATAGGATTTATAAGTTTGGGCATGTAAACTAGACCTATTCAACAAACAGTATATTCTAGAGGAGTGATAAAAAAGATCCAACCTCCATTTCAAAAGGCCTAAATTCTAATCAAATTTTACTCCTCTTTGGTTTTTAGAAATTTAGATAGAATAGAGACACCAATTAAATGCTAGATCTAGGGCTAAAAATAGGAAAATGACATGAATGTGTAGCATCCTAAATTGTACTCCCTTCCGATTTTGTTCTCATTTGGGCCCTCACCTTGGCTTTCATCCCTTGAGACCTGATTGGAGCCTTGATTTTGTTCACACCATGCACCAACTCTTTTTTTTCAATAACTACACTTTCTCCCCCAATTTTCTAAGTCCTCTATTGGTCACAAACAAACACACTAGAGCCTTGGTACTTAGGATGCTCTGGTCCTCCAAATAAAGAAATATTTTGGGGCCTCTCAATGGTCATTTGAAATGAGTAAGAACCCTAATCTCGTGTCATCTCATGTCAAAAAATTAATTAGTTTTTTAACCATGCATGTATAAGTGGAGGTCTACCCCTCTTATTTTAAAGAGACACATCCATGAATTCAATCATAAATATCAAGAATTCATTAAAACTCAAGTGAGCCAGAAATTAGTCTTCCTTCAAGGATTGGAATAGAAGTAAAGTCAAGATTCAAGCATTAGATATGGCATTCATGTTCCATGTTTCATTTAGATTGCATGAAACCCTAAGTCCTTGTGAAGACAAACAATTATCCATAAAAAGGTATATCATTAGCATTTCAGACATTTTAAGCATTTCCCTCAAAAGGAAATCATTTCCATTACAATAATTCATTTACATTTCAATTCTATTTCATGGATAATTGTAAAAATAGGGTTTGAACTAAGCTAAACCCCTATTCCCAACAAATTTATCTTCTCTATTATGTGCATGAATAAGTATTGAGTTGCAATTTCAAAGATCACCATTATTCATAATGATGAATAGGTTCCCCTTTGGATGGAGAAAATTTTAGAGGACTAGAGTGATCAATGCTTCGGTCCCAACAATTTAGAATGACCTCTTGAGAATATATTTGAACACTCTCATATTGCTTAGATCCGGGTTCATGGCTCTATTTGATAGCTATAGCTCACTTATTATCTATAATTGCTTCAATTTCAACCCATTTACCCTAATTTTAGCATTTTCACAATTCAACTTGAAAAGAGGGAATCAAATTGTAAGAAATGAATCTAATCCAAATTCTCAGCCCCATCCTTATTGATTTGAGGCAAGATCTATTGGATTCATTCCTCAAAGTGATTGTTTCCTAAGCAAAAAATATTACTAGTTTTAGTACATTTAGTGGTCGAAAACCTAATAATTTTTCACCATCACATTTTGGTGAACCAAACATCTTACACCTTAATTTATGATTTATGTTCTTAGATATAATTGTTTATGCATTTACAAATTTAAATTTACATTTACAACTTTTATTTTCACTTGAATTTCACAAATTTAGAGGTTAAATTCATAAAAACCCTATTTTTTAATTCTAAAATTGGACTTGTAGGTTGTCTAATTTAGATTAATTATTTCAAATTTGACTATTTATGCAATTTAAAATTGAAATTTGCACTCATAGATCTAATTTTCAATTGAATTACATAAATTTAGTGGTTGAATTTACAAAACCCAAATTTATAATTCTAAAATTTACATGTGGGTGGAATAATTTTTCAAATTTATTTTCATATCTGATCTTTATGATATGCTATCATATGATTTATAGGTAGATATTTTTAAAATTCATAAATCAAATTGCTTAATTACTTGGTTAATCAATCATCTTTGCAAAATTTTGTATTGTTTAATCATAATTTCTCAAATTTGAAATTCAAAATTCCCTCCTTTGTGCATGATTTTCACTACCATTAGTCCCACCTACTGTATTCTAATGACAAGTTGTAGAATTAAGGATTCCCAAGGTTTAATTATTAGAGATATGCAGCCTAATTTGGATAACTTATTTCATGAGAATCTTTGTGGTTCCTCTAATCCAACAAATGATGTCATGTATCCTAATTCTTTTTTATAATTTGAATGATGTGGATGAATTACTAACTAGGGTTTTTGTTGAACAATTAGAGAAGATTGACAATAAATTTGAATATATTCAACAATAGATGAGGCAACAATACTTAAAAAGTGAGGCAATCTCATTGATTGAAGGATTAAAAATAATGGTTCAAAGTGATTAACGTTGTTGATTTGTTGTGTGGCCTTGCTCCTATTGTAGAAACAAATATCTTATCTATGAAAAGTTGTGCCAAATTTCTTGGTTACACTCAATCTATTAATCAAATCAATCATTATGTTCCTATGCCATCCTTTCCTAGTGCCTACTTTTGCATCGTATATCATGTCTACGTCCATACAAAATTGTAATCCTACACATATTATACAAGAGGGAAACCTTGTTAATCAAATTTATTTAATAAACTTGTTATCAAGGTTGATGATATGTATTTATAGGTGACTTATGCATGTAATTTGGTATGGTATGGTTATGTTTGCATTATTAGAGAAAGGTTTATGTGAGAACAAGATTAGATCATTCAGTGAAGGTTGTGAAGGATTTGGTGTTGCAGGGCTAACATCAATGCTTAACCAGAACTGTATCAAGCATTAGGAGATGCTACTCTCATAGTTCATTTTCCCAGATTGTAGTCCGATATTTATGTAAGGCAGTGAGACTTATTTTTGTGATGAATAGTGAGCTCTAAGCGGTTGGCCTGATTGGAAGTGCAATCCCCATTTTAATTATTTCACATACTACTGTAGAAGTATTATCTGACTGTGGGTAGGGTTTCCTACTGTGTTTTTTCCCTTTACCAAATTTTCCACATCAAAAATATTGGTGTTCTGTGATATGTGTTTTCATGTCTTATCTTTCCCTGTGCTTTTCTTATCTTTCTCCAGTAAAAGGTTTATAATTATCTTTAACTGTTAAACTTGTGGAACACTGATTCAACCCCCCCCTTAGTTTTCCTTCGGTATTAAAATATTCTAACATGGTAAATGGGAAACACAACATTTTTTGACTCAAAAATAAAGAAGAAGAAGAAGAAGAAGAAGAAGAAGAAGAAGAAGAAGAAGAAGAAGAAGAAGAAGATGATGATGATGATGATGATGATGATGATGATGATGATGATGATGATGATGATGATGATGATGATGATGATGATGATGATGATGATGATGATGATGGTGATGATGATGATGGTGGTGGTGGTGGTGGTGATGATGATGATGATGATGATGATGATGATGATGATGATGATGATGATGATGATGATGATGATGATGATGATGATGATGATGATGATGATGATGATGATGACGATGATGATGATGATGATGATGCTGATAGTGGTGGCGTGATGATGATGATGATGATGATGATGATGATGATGATGATGATGATGATGATGATGATGATGATGATGATTGCATGTTTTAGGATGTGTTAAGAGAAGAAGTATTGAAGTTGTAGCTACAAGGTAGAGGATGACATCATGTTTGTCATTTAAAAAAGTGGATAAATAATTTATGTAATGCATCCCATGATATTTTATATTATGGTTCTTGAGAGCCATTTTTATGTAACACAGATTTGAGGCCATTTTCTTAAATCTTAATAGAAAAACTTCCTATTAGAAACTTATTATTTGAAGTTGTTCACTTAATTTTTCCTTTACATCAACTGGATACATGTATTGGTATACCATTGATTACAAAACCTCTCCTAGATCCTTTTTAATAAGTACAATTGAAATATTAAAAAAAAGTAGTAGAATGAAAAGAGAAACTTCTTAGTCAAGCTGGTAAATTGCAACCTCTCTTGAGAGTATCCACTTCCATAATATATCACTACTCAAGATTGTGTCATTAATCTTTAACAAGATTTAACATATCTAGGGAAGATTGATCTATATAGGGATACAATACCACTCATGTATGGCTTGGGCTAAATAGGAGACTATTTGTAAATTGAATAGGCTCAAATTTCTAGGTGTTTGAAAACATAAAATATTCATCATTTGAATGTCTATTTTATAAGGAAGGGTGGAATTAGTTTGAGGAAAAAAGGATAAGGGGTGATGAATGCTAAATAGTTTGGAAAATCTAATTCAAGTTATCTTCTATCCAATTAAGAAATTCCTAATGTTTTAGTGATGTGGAACAACATAGTCAAGATTAGAAATATTATTAAAAAGTAAATCAAATAGAAGATAGGAGATGGAGATAAAGTGCACTATTAGAATGACTCTTGGATGGAAATTCCTCCCTTCGTTTGAAACCAAATTTTAAATCATCTTAAAAAAATCTTTTTAGATGTAATTTTAAATTTCTTCATGTCTATAGTCATTAGGAGGAAAGAAGAGCTCAATTGAAAAAATTGGCAAGAACTAATTGGAGATTCAATGCCAAGGAATGATAGACAATCACTCCTATTTAATATAGTTCAATTCTTACCAAAAAAATTGCTAACAATAATTTTTGTACCTCGCAACAAGGTTCTTAGTGAAATCAACTTATATTATTTATAAGGGAAATAAAATTATACCCCAAAATTTAATTAAATTTTGATTTGGAACACCCATAAAATCCCAAAGATCAAGTACTTATAGTGGACAACAAGATATAATGAGATCTTACTAATATATAATCTATAAAAAAAAGATTTCCAATGCATAAATAGATATAGTTTACGCTATCAAGCTAAAGAAAATATTGATCATCTAATTTGTTATTACTCTTACTCAAGAGAATTTTGGTCTCATATATTTCAATCCCTCCATTACCATAGGTTTTCTCCAAATTATCTAGAAAATTCATGATCAATTAGTATTCTAATCCTCCCTTCTCTCATAACATTATATAGGAATTGTTGAAACAAATTTCCCCCTTTGTTGCTTCTGGCCTTTGGAAATAAATGAATAAGAAGGAGAAATTATTAAGCATTCATGAAATAAAAAAATAAATTATAAACTGAAAAAGGATATGGCTACTAAATATTTTTTCCCTATTTTATGGATCTAAGAATCAAACAAAATTGGGATATTGTTAATGATCTAACTAATATACACTAGCTCAAAATTCTCAAGAGAAAAAAAATCCACTTGGACTATGACTAATGCAAGATGGACAAAATTGAATTCTCATGCATGGTCTAAACAATATCTTGGAGAGGTTGTATCTAGAGGTATAATAAGACATGGCAATGGAAATTATGTGGACGGATATTGGTGCAAGAGCACCCTAGGGACCTAGCTTTGGCCAAAAGGGTCAAAACGCGAGTTTCTGTTTATTTTGTGTTCTTTTATGTAAAAAAATACATTTGAGGCCATTATAATGTATCTAGACCATAGAAGTAGCTGGAAACCATAAAAAAGGACTTTGGATTGAATGAATATGAGTATCCTAAATGTATAAAATTGTCATAGTAACCTTGTTAACAATGATACTGCCTTCTCAAACAAGTTGTGCTTGTAAACCCAAGTGTGGATGTGTGAAGAGGTCAAGAAATGTCTTGAAGAATAGCTCTTACACTTGTAAACTCAACCCCTTGGTGTTGCAATGGTATTGGTGTGCCCTTAACCAATGGTAAAGGACTTCCATGATTAGGACAATGTTCTTAGTTTGAGTTTTCCAATCAATTATATGTTGCACATAATGGAAAGGTGGAGCCACTCTTCGTTATAAGGATTTAGGAGGGGTGAAAGACTTGTAGAAGGCTTTCCTAGCTTGATGTAAAAGAGTTTAGGTGCTAAGAACTTTAAATTATGCTCTCTATTTTTCATTTGACGGTCCTACTCATAAGTGTTGATTTGTCTCAAAAGGGATGTGTAGATAGAAACTTGGAGACCTCAAGTTTGGGTTAGTGATATTTTCATCCTATTTAAATTGATGTCCAAGGCCTAACGAGATGCCAAGTCTAGGTTAACACTAGGGTGCAAGTTTGTAGAGAGTAAAGATAGAGTTTAGCCAATATGCTCAAAAGGATTTATCCTTGAATCTTATAAGATAGAAACCCTATACATTGAGAGATTCATTTTGAGTCTAACCCCTACATCGAATCCCAAAGGTCAAGTACTTCCAATGGAAAACAATATATAAAGAGATCTTGATAATTAATAATGTATAAGAAAGAGGTTTCCAGTGCACAAAAAGATGTAGTTTATGCTGTCAAGCTAAAGAAAATATTGATCATCTAATCTCTCATTCCTCTTACTTAAGATAATTTTGGTCTCATATATTTCAATCTCTCCATTACCATGGGTTTTCTCCCAATTCTCTAAAAAATTCATGATCAATTAGTATTATAATCTTCCCTTCTCTCATAACATTATACAAGAATTGTTGAAACAAATTTCCCCCTTTGATGCTTGTGGCCTTTGGAAATAAATTAACAATCCCATATTTAGAAAGTAAAAATGAGAAGGAGAACTTATTAAGCATTCATGAAAGAAAAAAATAAATTATAACCTCAAAAACATATGTTTACTAAATATTTTTCTCATATTTTATGGATCTAAGAATCAAACAAAATTAGGATATTGTTAATGATCTAACTAATATAAACTAGCTCAAAATTCTCAAGAGAAAATATTCTACTTGGACTATGCCTAATGCAGGATGGACAAAATTGAATTCTCATGCATGCTCTAAATGATATCTTGGAGAGGTTGTATCTCGAGGTATAATAAGAGATGGAAATGGAAATTTTGTGGAGGGATATAATAAGAGTGTATGAAAGACATCTAATAATGAAGGTGAACTAGTTACAGTTTGGTGACGAATAAAGTAACTGAAATATATGGGATATATCACAATTGAGATATAAGGAGACTCAAAAATTATTATTCAAATTTTAAAAGAGGAATTTCCCTCACCTTGGAGAAAAAGAAACATTATTGAAGACAACAAAAATAATATAAGGAGTTTCACTCATTATGGAGTTCAAGATGTAATGATGTAGTTACCAATCCGAGATTAAACTAAATGAACTAGAGTTAGGCTAAAGACAAATAAGATTAATTAAAAGTTTAAATTTCAAAGGAGGAGATATCTAGTGAGTGAGGATTTTCTACGTACCATGAATGTGTGAAGGCACAAAGCAAAAAAAATAAAAATTTCAAAGGCTTACAAAACAAAGGCCACATGGAGAGATGGTTCAAGAATACAAAGGAAAAGGAAAGAAATATTTAAAACCAAGAAGAAATAAGATACATCTAATGATAAGAGATTAAGATAGCTTTGTTTTAAGTTTAATGTCAAATAACATTAAGTAGAGGTTCATTTTTCAAAACAAATAGATATTAGGCTACTGAAGATTTGCTACATGGCATGAATGCACTAAGATAAAAAGATGAAGGGGACATGTCTATAAAGGGTTGAAACACAAGACCACATGGAGAGATGATGCAATAGTATGAATAAAAAGGTAATAAATATTTAATGCCACAAAGAAGAGAGGATCGTGTAATTGTGACAAATAAAGATTTTATGATTTTAAGACATTTATTATAATTGATATCCTCAAATAATAAAAAGTGACCACTTAGATCTATTCGTGTAACTATTTATTCTTATAGGATATAATTACACTTTACTTAAGTTGAATTAGGATAATGCATATCATCGTAGTTTGGATATGAGACACTTAGGGAAGTGTGCACATAGGGATGATGCTTGTAGGAGAAATTCCACCTTTTGTGGTCTTATCTTGTTATCACATTCCACATTCAGTCGGTGATATACCTCTTGTGGAATATTATATTATTTCTCCTACCTACCCCTACATTTTCTTACCTACCCTTGTTTCTCATTGGGCCACATCTCATGATTGTGTGCTCACATATCCATTTGGCCTTGTCTATATAAGCAGGCCCTTATTCATTGTATTGGTTAATCTAGTTGATCACTTTTTCATATTGATGAGAATTCAGTTTGTTGTCATCAAACTATTGTCTCTCTTTTGTTTTCTTTCCATTGTCCACTTGATCTTGGCAAAACATTACATGGTATCAAAGCCATTGGGGCTTCATTGATTGATTTTGGGAGACATCTTAGAAGGCTTCTAATTTTGGATTTGAGGTACTGCAGGTTTTGGAGGTATCCTAAAGAGTTTTCAACCTCACGATTGCATCTGGGAGGCCATTTCCATAAAAATCAAGTATAAATTCACCTATATTTGGTGAAAGTACATTTTGGCCCATTGGAGGAAAAACAATTAGCCAATTTGGCCAGGTATGGTATGATTTTGCAAAAAATAATAATAATAAGATCTTTTCATTTTTCTGTGAATTGTTTATTTCATATTATTTTCAAATTTGCTGTTTTTTCAAATTATATTTACAAAAAAAAAAATTTAATCATATTTTATATATTTGGGGGGGATAATGTGACCCCATCGCCCATGCTCTGAACCCTGCATAGTCTACAGGGACCCGCAACCCTACCGACCTTACCTGTTGTCGAAAACTGTGACCTCCAACTCTGACACCCACTTCCGACGACAACTCCTCCGTACCTTGGCGGCCCCGGCCTGGCTTTTCCGGTACCGACATCTCTTTCCAACAACTGCTCTCGCCGATTGTTGTCCACCTACCGATGTCGCTTGCCACCACACCTCTGCTCACTGTCCACCATACAAATTGCCACACAAGCTCCATGGACTGCCATGTAGACCCCACACAGACTACCACGCAAATGCCACATAGAATGCCACAAAGGCTCCGTAGACTGCCACAGTAATGCCTCCTGGCACCACATCAACAGCCTTAACCAACACATGGCCGATTTTGATTTGAGCATATAGGTTCCAGTCAACTTGCCACATCACTAGTTTATATGATGACATGTCATCCAGTCGTACCACTAATCATCTTGCCACATAGGCATTCATACAGTACGTAATACACAGTTAGTAGACCTATCAGCTTGCCATGCCACCCTATCTGTACGGTCATCAAGGGGGTTACGATGGTTTTTTGACCAGTATACGACCATTAAATTTAACATAGTGAAGTGCTGATGTAAACCTACATTAGCACCTTTTTAAAAAATTTAGACCCCTCACCATTAAGCAGTCTGAATTTTTGGGTCAAATTTGAAGGCCCATAACTTGCTCAATTTTTCTCCTTTTTGGGTGCATTTTTTTTTATTTGGGATAATTTTTTGTGCTCTCCATAGTGGTGTGGTTATTTTTTAAATTTTGGTGAATAATTGTTTTATAAATTCCAAATTCTCTCACGTCTACCTATCCAATCCTCAATTTTGCAACTTCAATGGCTTTGTTCGGGCTCATATGACCTTTTCACGTGCTATTTTTTTTAAAGTGTATAATTTTTCATCTAATTTCATAATTTGTCATCAGTTTGCAATAATTTTGAGTGGATATTGTATTTTTAGAAATTGGTCTTTTATGGCCTACTTGGTACTTGTAATTTTCTTGGATCTTAGTTTAGATCTCTTTCATTATTAGTTTGAATCTCTTTTGGCCTATTTGAGGCAATTGTAAAGTTGAAATGAGAAGTCCACTTTGCCATTTTTTGCAAGTGGCCCATTGTACACACACTAAGTATAAAGTGCCAAATAATCATTTTGGGGGTGTTCTTTGATTGAGTGAATCTGGGGGGTTTCTTGTGTGATTGTGTCTTTCTTTCCTTATGCTCTTTCATTTTTGTTGCTATGGGTCCTCATAAATTTCCACCTTTAACTCCACATAACTATGCATCTTGGAAAATAAAAGCATGGAGCAAACTAATGGAAAAAGGACTCATGCATTACATAGATGGAACAATAACAACACCAGTAGATCCTAAGGCTGATCATAATGCTCAATTAGAATGGATCACAAAAAATTGCATGGCTCTTGGAACTTTGCATAAGTATGTATCAAATGACCTCATTTTTCACATTGAGATGTGTACTATAATCAAAGAGGGTTGGGCTATCTTTCAGAAATTGTATGATCAAGTTGAAGAAATCAGAGGCTATAAGATTGGCAATGAGCTCACCAACTTGGATCCCAAGAGTTTTAATATAATTCAAGATTATGTCACTAAGGCAAATGAGCTAAGACAAAAGCTTAAGGATTGTGGAATTGACAAAAAAGATTCTCAATTGATATTCAACTTGTTGGACAAGCTTCCATTTGAATATGCAGCATTTATTTCTAGCCTCGAAACCCATTGCTTGACAGTGGGGAGTTCCTACATCATGCCTACATTTGATGCTTTCACATAAATATTGATGTTGGAACAATCTAAGTTGTTTAACATGGGGATTCTCAAGTCTTCAAAGTCCAAGGCTTTGGTGGCTAATCAAGGGAATCAAGGGAGTCAAAGAAAAGATTCCAATAAGAAGAAGAAGCAATCTAAGTCAAAGCCACAGTAGGAAAATGGACAATCGTCCTCTCTGTCACAAGGTGTTTTTTCATCCTCTTCCAAGAAGGGGAATACACCTAAGAAGGAAAAACCAACTTGTGCTTATTGCAATAAGTATGGTCATGATGAGCATCGATGCCACACTAAGCAAGTTGATGAGTTGACAAATCTTCTGAAGAAGAAACAACATCAATTTTCCATCCACCTACAATAAGAAGAAATCATCTCCTTCCACTTCCTCACATTCTAAGGGAAAAGGAAAAGCATTTGTGGCTACAACAGGTTCTTCACAGCAATGGATACTTGACTCGGGTGCCTCTTATCACATGGGTTCTACAAAGGAGCAATTTTCTTCATTGGATCCATCTAAGGTACCTCACATTTACATAGGTGATGATACACAAGTTGAGGTAGAAGGGAAAGGTTTGGTTGCCATGGATGATGGAATATTTGAGAATTTTATTTATGTTCCTAACATGTCTACCAATCTTCTCTCTATCTAACAAATCATTCACTATGGGAATGGGAAAAATATTGAGTTTACACCTAATTCTGTTATGATAAAAGAAATTGATAATGATGCCTTGGTAGCAATGGGACAAGTCAATGACAATTAAAGGCTTTATTCATTCTCCCACTTTGTGCCAAGATCTCCTTCTATGGCCTTTCTTACTCATTCAAATTCAGAAAGTAAGCTATGGCATGAGCGGTTTGGTCACATCAACTACCACTGTCTTCAGTAGCTTAGCACTAAAGACATGGTCATAGGTCTACCTTGAATCATTTTTTTAGAGGGTGTATGTTTAGGATATTCCATGGGAAAACATCCCGAAGAGAAGTTTGATAAGGGGAAAGCTTGGAGAGATTTGGAAGTTCTTCAACTTGTTCACAACAATTTAGCAGGTCCATTTTCATCACCTTCATTTAGTAGGGCCCACTATATCCTCACCTTCATTCATGACTAATCCTGATTCACTTGGGTCTATTTTCTTGTTCATAAGAGTGAAGTGTTCGATAGATTTATAGCCTTCAAGGCTCGTGTGGAGAAGAAATCAAGGAAAATGGTCAAGATCCTTCACATAGATAATGGAAGGGAATATGTGAACAAAAGACTTGAGGAGTTTTGTACACTTAAGGGGATTGATATTCAACATTTTGTTGCCTACACTCCACAATATAATGGAGTCACAAAAAAAAAAGAATAGAACTCTCAGGGAGATGGCTAGTTGTATGATACATGCAAGTTCTCTTGATTGCGACTTTTGGGTAGAGGCTATTAGTTGTGCCAAACACATCCAAAATCAGGTTCCTCACAAAGCTTTGATGGTTATCACTCCTTTTGAGGCTTGGGTTGGTAGGAAACTGATTGTAAGACATTTCAGAGTCTTTGGGTGTCCAGCATGTGTTCACATTCCTCTATAGAAACGTAAGGCCTTGGAACCTTAAAGTAGGCCTTGTATTTTTGTTGGATATCCAGAGGGTGTTAAGTCATATTGATTGATGGATCCAGAGACACATGAGATGTTTATTTAGAGGAGTGTTCATTTTGAGGAAAGATCTCCTAGCCTAGCCTCACTTCATCCTCCACCTTCATTCATTGTGGATAGCGATGAGGATGATTCAGATGATGAGACTCCTTCAACTCTGACTCCTAGGGTACACCTCCACAGGATCCACTAGCAGTTGAGGAGCCTTGTCCTCCACCAAAACCTAGACCTCGTTGGGCTCGAAAAACACTTGAGTCAGTGGGTTCTCTTGTTGGGGATCCTTCAGATACATGGAGGACTCGATTAAAGCATCACGACCTTCCACATGCATACATTGCTACCACTTCCGATCCATAGAAATTTCAAGAGGCATTAGGGGTTCCTAAGTGGGACCAAGGTATGGAAGAAGAGTATAGTTCCTTGATGAGGAACAACACTTGGGAGTTAGTCCCTCCCCCTAATGGGAGAAAGATGGTTTGATGTAAGTGGATCTATCAAACCAAGTTTGCAGTGGATGGTAGTGTGGATAACTATAAGGCTCAACTTGTTGCAAAAGGTTTCTCACAGGTTCCAAGTGTTGACTATACTGAGACCTTTGCACCTGTAGCCAAGATGAACTCTATTCGCTTGACATTTTCTATTGTCATAGCTCACGGTTGAGTTGTCAATTAAATGAATGTGATGAGTCTTTTTCTTCATGGGGATCTTGATGAGGAGATATATATGGATCATCCACAGGGTTTCGTCTAGGATTCATTATTGGTTTTCCGACTGAGGAAATCTATCTATGGCCTTAAGCAGGCCCCTAGGGCTTGGTACACCAAGATGGATTCCTTCCTTCTCTTAGCAAGGTTCACTAGGTGTCATTCTGATCCAAATGTCTACATTTTGTGACAGGATGACTCACACTCGATACTTGTGCTCTATGTTGATGATTTCATCATTACAGAGAGCACCTCATCCATCATTAGTAGTGTCAAATATGGTTTGCATGATAGATTTTCTATGACTGACTTGGGTTTTTTGCACTACTTTTTCGAGATAGAGATTTCATAGTCACCTTCTGGGATTACGCTTTTGCAGCTCAAGTATGCTTTTCATCTACTTGCATTCTTTAGAATGGCTAATTGTAAGCCTCCATCGACTCCCTTTCTTTCAGCAGTCAAGCTTGAGGATCAGTGCTCTTCTCCACCAGTTGATGCCACATTGTATCGTCAACTTGTGGGTAGTCTCATCTACTTGACTCACACATGCCCTGGCATTTCATTTGCGGTTGGCATGGTTTCCCTCTTTATGCAGGAGCCACATGAGCTTCATTGGAAAGAAGCCAAATGCATCTTACACTACATCCGAGGTACACATCATTATGGGATTCACTATGCAGTAGGCATAGGACTTTCCTTGGCTGGCTACACAGAGTCCGATTGGGCTGGCGATCTTGATGATTGTAAGTCTACTTCTAGTTACATCTTCCACCTTGGTTTGGGCCCCATTTGTTGGCAGAGCAAGAAGTAGCATTCTATTTCTCTCTCTTTGACTGAGGTTGAGTATCGAGGGGCTATTAACACAGCAACTGAGGCTATTTGGCTTCAACATATTCTCACAGAGTTTGGGTTCTCCACTCCACGACTGACATATCTGAACTATGACAATCAGAGTGCTATTCCATTCTCAAGGATCTCGGTCTAGCAACAACAGACCAAACATATTGATATTTATATGCACTACATTCGGGAGATGATTCAGGAGTAGGTCATTGATTTAGAGTATTGTCCTCTAGTGGAGCAGATTGTAGACATATTCACCAAACCCTTCACTGAGAGTCAGTATCAACAATTGTGAGCTCTCTTGGGGGTGCAGGATGTTTCATTAGGGGGGGTCAACTAACTTCTCCTTCCTCTCTTATGGGGGGGAATTTTTCCTCTATGAGGTTTTTTCCTTCTTCTTGAGAGTCTCTTTCTACATATATCTCTATTTTGGGGGGGTGATTTTTTTCCCACTAGGCTTTCTCCCATTCCCCATTTATGAGAGATTTCTTTGCATAGGTTTGCTTGCATTCTCATATTGTAGATAGGTATCTACCATGGCCTCATAGCTGGGACCCATCTTGCATTGTTGACTTGAGTCTTCATTTCCCTAAGTTTCACTTAAGGAGGGGTGTTTGTGTAATTATTTATTCTTATAGGATATAATTACACTTTACTTAAGTTGACTTAGGATAATGCATCTCATCATAGTTTGGATATGAGACACTTAGGGAAGTGTGCACATAGGGATGATGCTTGTAGGAGAAATTCCACCTTTTCTGGTCTTATGTTGTCGTTACATTCCACATTTGATGGGTGATACACCTCTTGTGGAATATTATCTTATTTTTCCTACCTACCCCTACATTTTCTTACCTACCCTTGTTTCTCATTGGGCCACATGTCATGATTGTGCTCTCACATATCCATTTGGCCTTGGCTATATAAGCAAGCTCATATTCATTGTATTGGTTAATCCAGTTGATCACTTTTGTATATTGATGAGAATTCAGTTTGTTCTTGTCAAACTATTGTCTGTCTTTTGTGTGATTTTAGTTGTGCCCTTGATCTTGGCAAAATCTCACAAGTTCCTTCCATTTCCGATGTGAGAAAGGTCAATATAGTTGCCAATTATGATATCCACCATAATTACAAGTTGCTAGATATTATTATTTTTATTTATTTTTTTAAGACGTGTATTCACCATAGTAGAAGCATATAGATTATAAGTCTTATGTACTATAAACTCAATATGGTGTGCATTGACCTTCACATTACCAATTGAAAAGTTCATTTGTTTTATCCAAAGAAGAAATCTTCTACGAATCCGTTGAAGGGCTTACTTCTATCCTTTAAGGTACTAATAGGAAGGAGGATAGCCTCATTAGATTAAGAATGGGGGGCCACAAAAAAGGAAGTAGCCCACCTCTTGAGATACCCCTCACCAAAATGGTAAATCATATGAAATATTTGAAAATGGTGGGCTCACTCTTTTATTTTTGTCAATGAATGACTCTAATACAAATCTCTTTACTAATTTTTTCAACTAATGGGAGTAGGGATGGATTACTTTAGGAAGTTTGAAGTTTGAAATGACCACAGAGTTGATTGGGCATGCTATGGGTCTTAGTTGTAAAAGGTTGAAGGTTACCAAAGGATCAATGATGATTGCACTAAGTTTCTGGAAATTTTCTTTAAAGGATATGTTAAGATTAAAACACTCCCAAACAACAAAAATAGAGACAAGGTTCTCGCTCCTTGGGGTTTGGTGAGTTTCTTTTTTATGAAATATTTTACTTTAGAATGCTGGTATAAAATTGCTCATAAATACCTCTTTCTCCCATTAAATCCTATTCAACATGGTCAAAAGAAAACTTTCCTTCCCACCTACTCTTGTCACTTTATAACTGTGTCAAAGATGGAGCAAGTCCCCCCTCTTCACTAAGCCTTGATTACGACCACTTATAAATTTTTCTAGTAAAAAGGCTCCAAACTATCCAATAGCACCAATTCTATGAAGATTGACCTAATTAATAGTAAACCTCTTGACTCTAGTAAAAATTAGTCTAGTAAAGGAAAGGGTAAAACTTTTAGTCCTATAGGGATAGTCATTTCTAAAATTATGACCAGTATCCTTTCCTTTATGGAATACTTGTGAAAGTTACTCCAAACAGGAGGAACTCTCTAATGCCTAATATCCCTACACCTCCCAAGGAAAAGTAAATTGAGAAAAAACCTCAACGCTAGTATTATTGTGGACATAAGAGAAACGGACACAACTTGATGAGAACAAATAGGGGGTGATGATAAAATTTAAAATGTTGGTAGATCTAGTGTCCATAGATGTGCTTGAATAGGAATGACAATTCATACTAACAAAAAAAGAAAATAAAGGGAAATAGATACAAGACCTTCCCCAGAAGATCAAGAGGAGCCTCACGAAGATAACTACCCTCCTCATTTTCACGAACAGGTGGTTGGGGTTAGTGAGGATGAAGATGAAAATTACATGGAAGAGGAAGAAACTAACAAAGAAAGAAAGGAATATCGAAGAGAAAGAAGGCAATAAAGATGAGTATGATGATAGAGAGGTGGTAGATAATTAGGATACTAGCTATCATTAGGAAGGTGAGATTGATAATACAAGGTGATGGTATAACATGTGGATTTCTGTTTTGAAAAACCAAGCTGCTCAGTTTTAAAATTGTGTGATAGAGCTTGAGGAGAGATTGGATCAAACTAACAAGGAAAAATACAAAAAAAATGAATAAGGCCTATTATAAACATCATAAATGATATGATGAATAAAATTGTTATGGGACATGAGGCACAAAGGCTAGAGAAGAAAAGAATGAGGATCATGAGTGCAAAACGAAGACAAATGAAGATGCTTGGGAGGAATCCCTAGATTCCATTACTACCAATAGGAACCTCATTAAATGAAAGTGCTCTTTGGCGTTGTTGTTCTTTATTTGTTGTTTTCTTATAGTAAAGTTTATAATGTTGATCACCTTGTGTGCCACCTTTGTTTCTTTTAATGATAGCTTGGGACCCTCTCTAATTATAATATTTCTTCTCCCATTATACCAAAAGTTTATTCTAAGTTTTAGTCTAATCTTTTTGAGCTCTACCTTTTTGACTAGTTATGAGGCTTGCTTGGCTCACTAATTTTTTGTAATACCCTGCGGGCTCCACGGGAAATGCTTTTGACTCAGAGCTATGAACCAGTGAGGCCACAAATTGGGGACCTCATCACCACACTTCACTTGTTCAAACCCACGAGCACAATAGATAGCTGCTTCACAGCCAACAAAATGTTTTAACTGACACTAAATGTCTCAAGATATTTCTTTTCTATATTAAATCATTTTAATTTACATAAGAATTACTTTTTACATAAAAGCATATTCTATTTTATACGTAATAGAAACATATATTCATAAATAAAAAATTTGACTCATGTGATGGCCTACTGGCCGCCTATGGTCAAGACACGAACCATGGCAATCCGGAGAGGGTAAAATACTACGCAGGGCATAAAACTAAAGCAAGGACCCCCTTCCATGGTTTTTCAAAAGAAAAAACGCATAGAAAGCATTATCAGTCTACTCCACTATCCACTTGCTCTTCCTGCATATTAATATATATTATTCAGAAAGATGCCCTAATATTATTCATAGAACATATAATTGGAAAGACAAGGCAGAACATTTTATACTCATTTTTTATTTGCCGTTTCTCTCTCGCAGGGGCATTTTGGAACCAGTAGAATACGTTCACGCCTTCCACAGCACCATGGCGCTGCAGCTCTGCAGAAATGCGGTTTATTTGCTCAGATCTGCTAGTGTCGTGGAGAGCGCAAGCAGTAGAAGACCTCTTGAAAAATAATGGTTTATTTTCACATAGTCTATTTGCATTTTGCAACCAGTAGAAGACGTTCTTGCAGAAATGCGCATTATTTGCTCAAAAGATGGATTTCTCATTCCACTCGCGAAAATGGACTCCAATCATGTCTTTTGAGCTTCATTTGGCTTCCATCTACAGCTTGCACTTTCCACACCTAGCAGATCTGATAAGCCTGCGATCTGCTAAGCCTGAATCTGAAGAAAACAAAACGATGGATTTATTTACAACATTGTACCGAATTGGAAAAACTAGATGAGAACAATCCAATTCATTTTATAAAATCACAAGTACCCAGTTGGCCTGCTGCAGATCCGCTTTCTATTATGTTTTGTCGGCCCTATACCTGAAATAACCAAACTGAGGTTACTTTAAAAAACCCAATAGGGCTCAACCAGCTAAGTATCTCAAGTAAATCCAAAATTATAGAATTATTTACAACATTGTACGGAATTGAAAAAACTAGATGAGAACAACCCTATTCGTTTTATAAAATCACAAATACCTCTGCTCCAGATCCATGATCCACAGGTCTGTTGTTTATTCATGCAAATAAAGGCATTAATTCTTAGGACTATTTTTAGTTTTGTTTTTTGCATGAATTTATTTTTAGTAAATAAAGCATGCTATGCATGCACTTATTGTATTCTTAATTTAAGGAGTAGTTTGCTTTTTTTAGTTTGAGAGTCTTAGTAGCTTTCCATGCAATGCTAGGAATATATTTAGAACTGCAGTTTTTATTTATTCTTCTAGACTGTAAATTCTTTATATATACAACCTCTATGTAATTTTTTAATTAAGCTTTAATAAAGATATTGGTGTGCGCAATTCCAAAAAAAACAAGGCACTTTGTTTTTTATTTTGAATTGTGATTTCTTTTTGCAGTTTCTTCTTTTTGTTGTTATTGTTTGCTAATCAGTTCGTTCAGAGAGGATAGGTCAGGTTCAAAATTCTACAAGTGGTATCAGAGCAGGTAAAATTGTTTTGGGTTAAAGTTTTATTGTTGGAATTTTGCCAAAGTTAAACATGTCGAATTCTAATCATATGCCCGTTCCAGAATTTGATGGGAATGATTATGATTATTGGTGCATTAAGATGCTAACCCTTTTTATTGGAAAAGATTTGTGGGAGATTATTGAATCAGGTTATGAAGACCCAGTTGATTGGAATGCTCTTATAGCCAATGACAAAATATCTAGAAAGGAAGCAAGGAAAAAGAATGCTCAAGTTTTGTTTCACATTCAGATAGCTCTTGATAAGAGCTTATTTCCAAGAATATGAGGAGCAACAACTGCCAAAGATGCTTGGAAGACTCTACAAGAAGCTTACCAGGGTAGTGATCAAGTTAAAGTGGTCAAGCTTCAGACATTGAAGCGAGAGTTCGAGAATTTGAAGATGCAAGAAGCTGAAAGTATAAGTGATTATTGTGTCAGAGTCAAAGATGTGGTAAATAAAATGGCTACACTTGGAGAAATTGTAAGCAATGAAGTTTTGATAAAAAAGGTGTTGAGATTTTTGACACCCAGATGGAATCATGTAGCAATAATCATAGAAGAAAGCAAGGATTTGACAAAACTACAGTTTGATCAACTAGTTGGATCCCTGATGTCTCATGAAGAAAGATTGAAAGATTCTTTAGAAGGTGCAGAGAAAGTGTTTTCCTCTAATTTGCTAATGAGCTGGTTTAGAGAGGATAGGCTAGGTTCAAAATTCTACAAAAGGTAGAGGAAGAGGTGGCTCAAGAGGAAGTGGTGGTTTCAAAGGAAGAGGTAGAGGCAGATTTGATAAGAGAAATGTTCAATGTTACCATTGTAATAGGTATGGCCACTTTGAAAGAGAATGCAGATGGAAAGAAGGTAAAAGTGCTAACTATTCTCAATAAAGTAGTGACAATCCTCCTAATCACTTATTTTTATCTTATGCCAAGGGTGAAAATACTAGTAAAGATATTTGGTACCTAGATTCTGGATGCTCTAACCATATCACAGGGAATGAGAAGTTGTTCTCAACAAAGGATGGAAGTTTCAAATCCAAGATCCAACTTCATGATGATAAATCATTGGAGGTTGCTGCCAAAGGAGCTATGGAGGTCCAAACAAAAGAAGGTATAAAGAGTATTCATGATATTTATTATACTCCATAATTGAAGCACAATTTGTTAAGTGTTGGGCAGTTATGTGAGAAAAATTATAAAGTAGCCTTTGAGAATAAGACATGTACTATCTATGATAAGAATAGGGGTAATAGGGTGATCACTGTTGTTCCTATGACAAGAAATAGGATGTTCCCCTTGAAGTTTGGTGAACATAACAACAATTTGGCAAATATGGCTTATGAGGATTCAAGTTGGTTATGGCATCTCAGGTATGGGCATTTAAATTTTCATAGTTTGAAGTTTCTAACCTCACATGCATTAGTTTCTGGTTTGCCCAAGGTTGAGGAACACAAGGAGGTTTGTGAAGGTTGTGCTAAAGGAAAGCATGCAAGAGAAAAGTTTCCAAAGGGCAATGCATGGAGGGCTCATCACCCATTTCAGCTTGTTCATTTATATATATGTGGTCCTATGTAGACTAAGAGTTTGGGTAAGTCATCATATTTCATTACTTTTATTGATGATTACTCACGAAATTGTTGGGTATATTTTTTGAAGGCCAAAGATGAAGCCTTGGATACATTCAAGAAGTTTAAAGCCCTTGTGGAAAATGAGAAAGGGTGCAAGATCAAGTGTTTAAGGACTAATCATGGAGAAGAATTTTGCTCAAAGGCTTTCCAAAGTTATTGTGATTTTAATGGCATCAAGAGGCAACTTACTACTACATACACACCTCAACAGAATGGAGTAGCTGAAAGGAAGAATCATACTATGGTTGAAATGGCAAGGTGCATGTTACAAACCAAGGGATTGAGCAATTCTTATTGGGGAGATGTAGTTGCTACAACTGTGTACATCCTCAACCATAGCCCCACCAGTGCACTAGAAAAGATGACTCCTTATGAAGCTTGGTATGGTAAAAGGCCTAATGTTAATCATTTCAAAGTTTTTTGTTGTTTGGCTTATGTGCATGTACCTGATCAAAATATACAGAAGTTAGATGCAAAGAGTGAGTCATGTATTTTTATTGGATATAGTGAGAAAAGCAAGGCTTATAGATTGTATAATCCCCTCACTAACAAGCTTATTGTCTCAAGAGATGTGATTTTTGATGAAGGGGGAGTTTATGGTTATCAAAAAGGCCATGTTGAGAAGCCAAAATCTATTTTGAATGATGATATAATTGCTAATATTGATCATGAGCAGCCAACTAATGTTTCTATATCTAGTGGTTTAACTCCACCAAGAAATCCTTCATCAAGGTCTTTAGTACCAAGTTCAAGTCCAGCTTCTTCTACAAGTTCTACAAGGAAGGTAAGGAGATTGAGTGATATCTACCAAAAGAGTGGAAATCAAGTACATGAAGAAAACCCAATAGGTGAGACAATGAATTTTGCTTTATTAGCCAAGGCTGATTTTGAACCATCATGTTTCGAAGATGCATGTACTAATGAGGATTGGGTGAAAGCCATGGAAGAAAAGATGGATTCCATTCACAGGAATGACACTTGGGAGTTAACAGAACTTCCACATGACAAAAAAAGGATTGGCACCGAATGGGTCTACAAGACCAAATTTAATAGTGATGGGAGTGTTGAAAGACACAAGGCAAGATTAGTTGCTAAAGGCTTCACATAGAAGTATGGAATTGACTATGAAGAGACATTTGCACCAGTAGAAAGACAAGAGACCATAAGAATGTTGATTTCATTAGCAGCTCAGAAGAAGTGGAGCATACATCATATGGACTTGAAAAGTGCCTTCTTGAATGGGTACTTAGAAGAGGAAGTATATGTGGAGAAACCACAAGGTTTTGCAGTAGAAGGAAAAGATAATTATGTCTACAAGTTGAAGAAGGCTTTGTGTGGCCTCAAGAAAGCACCAAGAGCGTGGTATGCCAGGATTGATGGATACTTTTAGGAGAATGGCTTCCAGAGAAGTAAGAGTGATCCTACCCTTTGCTACAAACAAGAAGGTATTGATATTCTCATCATAAGTTTGTATGTTGATGATCTTTTGTATATGGGTAGTAGTTCTAAGATGAAAGATGAATTCAAAGCAGCTATGATGAAAGAATTTGAGATGAAAGATCTTGGTCTCATGAAATATATTTTAGGAATGGAGGTTTATCAAAGTAAGGATGAGATTTTCATTTGTCAAACAAAGTATGCCTAGGATATGCTGAAGAAATTTAATATGACTGATTGTTACCCTGCCTCCACTCCAAGTGCTCATGGAGATTTGTTATGTAGAGATGATGGTGTTGATTTAGTTGATGAGATAGCTTACAGAAGTATTATGGGGAGCTTGATGTTTTTAATCCACATAAGGCCTGGTATTTCCTATTCAGTTTCACTTGTTTCAAGGTATATGACAAATCCATCTGAAATACATATGAAGGTAGCCAAGAGGATTTTGAGGTATGTGGAAGGGAATTTAAGTTTTGGTATTCATTACTACTCTTCTGAAAAGTTCAATTTAGTAGGCTTTAGTGATTCAGATTGGGGAGGTAGTATGGATGACTGTAAATCTAAATTTGGAAATTGTTTTTCTTTTGCTTCTGGTTTGATTACCTGGAGCTCAAAAAAGCAAAGTATTGTTGCCCTCTCATCTACAGAAGAAGAGTATATTGCAATTACCTCAGCAGGTACACAAGCTCTTTGGCTCAGAAAAGTTTTGGAAGAAATTGGAGAAAAACAAATTCAGCCTACAGTAATTTATTGTGACAATGTGAGTGCCATCAAGTTAGCCAAGAATCCAGTTCATCATAGCAGAACAAAGTATTTTGATTTGAAATATCACTTCATACGAGATTTGGTGCAGAAGAAGGATGTCGAATTGAAGCATATCAACACCCAGGATCAACTAGCAGATATATTCACCAAAGCGGTTGCGAAAACTTAGTTTATAGCACTATGAGATAAGATTGTCAGCCCTCTCAGCATCAAGGGGGAGTATGTTGATAACTGATGCTGCTCTAGCATGTAGCTAGATTAGTTTAGTTAATAGTTTTTTGTTTATTCATGCAAATAAAGCATGTACTCCAACATGCATTAATCCTTGGGACTATTTTTAGTTTTTTTTTTTGCATGAATTTGCTTTTAGTAAATAAAGCATGTTGTGCATGCACTTATTGTATTCTTAATTTAGGGAGTAGTTTTCTTTTTTTAGTTTGAGAGCCTTAGTAGCTTTCCATGCAATGCTAGGAATATATTTAGAACTGCAGTTATTATTTATTCTTCTAGACTGCAAATTCTTTATATATACAACCTCTATGTAATTTTTTAATTAAGCTTCAATAAAGATATTGGTGTGTGCAATTCCAAAAAAAACAAAGGCACTTTGTTTTTTATTCTGAATTGTGATTTCTTTTTGCAATTTCTTCTTTTTGCTGTTATTGTTTGCTAATCAGTTGGTTTAGAGAGGATAGGTCAGGTTCAAAATTCTACAAGGTCACCCTACACCCTACAACCCTAAAACTTAAAAGAGCTCACCCATCTGAGTATTTTGGGTAAATCCAAAGCCCATGGTAGGTAGACCAAGGAGATGAGAGGTATAAATAAGTAATGCAATTGAGGCAGTCAGATAGAAACTAAAAGGCAAAATCAATCAATTTTGGTAAAAAAACAAATTATTACATGGCAGAGAAGAGTTATTAAATATAATAATTTACCACGTAGGTTGTGGGTTGGGACATGGGGTAGGTTACTTTTAAACACCCTAGAAGGCTCACCCAACTGAGTACTGAGCTAAATCCATAGCAGAAGGTATATTGTTTGAAATATTACAAGATGGATCGTATATTCATTCATAAGTGATATCTCTTGTGAAATCTAGACAATTAATATAGTAAAATCACTAACAAATAGTAAAAAATCTAAAATAATAATTAAAGAATTGTGGAATAACTATTAAATTGATGTGAATCATATAATTCACAATCAAAACTAGCAAACTCATAAAACAAAATTTTTAATTCAAAATAAAAATCAACAATAAAAAACAATACAATCTTATATTAGTAATAAAAATTGTTTGTAATAATAGATCTAACTTATCTCTGTAGTCTAACAACATTCACAATATTGACTCTATGAGGACCCATAAATGGTTCATCAAATATAAGACCATGTGTGAAAAATCCACCACCATTACAACCAATTCAATCAATGCCTAAAAGGTTAACACTACACCATGATAACATGTTTCATCAATAACATAAATGGGACACATGACTAAAGGTATCACTCCATTTTGAAACTATTATGACATTCATACACCTTGCATCATAACACAAGATGATCTGTTCTCTCATCTAAGTCATAAATGGTATAAATGGATTCTATAAGATAATAAACCACTCACTAAAAGTCTTTCATCATTTATATAATGTTATTATAAGTAATATAAAAAATCAACCAAATATGCCTAATTCATTTACTAATTTTTCATAGTTAATCATTCTTCATCATTTAAATAATCATGAATTATTTCCCTTTATTCCCTTAATGTTAATTGAATTTAATCAATTAATCTCAACTTCCTTTTCTTTCAAAATAACCAATTAACTAAAAAATTAATTAATTAATTATTGGATTAACATAATCGATTTCCTTATACATTTCATCTAATTTAATATTCCTACTAAATTATTTATTTCTTATTCATCCACCAATCAATTAATTAGTAACAAGAATAAATAGACTAAAATTCATTCTAAAATGAGTAGTGTGAGTGACTGGTTGGAATGTGAGGCAAATGTTGGGTTGGCTTATCCCTATGCTAGTTTATAAAGGAGTCAAGGTGTTATTTTTGCTCCACTAAGCTCAATCAATGTATCCACTAAGGAAATCTCTACAGAGATTTGGTGAGTCCTCCTCTTCTCTAGAATTTTTTAGGACTGCAAGGATGGCTATATAGATTGTAAGTTGCTCTAGAATGACCCATTTAAAAGTCAGTATCCTAAGCCCCTCAATAGTGTTGATATTATTCACAAGAATGGATAATTATTTTTCTCAGGAGGTTAATTTGAATACATCTTAATATTGGGTTGGTAAGGAAGTGGACTAACTCAAAATGCTTTGTCAAAGATAACATTTATATTTTGCACTCCCTAAAGATATTTTATGCTTTTAATTTTCTCTTTAAAAAAATTTCCTCAATATCCTCATACATGGCCCATAGTTATTTGAAAAGAAAAGCCTCTATGTCAGAATCCCTACTTGGGTTCATATCTTTCGCCTTTCGTTGGAGTTTCACGATGAGGATTTGCTAATTCCTTTGATTAGTTTCTCCACTTGGACTATGCCACTTGAGATAGATTTAGACATGTTTATGCTAGATTTTATGTTAGGATTAAGCCCTATAAAGTGCTAAAAACTTGTATTCTCCTAGAGTAACAATTGTGGAATTTCTCTTAAGTCATTAAATATGAAAAGTTTGGGCTTGTTATATTAAATGTGCTCCTAATTTGGGCATATGTCTAACATTTATGCTAAATATGATTCAAGAAAGAAGGACTCTTTTGTATCAAAGGGAAAGGCTTGGGTTTTGGTCCCTCCTTCTAAAAGGACTATGGTATGGAGAAGGTTCTTATGACTACTCCTAAGGATGTGAGTCCTAACTTCCTAGTAGTACTCCAGGCTCCCTCAATTATGAATCCTTAGATTTTAGTTTCCCTCAACACAAATATGGATTATGTTCCTTCAAATGTGACTCAAGATGAGATTGATATGATTTTAAATGTAGATGAAGCTCCTAAACTTGAGAATATTCTTCTTTCTGTTAACTATGAGATGTTGTTCCTAGGTCAGTCTTATTAGCTTCCTCTCTATCTAAGCTCACAGTTTCAATCCCTTCTACTTATTAGCTAATAGAAGTTAGAGTAACTTTTTTTCTAAGGTTTCTTCTTCAAAATTGATAATGCAAGTTCAAAACTAGATCCCACCATATCCTCTCTCTTTATAAATCTATTTTGAAGCAAAAGATATTTACCCCTCCTCATTTTGATCATAAGGGCTCTTCCTTGCATTTCTCACTAGAGTGAGTTGTTGTCATAGAGGTTTGTTCAATTCTCCCACAATATTATCCTAAAGTTAGGGGTGATCATTTTAATGATAACTTCCTTCTAGATCTATTCTCTAGAATCATTAAAGGGATCTCTCCTTTCTACTCTCCACCTGGCTCTTAAACATAAAAATGATATAGTGTGACAACTAATGAAAGTATCAACGAGTCTTAATGAAGGAGGAAATTAGCTAGAGGAACTAGGTAGATAATTACTACTAGGGATGTGAGCAATGTATGGAAAAGTACTCTAGAGTAGGTGAGATCCAGAAGAAATTAAAAATGAACATTCATTCAAGAAATATAAGGAAGCTCAATAGTTCTCATAAGAATAATATATCAACAACATTATTAAAGAAACAAGGACTATATTTTTGCTTATTTAGGAAACCAAAATGAATACTTATTCTTATAAGAAAGTATTTAAATATATCTAGCCTTTTTCTAATTATATTTCTCTTGATCCTTGTGCTGCTTTAGTGGATTTCATAGTTATATGGAAATACTAGGTCTAGTATGATCTTGTTTCCAGGGATAAATATTTTTTTAATATTTAATTCATTGATCTTGAACATTCTAAATGGGTATTATTTAATATTTATGCTCCTAATAATCAAGTATAACTTTAGAAAATCTCAAGCAAACCCTTAAATAATTTATGTTCCTTTTATGGACCAATAGTGGATTTTATCTAGGAAAATTAAAGTATGATGTCTTCCTTGTTGAGAATATGGATAGAACCTTACATTTTTTTATAGTATGATAGATCTTAAAAAAATTATTTTAGAGGAGACCTCATTGATCTAGGTTTCAAAGGGTGTTAATTTTTCACAGTCTAGTAAAAGAAGGGGAGATAATCTTATCTAGTTCACTGTAGATATGCATTATTCCTACTATCTGGTATATTATCAATCATTGCAAGACTTATTCCTTGCCAAGCTTTAGTTTTTATCACACTCTAATGTTGCTAAATTTGAGTTCTCCTCACCAGAAAGTGACCTTGTATTTTTCAACGTAGTGTTAACTTATCGCAATGAACATAATTATCTCATTAACAACTAGATGGCTACTGAGTTTTTTCAGATGGATTAGTTAAAAATGTTCCAAATAATCAAAATATTAGAATAGAATATAAAAGGTTGGAACATGTCCTACTTTGGGAATATCCATTTCAATCAAATGTAGCTAAGGAGTAACTCTAAAGAGTATAAGATTAAATAGATTGAATTGAGGCAACTTGAGACCTCTACTAGGAAGAAAAAATGTTCTTAGTAATCTCCATATTTTTTCTAACGCAGTGTTGTAAATTGTACTCCTTCATTGTTAGCCCAATTTTAAACTCTCCTTAACACTTTCTTTAGTTTCCATTCCCCTAGATTTTTTTTGGAGTATTTGTAGCCTCAAATTTAACCCACACCTTAAGGAGATGTGTCCTATCCTTTTTCAAAAGTTAATTATCTTATTCCACATTAAAACATCATTATAAAGTGTCATTAAAATTAAATTAAAAGTGCACCTTGAAAGGGCAGAGGCTTGCTCTAAAATTGAAATGTTGAATTAGAATATTATACCTTTATGAGTCTTTCTTTGAAGTCTTCATGAGAAGGTTGATGTTTTCATGTGGGAATGCATGGATGTCTTCATAACAACTTAGTCATGGATGCCATATTGAACTCATGAAATATTAATAATTGACCTCTCCTTCACTAATCTAATGATGCTTGATTACTTGCTCACTTGAATGTGAAATTGAGTGATTTTTAAGATGACATGATAAGACTTTCTTTTATACCTCACCAAATGAAACATTTCTTAAATGAAGAGTTAATACTTGCTTTTATAACAAATAAAATATATTCTTGCCTGTAATTTTTAATCATTAGAGGGTCCAAAATTGAGCCCTTTTTGTCAGGACATGAGCACTATGTGCCCCTATCTAGGAGGAAAAGGGTAATAAGAACTCTTTTCAATCTCATATCGGTTGAATAGATGACATTGGTGTGAGCATAATCATGCAAGATTAGGGAATAGATGGCAAAACTGTGAAAATGAGGCCAAGTTGAGAATCAAATTGTATAAGGATATAATTTACAACACTACAACAACATTAGTTTTTAGCATGACCATTGTTGTTATTGATTATTTTTTAGGTTCTAATTACTTTATATAGCAAGGCTTGCTAATGTTGTAATTTACTGTAATACATGTATCATACAACATAAGACAACTTGTTGTCCAATAGAATTTGTGCCTTCCAAGGTTCACCCAATATAAAATAACTTGTTGGTTGGTAGAATTAATTTTGTAAACATGAATTATCCAAAATAACATGACTTCCTATTTGTTGAACCATGGACCCTTTTATCATAACAGATGTGTGTATGATCTTACCTCTTTCTAGAATTATTCTTATTCTTTTATAATGGCAATATAGGAATAATATTCATGGTTGAGATAATTTTTATGTCGAGGTCTCCTCAACTAGTTGAATTAAAGCCTTTTTTTTGTACCAACGCTCTTGGTGTCTTTGCTTTTTTTTTTTTTTTTTTTTCTATGTTTGATTTTCTTTATTTTTCTTTTCTATGGTTTTTGTATTAACCTTTGGATGTTCTTGTGTGAGTTGATAATATCCTAATCATACTTGTTTACTTCCATTAGCATAGTGGCATAAAATCTATTGTATGTCATTCTCCTAGTTGATTACTCTACTTTACCATGAGTATAAGAATAAATTCATACTCTAGATAAACATGGGGCATAAATATAGTATATTAGATTATATCCCTTTAAGACTTAACACTCTATTTTATCCCCACTTTAGTGTAATTTCCCGTTGATAATTTTAAACCTATTTAGGATATATCCTTCTATATACTTTAATTATGAAACTTGCAACTTAGTTGTCAACATATGTTAATTTTGAAACTAGGCCCTATATTCTACATCTTAATACTCTGCAATCTTTTTATAGTCCATTTATTAGTGGACTAGAGTTCCCATTTCTCTGGTCACTCTAAAATGGGTCCAAATTAAAATGTATACCATTGTTGGCCTGTATCATTTGTGATACGGTCTTGATCTTTTCATTTGAGAATGGTTAGATCGATCTACATTAAAACATACATTGTGCACTATATATAAAGCAATGTTAATTCAAAAGGTCTTAGGCATTCTAAGAGGAAATTTAATTTATTTAAAATTGTCAAGAAAGTACTTCAAATCAAAGTATTCAAAATATTGAGAAAAGAGCTTCCGATTCCCAACATTCAAATATGATTTTTGTTGGAGTGAATAATTCATACAATAATTATTCACTTAATTGCATTAATTCACTAAATAATCGATACCTTAATTAGTAATTAATTATTTGAATTTATTATTTAGTTAATTAATTAATTAGAGATAATTAATTAATATTTATCTTCATGCATAATGAAAACTAGGAAAGGAAAACTTTGTTTAGAATTTGAGAGTTTCATGCATTTAATTAGTCTATTATGCTATTTGTACATACATGAATGATTCATGCATTCTTTTTTTACTCTCAATATATCTTGTAAACTCCATCATTTACGGTTTCTATCTTTAGAGTTAGATTTTTTAATAAGGATGTAATATCCTTCATTGTAACTCAAACAATTAAATCAATTTCATTGTTATTGTCTTCAATTACTTTTCTCTTCAAATTTCTCTTTATGTGTGATAGGTATTCTTGCAGAAGATAACTAGGCTTGTGGGATTCACATTTCATGAATTCTAACATGGTATCAGAGTTCCAGATTCGAAAATTTTTGTTCGTTGTTTTTAGAGATTATTTGCATACATAGAAAATAGTTAATCTTGGGTTAATTTTAAACACACCATCATCGAGAAAGTCAGAATCGCCATTTGTTTTGTTGAAATCGAATACACAAGGTCAGATATGTGAGGGTTTGAAGATTTTGTTTGTTTCGAATGTAGAGAATACATGCAATTTTGAGCCCAAACAGAGCTCACAATTGCATCCACAATAGCCAAAACCCCCTAAATTGCCTGTCAAATCGTTAAAATTAGAGGTTAGCATTTTTTTAATTTTTTTTATTGGCATGCTTGTTAAGGCATGAAAAATTTTACGGACAGAGATTAATTTAGTGGTGAATATTTGCCAATGGCGATTTTTTCACATCGGTGACCTGAGAAATGGCAAATATTTTGTACCGACTAGGGGTGGCCATGTCGCCAGAACATTATCAATTTCCATCAAATCATTTTAAACTTCCACCCGAAAAAGAGCTTGATAGACCTAATTATATTTAATTAATTTAAAATGTTCAATTCCGGGGAAAGTTCTCACAAATGTGTTCACTTCCCACATTCACGCCGAAATCCACCCTAAGTCGTTGATCTTTGCTCATCCAATAGACGATGGTACCTATTGTCAGATGTCGTGGGTCCCATGACTTCTGTCATTTTTTGGGCACATCACCATACTCGTGTCACTTTTCGAGTCTATTTTTTAAGTTTGTTTAATCATTTTAAACTTCCACCTGGAAAAGAGCTTTATGAACTTACATATATATAATTAAATTTAAAATGTTCAATTCCGGGTGAAGTTCTCACAAATGTGTTCACTTCCAACATTTGGGCCGAAATCCACCCTAAGCCATTGATCTTTGCTCATCCAACAGACGATGGTACCTATTGTCAGATGTCGTCGGTCCCATAATAAGAGACATTTAAAGATGTGCAATAGTTTGAGATAACTATTAAATATAATGCTAATATTATTTGTAAAAATATGAAATTCAAAAATAATATAAAACATGAAACTTAGTTTCTAGAATAAAACCAATAACTAAAAAAATATATAAATTTTGATATTCAATTTCAAAGGTAAAAGTTTAATATAAAAAGAAAACATTCAATATTAAATCTAAAATATCAATTTAAAGTTTAACAAAATTCTTTAAAAACATGTTTACGATATAAAATTTTTAAAAATATTTTAAAAATATATATAAAAGTTGAACATAAATTTCATGTAATATAAATTTTAATTTAATAAATAAATAAAGACAAAAAATATATATAAAAGTTCAACATAAATTTAGTTTAATATAAATTTTAATTTAATATAATTTTATTGATAAATAATGTGGTGAATCTTATTGATAAACCTGCACCTCCTAAGGACCTATGCAATATGCATTACCTTTGATCCTAGTGAGACTATTAGAAATTAAAATTTGAAACACCTAATGTCCCAGTGTAAGTCTATATATCACCTAAAATTATCAAAGACATACTCTCACGAGGGGTTCTCATTGATGATTGATCCAACATGTATGGTAAATGTAATAAGTTAAGATAATCTTTATACTTTACAATTACATGAAGTAACATATTGATATGATAAATTTGATTTAGTGGTTAAGATTTTAGATGGTTTCTCTTGTCCTACTATAGGTTCTATTACTCTTCCAGTTCCCGTTAAGGTTGGTACTAAGTGCTTAGATGTCACTTTTGCTATCATTCCTAAATCCTACTTCAGATCAATTTTGTGTGAAGTTGGAACATCCTTGCCCTTTGTTCTCTTCCATCAAAGCGATCCCATCTACTAGGTAACCTTCATAAATGTCTCAAATTTCTTCATTATGACAAAATTTGATAAAATCTTAACTATAAATCATAGCATGTACCCAATACCAACCCACACATGCACTAGTTCAAATCTTAAGTATATATTTGTAAAATTATAATCAACCATAATCAATGTACAGATAATTAATAACGAACTGATTTTTTATATATATATTAAATATAGAGGAAGAAGCATTACATTAAAAAGATCACAATATTAAATTTATTTTCATTATTTATCAAATTATTGAAATAATGTAGCTCATATACAAAGAGCATTTGAAAAACTTTAATTAATAAAAATGAAATAAAATTATAGAAAGCATTTTTATATCCATAAGACTCTAAGAGGCAAACAGAAACAAACTGGAATTTGAAAAATTATCATTAATATTTATGCTTTGGAAATTTACAATTTTTACATCTGAGAATTGAGTCCCTCAAAAAATTAAAAGCCAAAATGAGTGAGCCACTGAGCCTATTAGGTTTCAAGGACATAGGAAAAAAAAAACTACTAGGGGCCCAAGGAGGTGGGGCTAGGGCACAGGTAGTGGATGGTTTACAACTTTCCCTTAAGAATCTGGCCCTCCTTCCATGTAGAACTCTTCAGACAACATAAGCTCAGAGAATTCTTCAAGCCACATTTAGTTTGGAAAGTCATCCAGGAGCAACCATTTCCAGAGGAAGTCCTTGCCAATCCGTGCCCATTTCCTGTGATGCGTCAAGTGCTCCGCATTCAAGTTCAGGAGAAACGGTTGCCTAGCCACTGACACTATTTGGTCAGGGAGGAGAAGCTTGGATAATTCACTTTCCCAAGGGATCCCCACCCCTACTTGTACAAGGATGATAACAATAATGTTGTCTCCAAGGAAGTCTTCCTTAAAATCCTTCCTCAACAGTATCGGCATATCCACCTTGTCTCCTCCTAGGTCTAGAAGAGACACCAAGAACTAGGATGTAATGTCCATGTTAACACAATATCTATATTTTGCTTCACAGAAACTCTCTGCCCAACACCATCCGCACAGCCTCATTGGTGATTGATCCAACCTAATTGCAGACTGATTGGAGGGTTGGGTCTCTCACAGAGCCCAAAAAGGCCCTCTGGTCCTCTGCATAAATGCTTCTCGAGTAGATGGGAGTCTCCATCTTGAGAAATATGATTAACAAATTAAACAACCTGAGCCTATAAACCTAAACCAGAGGAAGAATTTAAATACCATGAGCTCCAATGATTTATCTAGCAAATGGCAAAGGCTAATTGACGATGAAAGAAGACAAGATCGTATATAAATAATTGAAGCTCTTGATTATAATAATTACTTCTCTAACCATATTAATTGCTTTAAATTTTTTTAAATCTTTCATATCTTTGCAAATCTTTCCCATAAATGAATGAGTGTGTAAAATTGGAAACAGCTATAAACTAGTACCAATTTGGCAAATACCACATTGGAAGTCATGGGGATAGAGTGGATTGCAGTAAGTGAATAGATATATATTAAATGAACAAAATTATTGATCATGATTCGTGACATTTGATATGTGTCTATTGAATCCAATTCCATTTCGGGCACTTTCTAGTGATCTATGTTCTCTTCAGAAAATTGGGCCAAAATAAAACTTCAGCCATTCATCTACAATCATCGAACGATTTAAAATCATTGATGGATTTTAGGTATGTGTCATCATTCATGTTCAAAGAGGCATGCATATTGATACATCATGCAGAGTCTGGATTTAATGTGATGTACTGATGTGATGTGATTTGCCTTGTCTATTACATGTGTGAGGACAAGTCATTTCTTTTACTTTCCTTTATTACGGAACATTAGTTTATCCTCGTTAAGAGGATGTTGACACATTTCACACACATATTATGAATGGTGGCATTCATAGATTTGGGAATTACTTTGTATCTCCTCTTCTCATCTCTATTTAAGAGATGCTTCTTCTCTCATTCTTCACTTTTTCAATACCATTGTAATGAGCTTCTCTCTCTGTGTGTGTGTGTGTGTGTGTGTATATATATATATATCTTTAGGCTTTGCCTTCATTAATAGTACATAAGGGGTTTTTCTTTTCTTTTCCCTTTCAAAAGCTCTTGTGTTTCCTCTTCAAGTTTTGGGTGATTTCTCTCAACTTTCTCTCTATTTGGTAACATTACTTCAAGCAACATACTTACTTGGATTTATTTTTCATGTCCTTGCTCTTGTATTTCCTTTCAAGTCACCATGGGTGCATAACTCGAACCAATAGGTGATGCAAGAAAGAGGAAATGGTTCAATAGATGTGATGAGGAGTTTGGCACTCTTTGCATGAGTATCTCTCCTAATCTCTTGTTTTATGTCGATTCTTGCAATAAACCACAGGAAGTTTGGGAACAACTTGACATGATCCAAGACCTCTTCACAAATATTAAGTTAAGTAGGACAAACTTCAGAGTTATCAGTTAGAGAATAAGTTGATCTGTCTTAGTCCTTCTGATTTTGACATGATCCAGGGCTTCTTCACAAATATTAAGTCCTTGAGGCTTCAACTAAATTGATATAGTATTGAGAAGAAAGTTGACTAGCTGATCCATTCTATTTTTGCAAAGCTTGGTCTAAATTATTTTGTCTTTGTTTCTGCCTTCTATGCTACAAAGAATGCTATGGGCTCAAACTATAAAATGTCTTCTCTTCATGAGTTTTCCATTCAACTCATGCAAGAACAGTCCACGTTGATTTAGATGGCTACATTGAAGGCTTCAAAAGCTTCACCTCTTCATACTACACCACCTCAAATAGACATGAAGGTTTCATATAACAAAGGAAAGAAACATAATCCAAAGACCATAGGGCAAGGAAAGGATTTCAGTTCATAAAATACCTCTAGTTCACCTTCTCTTAAGGGAGAATCATCGAAGAGAGAAAGATCCATTTGTGCTTATTGAAAAAAGCCAGGGCATGACGAGTCACATTACCATAAGAAGAAGTATGATGGCTATGAGAAACAAATTTCATATTTGACAATGCTTCTTGCAAAAAGTAATATTCCTTCTTCTTCATTCTAGATAGAAGGACATCCCAATGGAAAGGTTGATATAGAGGATGTTTTTTCCCTCTCAAATGATAGATTCAATACATCTGTTATCCCACCATCATTGGAGCTTCCTTTACAGAATCATCATGCATTCTGCTTTGATCAGCCTCCAGGCCTTCCAGTTTTGTCTTACATACAGGTTTTTCCTCTTCTTTGTCCATTGACTTTGTTTCCTCCACATTGGAGCCGCATTGGTTTGATCATCAACACAGGGGTTCGATCATTCCGGTGGGGCTTTGGAGCCTCGATCCTCTCTCATGCAAGGGGTTGGTTGTACATATGTTCTTGAGAGAGTCTCTTGAGACATTAGTTTTGTAATTTTTTTGTTGTTGTTTCTCTTTTAGAGAGGAGTTTTGTTCCCACTAAGTTTTCTCCTTTGCTCTGTTTCTGAAAAACTTGCATTCTAGGGGGGCTTTGGAGCCTTCATCCTCTCTCATGGGGGGGTTGGTTGTACATATGTTCATGAGAGAGTCTCTTGAGACATTGGTTTCATACTTTTTTGTTGTTGATGTTTCTCTTTTGGAGAGGAGTTTTGTTCCCACTGGGTTTTCTCCTTTGCTCCATTTATGAGAAACTTCCATGTTTGTTCATGGGTATTTCATTCGGCTTTATGCCGAGACCCATCTTGAGTTCATCTTTGCATGTATTAATCCTACATCTTTTTTGCCTCTCTCCCCAGTTGTGCATTGAGGGGAGCTGTTGGAGTAAACAATTCATACATTAATTATTCACTTAATCGCATTAATTCACTAAATAATTGATACCTTAATTAGTAATTAATTATTGAGATTTATTATTTAGTTAATTAATTAATTAGAGATAATTGATTAATATTTATCTCCATACATAATGCAAACTAGGAAAAGCAAACTATGTTTATATTTTGAGAGTTAGATTTAATTATAAGGATGTAATATCCTTCATTGTAACTTGAGAAATTCAATCAATTTCATTGTTATTGTCTTTAATTATTTTTCTCTTCAATTTTTTGTTTGTGTAATAGGTATTCTTGACAAAAATAACTGGGCTTGTGGGATTCACATTTCATGAATTGTAACAATTTAATGTTGATTATATTTTTTTATAATATCATTGCATTGGAATTCAAAGGATTTGTCTATAGATAATTCCATCACAACCATTTCCATTGCTAAGGTATAATATTATCAATTTGACATTTCCATTATTAATTTAGCCTGTGTCCTCTAGAAGACAAACTCTCTTTAACAACGTCATAACTATTGTGGACGTGGGAACACCAAAATGAGGTTTGATAAATAAAAGACCCTATTCACCCATTTTATTTGTAGAGGTTCATGTCTAATAGTAGAGGAGATTACATGAGTGTAAAATAGACAAGTACATATGATCCTAGATTTTCAACAAGAAAAAATGTCAAGACTAGAGAATACTCTAGCCTCTTCTAATTCTTTTTGACTCAATTGTGAGAAAAACTTATAGGATCTTTTGAACACAAATATAGAATTTTTTGTGTGCACGTACACCCTTAGACTAGGGTGCCCTCTAATCATGTCCATCATTTTTAGGCCTAGATTATAGTTACAAGTTCCTATTTATGTCCTATGTCTAGATATAAGCCATTATTTTGTTTTCCTTTCTATATTTTATTGTTATTAATAATAAAAGTCATCCTTTTTCTATCATTAAATCTAGTTCATTCACACACGCTTCACAATCTTTTTCTACTATGATAATATAAAAATAAATCCCAAAAAAACAACTAGAAATATCATCATTAATTGTTCTTAAAATATTTCATGTGTAAGCTCAAGCAAAATATATAAATTCAGAACATTTTTTTAGAGAAAACACATAAAGACACCAAACAATTCAACTTAGATAAATTCCAAATTCACAATTTAATGTAACTTATAACTCAATTTTGTAAATATTCACCTCAAAAATCAAATCCTATTTTTCTTTGCACCATTATTTTTCCTCTTCCAATAATGAAATACGAGTTGTTCCTCCTAAGAACTTTTCATTTATGAGTATGTCCATTTATTTATTTATTTAGATTTTTTTTAATCCTCATTTTAAAATTAGCTTAGAGTTTATGCCAACTCTATAGTCCACCTACCACATTAGAAAAAATTGGGAAATATTTCCCTACACTTTTGTTTGGTACAATGATTTGACAAACAACAATTTTTTTTCGATCAATAGTAGGCATCTGTAAGTAAATAAAACTCTAAAACATATATGTGAAACCAGATTAATTATAATGCTACATTAAATTGATAGTAGTTTTGGTGTTTTCTAATTGGTTTTGAACATTATCTTGGAAGGGATGTATATTTAATAAAATTTTATTCTAAATTAATAAAATAATTATAACTAGAATAGAGTAAAAGGTGGTGTTTTTTTATTCTATAGATTTAAAGAGTATGTACTTCAAATAGTATTAATAAATTTATTTATTTTTTATTGGTTGCTAGGTGGTTATTAATTTTGATTAAAATATTTTTTCTGTTAATTTTTTTAGGGTAGTTAAGAAGATAATTTTTAAGATGTAGCTGTTTTTTATCAACATATTTTTGTAATATAAGTAATTAATAATATACTATAGTTTTACATTCATTACATTTAAATTACAAAATAACATATTCTATTTGTTTAATCTTGTTTATGTGATCCACATTTCAATTTGAGAGATAAGATGACCTCAATCTTTGTAAAGATAAGATGAACATAATAAAAGAACAAGATAGTTTAACAATTTTCTATATGATGTTAGAGTACATCAGGAACTTGACCTGGCATAATAAGAGATGAGACAATTTAAACTTTGTTTTATATGTTGTTATAAATGTAAAGTCGGGCATAATAAAAGATGAGACAACTTAACTATTGATTTATATGATGTGAGAACAAATACGGCAATTGAGATGTCAAATAATTAATTCTTAGTGTCAAACCATTAATTTCAAACCTTTAAGAGCATTGAGAAAAGATTTTTTTGAATTTTTCAGCTCTTTTTTTCGTGTCTTCTTAATAACTTGGTCTCACTTGCACATTTATTTGATATCACAAAAGATAAAACAATTCTAATTTTATTTGATATCACAAAAGATAAAACAATTCTAATTTTTTAATTTTTTTTGGATTATATATCAAAGGGTCAATACAATAAAAGACTAGAACTATCTGGACATGGCACCAAAGGAAGGTGCAGTCAACAAAAATATAAAATTAATAATCTACGAGTATCGCCACCTATCAGGAGATGATAATCACAATTACAGCATATTATATGAATAAAACAGATAGTCTAAAGAGTAGTCACAGTCTAAATGTAAGAAATATCAGAGCCTGGAGTATAAATAACTCCCACTATTGGGATCCAGGCCACCCAACCCTTCTCTCCATCTTGTCATACTTCCATACGACCATCTAGAATTTCCATCTGTAGGTGTCTGCGGTCAACCTGTCTCATGAAGGCCATGAGAGGTTGCTCAAATGCCACCTTTCCTGGTTCATCTCTCTCCCATGTGAATCCGTGGGATAGCTCTCTGATGTAGACAGTGGTAGCTCCTTCTTTTATCCATTTGTCAAACTTTTCTGAGTCTAGCTTTATGACCACAGTGACCTGCAGTGAGACAGTATGAAAAATGAATCTCCTAAGAGACTTAGTGAGGTGCCTAGTCTTGTTATTAAAGACATCATCATTACGGTATTTCCAAATGAGCCAAAGTAAAACAACATTAATGATTTCAACACAGTTAACATTCAGTCTTAAACCAAATAAATTCCAGATCTCTTTTGCAAAATGACAGTCAAAAAATACATGTTTCACAGTCTTTGGAGTTCTACAATTTTGCAGTTTAGGAGGTTGCCTTCTTATCCTTTAAAGGGAGTTTATTTAACAGCAGTCTCCAGCCAAAGAATTATTTCTTAGGCTCATTTGGATTCATCCAGAATCTACCTAAGTTGTCCTTTCATATCCCAAGTTCCCAGCATTTATCCCAAGTTCCCAGTCTAGCTCCCAGCATTTATTAAGGTGAAGAAAAATGGTATATGCCTCAATGAGAGATGCATAGATGTTTTTGGCTTTCAGAGAGGAAAGAGGTGTGCCGTCAACACAGCTAATTGCAGAGGAGGAAAAGGGTGAGTGAGAAAGGGGGGATTGGGGTAGAGCATTGGCTAAGGCAGACCTAAGCATGTTATAGGTTCTGTGTTGGGACACCGGAATGGCAAAGGCAAGTTGCTAAGTTTTTAAATTTAATATAATTTCAATTATTTTATACAAATATTCCAATCTTTGATTTTATTTCCAAATTTTACTTTAAATATTTTTCAAAATTTGTTTAATAATTTAAATCAAAATGATACCTTTAGACTTGCATATTATACATAAATGTTGCAATTTAATATTTCTAAAACAGGAATAAATTTCCTATCATAACATTATGCAAAGTTCTATGACCTAAATCAACAATGTTCTTGAATTTATTTTTATAAGATGAACCATTTAAATTTCTTCTTCAAATGTTAAGATTTTTATTATAAATAAATTTAAATGGAAATTAAATTTTTATCAAAATAAATTAATATTTTACAGAAATTTTAAAAATAATACAGACATACAAACCATTAAAAAGATTAGTTAAAAACAAACTAGTGTAACAAAACTCACAAAATTAAAATTAAAATTAAAATTATACCTTTAAATTTACAATTCATACATAGATCTCTCAATTCTCCACACACTTTGTTTTTAACAGTTTCAGGCTGTGTGAGGGACTCACCTTTACCAGAATATAGATGGATCTCCATTTCCCACAGACATTAATTACTTTCCTTCCCAAAAAAGTTTTTACTGTGCAATTAGCTGTGAGGGATTCGCTTATAAGAGAAAATAGATGGATCTCGATTTCGCACAGAGATTCATTTCGTCAAAGCTTTAAATTATTTTCCTTCCCGAGAAAAGAAACCAATTCCATGAGTTATTGACTTGACTGGATCGCCATGGTAGGTAATTTGGGATAATACAGGCGTGAGTGTGATTTGCAGGTGGCACAAGATTTATTGAGGGAACGGTGTTTGCGTGATATGGAGGGCATAAAAATTGCAGGCGTCAGTGGCATCGGTAATTTTGAAATGATTTTATTCGAATCTTTGATTTTATTTCCAATGGTTGGAAATGCAGGCGTGAGTGTGATTTGCAGGTGGAACGGTGTTTGCGTGATATGGAGGGCATAAAAATTGCAGGCGTGAGTGGCATCGGTAATTTTGAAATGGTTTTATTCGAATCTTTGATTTTATTTCCAATGGTTGGAAATGCAGGCGTGAGTGTGATTTGTAGGTGGAACGGTGTTTGCGTGACATGGAGGGCATAAAAATTGCAAGCGTGAGTGGCATCTGTAAATAGAGAGTTGATCGAGACAGGAGATCGGTAATTTGGAAATGATTAAATTTGTTTTGTTTTTGGATTGTCATTGCAGAGGCTTTTTTTTCATGATCGCCAGCAATTGCAGGCGTGAGTAAATGGCATCGTAAATAGAGAGTTACAGCCTGGAGTTCATCGAGAGAGGAGATCGTTGATATTTGATTGTTGACAGTTGTTGTTTAGTCATGGTGATATGGAGGGCTATAGGAGGATTGGACAGCTGGGTGGTATCATAAAGATCAGTTCATATTCCATGAGCTTTTTTACACGACCGACCCAGCAATATCTTGACTGGATCGCTAGGGTTTCGAACCAAAGTCCAACATAAAACGGAACAATTGCGGTGATCCAAAGAACAGTGTTTGGGGAGTGTCAATGCAGAAGTTTTTTTCCACGATGGCCACGAATTGCAGGCGTGAGTAAATGGTATCGTAAATAGAGAGTTACAGCCTGGAGTTCATCGAGAGATGAGATCGTTGATATTGGATTGTTGACAGTTGTTGTTTGGTCATGGTGATATGGAGGGCTATAGGAGGATTGGACAGCTAGGTGGTATCATAAAGGTCAGCTTAAAGAGAGATACAGGCTGGAGTTCGAGATGGGTAATTTGGAAATGATTATATTTGTGTTTTTTATAGTTTTTTTTTAATCTAATTGTATAGTGTATCTCCTTATAATAAATTAAATAGAATGTAACTTCAATTAAAATGAGATCATAATAAAATTTAATAATTAAAATTTAGAAAATGTTTTTTTAATTGAATTATTTATTTTATATTAATAATTATTAAAAAAAATATTTGCTACATATTATAATTATTAAATGGTAGATTTTTTTTAAAAATATCTAATTTTAATTTTATATTTATAACTTTAATGAAGGTGTTGGTTTTGAAAATATTATGTTTATAATTAACATTAATATTTTCACACGTGGCTGTCAAATTTAAGCTAAGAGATATGCCATTACATTGTACTCCTAGAATGCTTTGACCATTAATTATATGTAGAAATTATATAAAATTAAGTTCAATTGAAATGGAAGTTATAATAAAACTTAAAACCTCACTCAATGAGAATTTAGGAGAAAAAATTAATTATTGTATGTTAGAAAATTTATATTTAGATTAATGATAATTTAGAAAATAAATTGAATTGTTGTATATTAAAACAAATGTATATTTGGATTACAAGGGAAAATAATCATATTAATTGTTTGGAAGGTATTTTGATTAATAGAATTGTTATAGTCATTTTGTAGTAAAAAAATAAAGATAAGAGATTAATGTTTTGTTTTTTAAACTTTAAATTTTTGGAAACTGTGGAAATTTTGATAGGTCTTTAGAGCTTGTGCATACTGATTGTGTGGGCCTACAAGGACAATAGCCCTTAATGGAGAAAGATACTTCATGTTGCTTATAGATGATTTTTCAAGGATGACATGGGTCACCTACTTGCAAGACAAGTCTCAAGCCTATGGAAGACTCAAAATCTTTAGGAAGATGGTTGAGAAGCAAACTAGATACAAGCTGAAATCTCTGAGATCAAACCATGGAGGTGAGTTCACATCAAATGAATTTGAAGACTACTGTGAGAGACATGGAATCAAAAGATAATATTCAACTCCTAGTACACCACAACAAAATGGTGTTGTGCAGAGGAAGAACAAAATAGTCAAGGAGATGGCAAGGATAATGTTGAATGAAGCTAATCTGCCTGATGTATAATGGAAAGAAGTAGTTCATACTACTATATACACATTAAATAGAGTTTAAGTGAGAGTGAACAACAAAATGACACCTTATGAGTTATGGTGTGATAGGAAACCATCAATCAAGTATTTCAGGGTGTTTGGTAGCAAGTGATTCATCAAAAGAAAGGAAGATGGATTAGAAAGTTTTGATTCAAGAAGTGATGAAGGTGTTTTCTTGGGGTACTATACTCCCACAAAAGCCTAGAAGTATTTCAACCAAAAGACTAAAGAAGGTAATTGAGAGTGTACATGTGAAAGTAGATGAAGATATACATAAAGGAAGGAAAAACTCAATTACTCAGACTAAAGAACCATATGTTGAATATGAAGATCAATCTGAGAGTGAACATTTAGAAGAAACAACTAGCAAGAATCCAAATAGATATGTGCAAAAGAATCACCCTGAAGAGAAGATCATAGGCAACAAAAATGAGGGTGTACAAACTAGAACAAGACTTGCAAGAAATAATGAACAAGTAAACTTTTGCCTTATGACTAAGATGGAACCTAGGACATATGTTGAGGCCAACACGAGTGAAAAATTGATGAATGCAATGTAGGAAGAGTTGCAACAGATAGAGAAGAACAAGACTTGGGATTTAGTTTCTAGGCTAGCAGATAGGAATGTCATTGGGACTAAATGAGTCTACAGGAACAAGATGAATGAAGAAGGCAAAGTAATAAGAAATAAAGCTAGATTAGTTTGAAAGGGGTATGCTCAAGTAGAGGGTATAGATTTTGAAGAAACATTTGCACCAGTTCCAAGGCTTGAACCTATAATGATGTTCTTGGCATTCTCATCCTATAAAGGATATAAAGTATATCAAATGGATGTCAAATATGCATTCTTGAATGGAAATCTTGAAGAAGAAGTATGTATTGAGCAACCTAAAGGATTTCAGCTACATGAAGATGAGAACTTCGTATGCAAATTGAGAAAAGCTTTGTATGGTCTAAAGCAGGCACTTAGAGCATGGTATTCTAGGTTGGATAAGTACCTCCATCACCAAGGTTTGAGAAACAAAATCATTGATAAAAACCTTTACATTGAGGTGGATGGAGACCACATGATTATAGTGGTGGTATATGGGGATTCCATCATCTTTGGAGGTAGCAAGGACATCTTGTGCAAAGAGTTTTCTGACCAAATGTAGTCCACGTTTGATGTCAATGCTTGGAGAGCTGTTATATTTCCTTGGTTTGTAGATTTATCAATTAGATAAAGGAATATTTATATCACAAACCAAGTATGCAAAGGACATGTTGAAACATTTTCAAATGGAGGACAACAAGCTTGTTAGTAGCCCCATTGGTGATGGGATGCAAGCTTACCAAGGATGATGAGTCACCAAATATAGATCAAACCTTGTATAGATCCATGATTGGCAATCTATTGTATCTCACAGCTTCAAGGCATGATATTGTGCAAGTAGTGTGCATGGTAGCTAGATTCCAGGCTACTCCAGAGTAATCACATGTAAATGCAGTTAGAATAATCTTCAAGTATCTACAAGGAAGACTTAGTTATGTCTTATGGTACACAAAGAAAGGAGATTTCACTTTACAAGCCTTTACAAATGTTGATTGGACATGTTACATCGATGATAGGAAGAGCACCAGTGGTGGAGCTTTATTCCTTGGAGACAGATTGGTTTCATGGCACAAAAAGAAGCAGGATTCTATTTCTTTATCTATGACTGAAGCAGATTACATAGCTACTGCTACATGTTGTTCACAGGTTCTTTGGATGAAGCAAACACTCAAGGACATATAGGTAGAGTATGTAGATGCAATCTATATCAAATGTGACAATTCAAGTTCAATCAACATCTCCAAGAATCCTATCATGCACTCAAGGACAACAAATATAGAAATTAAATACCATTTCTTTAGGGGGAAGGTAGCGGACAAGGAATTCATGGTTGAATATGTAAGCACAGGTGAGCAAGTGGATGATATTTTTACAAATCTACTACCCAAGGACACTTTTGAATATCTAAGATTGAGGTTGGGTAGTGTCCCACCTTCCTTCAACACTTAAAACACATTTTTGAGGGTTGTGGTTCAGGAGGAGCATACTCTTTTACTACTTTTCATCCTTGAACCTCATGTTTGTCTCAGGGGGAGTTTTGAAGTTTTTGTGAGCAGTATTAACACTAATGTTTATATTGTAATAATGGTTCATCTAGTGGACACTATTAAAAATATCAATTGATAAGCATTGTCTAGGTTGAACGTCTTTCAAAGGGGGAGAATAAGTGTATGAGTTTTATCATAGGTTGTGTGCAGGTCTCTTTGAAATTGGTGTCAAAGGGGGAGAAAGAGATTCCTACGTGTGTTGCTATGTTTGTTGACATCAATGCCAAAGTGGGAGATTGTTAGAATTATTGTCATTGATGTCAATAAGTGCTGAGATTGTTTGCATTATTATCATTGACCAAGAGGTTGTAGATAAACAAGTGTTGGGGGATACAGAGAAACAAGTGTTGTAGGTTGCAGAGTGATCATATTGAGATAACTCAACTGATCAAGTGTTGTGTAGGTGAGGTTATCATATTGGTATAACTTAGTCGATCAAACGTTGTGCAGGTGAAGTTATCATATCAGAATAACTTAGCCGATCAATTGTTGTGTAGGTAAAGTTATCTTATCAGAATAGTTGAACATAAGCAGAGTACCAATTTGGTTTAAAATAGATAAAATAGACTACTCTGACATCATTGTATCAAAATAGTTATGCCGAATAGGAGACCAAGGATGTGTATTAGAGTATCTATTGAAGACGGAATGACAAATTCTCACTATGCCGATAGACTAAACTATTTCGATAGACCAAACTATTTTGATAGAGGAAAATGAAGAGAAGGCCCCTTGGTAAGTTTATCGTAATAACATATGCCCATGCCGATATGTTGAAGGACTATGGGTAATTTCTGAATAGCTATGTCGATGCTTGTTTATGTTGGGTCATAGGAATAAGTTTGTATTGATGGGTTAGTGTCTAAATGTTAATCTGATAGTGTTGGTTGTTCCAATGGGGTTTCATTTGGGGTAACTTATACTGATAAGGTGTGTCAACATGGAGATTGTGTTTTCGAATATCTTATGGTGATAAGGGAAATCAAAGGTGAGGTTCTCATTGGAGTAGCCTATGTCGATGAAGGTTGTCACCATGGAGTTTGAGTTTTGGAATACCTATGCCGATAAATGGAGGTTGACAGTATGTTATCAGAATGACTTATACTATCATTTGAACATGATTTTTCTATGTCGATTGTTAATGGTCATTGAATGTAGGTGGTTGATCCAAGGAGGGAAATCCAATCTACTGCAAAATGTATCCTTCAAGAGAAGATTAAGAATACTAGTCTTAGTAATCTATGTACAGAATGACCTGAAGATAGATAAAACACATTTTTAATGTGAGCGAGGAGAATAAAATCTTGTTGATACAGAGAGATGACTACAAGCAGAGAAAATTTGATGTGATTCGATAGGAGTATATGAGATAGAGATAATGGTGAATATAAAGCCAACTCTAGAAGTTGATTGAAAGTAAGAGGTGAAGTGCTCAAGAGGTGTGCATTGCTGAGCATATTAGATAGAGGGAGTTAGAGAGTGAAAGTAGTTTCAGTAAGAGAGAGAGATCAGTAGTAGAGACAAAGAGTTAGAGAGCAACAAGAACCAAAGTTAAGAAAAAAATGCAAATCCAAGACAGATAACCTAGTGAGTTATATACACTATGTGAGGAAAAAAGGAAAACAAAGAGTAGAGAATAGGTAAGAAGAGAAGAGTGTTGTGTAGAGAGGATAAGAGGATAGAAGGAAAAGAGAAGAGATTGAAAACAAAGTTCAGAGAGAGAGAAAAACAAAAGTGAGTTGCAAAACCTCATTCGCAACAAGGTACCTGATTTGTATTTGAAATTTATACTCATTGTATTCTCTGAGTGGGTGCTCAGAGAAGGGGTACGTGCTCCTTTGAGTATGTGCTCATAAAACTAAGGGGTCATGCTCCTTGAGTTGGTGATTAGAATACCAGGGGTTGGTTCTCTTTGGGTTGGTGCCCTAAAACTTATTGTCTTTAGGTTTACTTGTGAGGCTGGATTGGAGAAACTTAGACTCCAGCAGCTATTCTTACCAAGGTTTTTTCCACATTGGGTTTTCCTCGTACATCTAGTGTTATGTGATATGCTCTTGTGTGTCTGTTTTTGTTTGCCTTACATCCTTAAAATCTGCACACTGAACTTAAAGTTTTTAAATACATTGATTCACCCCCCCTCTCAGCGTCTATTTGTGTTCTTCAACACTTTACAATATTTTTTTTTTTTGTACAATAGAAAAATAAATCCAAAAACCCTCTCAGTGTCTATTTGTGTTCTTCAACACTTCACAATCTTTTTTTTTTTTGACAATAGAAAAATAAATCCAAAAATAAAAACTAAAAGCACCATCATTATGTCAATAAAATATTTCTAACAGTATTACTTAATTTCTATTGGTTACTAGTTTTGATTAATTTTTTTTTTTATTGGTTTCTAGCTTTGGTTAAAAAAACGTTCCTTAATTATTTTAGGGTAGTTAAGGAGATAATTTTTAATATGTGGGTGTTTTTAATTTAGATATTTTTGTAATCTAAGAAATTTACAATGTAGTTTATTTGTGTTTTCGTTAAATTTAAATAACAAAATAACATATTCTATTTGTTCAATCTTCTTGATCCACATTTCAATTTGGGAGATAAGATGATGTCAATCTTTGTAAATATTAAATGTTTATTGTGCTAGATGGGCCAACTCGCATTATATTAAATCGAAAAAGAGTTAATATAGTATTATGGCATTTCAGAGTATTAGATAGTAAAAGTAAGTGTTTGTCCATATCAAAATGAAACTCTAAACATAAAACCATAGCTATTGTTACAAAAACATAGAACTCTACGCATAAAACCCTAGTACCTATTGCAAAATCCCTCAACCAGTATCTATTTCAGAAAATATCAACCCAACAAACCTATAGCATAAAGTACTAAAACAAATTGAAACCCCTACCTTGACCTCTACCATTGAATTGAAGATTTCATCTTGAAGATCCCGCCACCTTAGCTAGTTGGACATTATCTACCTACATTTCCCACTCAAGGACTTCCAATTGGATGTATGACTTGACCCATTATAGATCCTTGTTGGTTTCCAACCGCATTGAATTCAATAGAACCTCCATGCTTCTCCTTGTGACTAGTTTGTTACCCTCATATTCTTTGTCCTCTTCAACGTAGATTAATGAGAATTTGGGAACATTTTGGAACATTTAATAGAAGTCTCTAGATCTATGAATGCAATTTAGAGCATCGAAATTCATTCAGACATTTTCTATGCCCACTAGAAGTTGATACTTGAAGACTCTTTCACATAGAGTCCTTGTCCTATCCTTTCCTAATCTCAAACCCAATATGATTATGAGAAACATTAATGAGATATTAGTTTTGACTCAATATTGGTGATCTACAAAGAGAAATTATTTTCCCAAAATCATTTTCATCACACGGAGGACTAATGGGGAATTGAATTGCAGTATGGTTTTTATCCTCTTATCCCTATCCTCCCCTAAGAATGGAATCTACCTTTTCATCAAGGATAATATGATTGGGGTATCCATTCCACTTCGTTTATTCTCTGAAAATAGTAATAGAAGTTATCCTCACTAAGCACTCTCGTCTACTAAAAATTTGACTCTATTTTAAAAAAAAATGAGGAATGTCTAGCTTTATCAATCCAATATCATTTATTTTGTTTTATTTTAATTTATTTTTAGTTGAAGAGCCATTAATGATATATATTTTTTTTTAAATTAATCTTTCTCCGCTCTCAACTCATATCACCCAAAAATGCAAATTTCGATCTTCAAATGTCATGTCCAATCTTTCTAGCCCCATGTTGTTAAAGTCATCAATGTGGATTAGAATTATGTCATCATTGATTTATAGGATCAATGCCAAATCAATCTACCCTATTCCCAATCCAAATAGCTCCACTATAGTTTGTCAACTCAGCTACAACTTTGTTCTTCTATTTTAATTGCCCTCTTGGATAATCGAATCTACCAACTCATTCCCCTCTCTATAAATATAACTGATTTGAAAATATTCAAATTTGCCTATCAATTCCTTGATCAGATATAACCATTGTTCTAGTATCCACTTAGTTGTTTGATTCTTATGAATACTAATAATCTCTACCATTGAATCTCCTTCTAGATGAATTTTCTTGGTGTCAATCTTCATCCCCATCTGCATTCCAAGAAATGTCACTCTAAATTCTACCATGTTATTGGTAGTTTCCCCTAAGGTCATTGACTTTTCAGCTATAACATTTCTATTCTCATCCATAGAGACATATCCTCTTGGAATCATGGATCACTAAGAGGGGGTGGGGGGGGGGGGGGGTGAATCAGTGATCTACCGGTTAAGAGATTTTCTAACTAAACTTTTAACCACCAAAAGCATACACTTAAAACTCAAATGCAAAAATAAATAACAAAAATCACAAGATAATAACATTGGTACTTTTACATGAAAACCCAAATGGGAAAAACCACGGTTGAATTTGAACTGACAATATTATTCCACTATGGTCAATAGTAAAACAATATTACAAATGGGAATACACAAACATTCAGGAACACTGCCTAGAGCTCACTGCTGAAATGTAATTGGCCAAAGCGATACAACCATTAGGGAAGTCTCACTAACTTACACAATTGATTAAAATGATTAATTACAATGTATGAACTTTGAAATTGCATCTACTATGCTTCCATGAGTTTCGGTTAGGCACAAATTAACTGACTAGATCACCTTCTTTCTTCTCATCTGTTTAGCCCTGTACATTGTCTCTGTCACCTACCAGATCAAGAATGCACACGTGAAACTATGCAAAAATAGATTCTTAATCACCTCTTTCTCACATACAATCATATCATCCACCAAAAAGATCACCCACACCAAATTTATATATCGATAACCACAAAAATAGGCTATACATCATTTCAGCTTGAGAGTGTAATGTGTAGATAGATGTCATCTTGATCGGATCAAAAAAGATAAATGCAAATCACCAAAATGATAATAAGATGATGTATTTAAGTCGGCTCAATCAATAAAAACATGATTCAATGCACCACAATAACCAAAAATCTTCTGGACCAAAAAATGCTCTTTTCTACTTGAAATACGGGTTCACACACTACCGGTTAACACCTACTTCTGGATAGGAATAATCACGACTGCCGGATTAGATCTCCATGAAGAGTCTCCATCAATGACAACCCTAAACCAAAAACCAGTCACCATAAATCATCGGATGAGTGTCAATTGCTAACATCTCCCCCTTTGGCATTGATGACAACACTCATGAAAAATGGCTAAGGGTTGAATCCTATGAAACCTGTACACCGAATCAAGAATGAAAGAATTCTAAGGCTCCCCCTTAGATAAAAAATCCTAAATCTACATCACCGAACTGTATACTCCATATTGTACATTTTTCACCTTATATCTCCCCCTTTGACAACAATGCCAAAGATGGGGTGTTGTCCAAAATTTATACATAGATAACAAACACTTTACAAATATTTGAAGAGGTCAGCATAAATAGTCTTCAAAAGTCCTAGGTGAGTATCCCACCCACTCTTCAAGTTTCCCAAAACTATGATAAATGCATTAAATATAATAGCATGAATTTCTAACTCTCTCAAATCTGATGATGCAGGTCGGGCCATCTCCTTCATAAAGTCCACCTTTTTACTTAGCATAGTGTCTAATTGGGTGGCAATCAGGTTCCAGAGTTAACCCACTTTCTTCAAAACTCTCTCCTTATCCGCTTGAAGGCTTGAGACCTGATCATTTAAGGCTATAATATGTGCTTCAATATTTCTGGTTAATGTTACATTAGGGTCAAAAGACTAAGAAACACTAGCAAGCTTAAACTATCAGACACCTATCTGTTTATCAATATCAACAATGAACCTAGACAAAATAAGGCAAGATTTATAAAGTTTACCGGCTTCTGACAATGTGTCAGAAATACTCTACAATCTCTTATTCAAAGTTACCCTATCTTCTTCAATCATCTTCAAGAATGTTTGTTTTCTAACCTCCTTAAACTTATCTAGAACTTCTTCAGTAGTCGTCTTCTCTAAAGAATCAAAATTGGTATTTACACTGTTAATCAATTATAATAATTTTCTAAAGCAGTTGTTATTTGAATCTAACTATACACTGGGATTCACCTTCTGCAACACATCTATAGACATCAAAATTAGTTTTTTTGTCTTCATCCTTTGATTTTAGCAAATCTTGACTGGCTTGGCCTTGCACCGTAGCTGGGAGCATAATCTTCTCTACAGGAGACATCTTCCCAAGATCAACTAAACTATCAAGATTGATTAGAATCTGAGGTGGGGTCCCTATAAATGGAGTAGTGGCAATTGTTGGATCAGCTTTGCCTGTACCTTTGTCAGCCTTAGCTACCTTAGCCTCTGCTAGCACAACATCTTGCTTATCTCCCTTAACCCCTTTATCCATTGCACTGGTGTCACCACTTGGTGCAATATCAACTTGTTGAATCATAGGGACTGCAGAGCTATGTACCACTTGAGGATTGTCACTAATCTCAGCATCAAGTATGGTATTGCCTTGGTCTTTTGGTTGATCTTCAAACTGAGTCTCAACCTTCTAACTTCCGAGAACGCCTTGTTTATCTTCTGGCTGAGATTGTTTAAATGCATCTTTGTATAGAGGGTCATTCTGAATAATATTTCTCCATATTTCCTCTGTTTCTTTCATCAACTCATCTACATTCACAATCAACAATCTGTTGATCCTATTTTTACTTCTGAATTACCTTTTATTTTCCTCTTCAATTAGTGTCTTCACTTCATCATGAGCAATACAAGTACATACATTTACTAACTTTCTCTCCTTCATTTCTTTGTCAATTTTGGTTGCATTCATTCTCCTAGCATCTACTAAACTGTATAAATCCTTTGGAATTAACTTTTCTATTTCAATTAATGTCTTACTAAAATTATGTATAATAAAATTTCTTCCTCAAATTTCCTTTTGTCACCTTCATCAAAATACTCAAAATTTGCTTCAAGATTCTTCAAATTGCAATCCACTATTATTTCATCTATCAACTGATCTATTGATAGTGGAGGAATGATTGTGTACTCACCTTGTTTGTTGTGAGAATTAAGGTCTTTCTCAATTTGAATTTTGACCTGTCTATCTCTTTAGGATCTTTTGGTAGGAACAGGATCTGACTTAGCCTTTTTTCTTTGTTGTGCTCCACCAGATTGATGCTTACTCACTACTCTGACAAAATCTCTCTTTTTCTTAGCTATTCCTGCCTTTTCCTCGGATTGAGTTTCTAAAGCCAGGAAAGATACTGCAACATAGAGTCTTTTTGGCTTTTCTTTCTACTTCAACACACCTTTTCCAGATGGGCTATGTTTTGCAGGTTGTGCCAATGAAGTAGGAGAAAACTTTGTCACTTTAGGTTTTTCCTTGGCGGGAACTAGGTCAACCTTGGGTTTCTTGGTTTCCTCTTTGGCCTCCTTTTGTGCATATTTCTCTCTTTCTTTATTTACTTCCTCCTTGGGGAAACCCATCAGAGCAGCTATTTCTTTTGCCATCTTTTGTCACCTTCATCAAAATACTCAAAATTTGCTTCAAGATTCTTCAAATTGCAATCCACTATTATTTCATCTATCAACTGATTTGTTGATAGTGGAGGAATGATTGTGTACTTACCTTGTATGTTGCGAGAGTTAAGGTCTTTCTCAATTTGAATTTTGTTCTGTCTATCTCTTTAGGATCTTTTGGTAGGAATAGGATCTAAATTAGCCTTTTTTCTTTGTGGTGCTCCACCAGATTGATGCTTCCTCACTACTCTGACAAAATCTCCCTTTTTCTTAGCTATTCCCACCTTTTCCTCAGATTGAGTTTCTAAAGCCACGAAAGATAATACAATATAGAGTCTTTTTGGCTTTTCTTTCTGCTTCAACACACCTTTTCCAGATGGGCTAAGTTTTGTAGGTTGTGCCACCAAAGCAGGAGAAAACTTTGTCACTTTAGGTTTTTCCTTTGCGGGAACTAGGTCAACCTTGGGTTTCTTGGTTTCCTCTTTGGCCTCCTTTTGTGCATATTTCTCTCTTTCTTTATTTACTTCCTCCTTGGTGAAACCCATCAGAGCAGCTACTTCTTCTGCAATCTTAGTGACTTTTCTTTTCCAGGTGAGGGTAGTGAATTGCATATGTAGATCGAGGTCTTTCTCCTTGAATGTTCCAAATATCCCTTCCTTGGAATCCACTGGTTGACTCAAAAGGTGTTGTGCATATGCTTCAAGTGTATCAGGGTCAACTATATACCCCATGGGAATGATCCAAACTATTCAGGGCTCCACTATTTTAATCAGACACTTATCCTTATTGACCATGAAGCAAATGGTTTGCTTGTATTTTTTAAATACCTTCTTAGGAATCCTCTCCCTATTCTTCATTGTAGCTTGGAAGATTTTAAACTATCCTCGGAGGATAGATATCCTCATGATTGCATCACTAACTCCCTATAGACATTCTTTGATTTGCATAGCCACCGGTCTATCATAGGCCCATTAGACCTTACCCTTGATACCAGGTATCTCATTCAGGATGTACAATGAGAGGAAAATAAGGAGTGTACCATATTTAAATGTATTCTTTTTATCCTACTTCATCTTCTTCAGATTACTCAACAATTCATTCAGAAGTGCAGTGCATAGATCATACCTCCTATCTTCCTTGAGCTTTTGGTACACAAAGTAAATTGTAGTACTAGAGACAAAGTTGTACTGGCTAGACTAGTAAACCTTGTATCCGACTACCACTAACCTTGAAATTATGGTGTCATTCGATACTTTCCTTAAACTAGGCACATCACCAATTTTTGCTAAGCCAGTTATAGCACAGATCGCTTGCTTGGTGATTTTGTGTAACCTATGAAGCCATATAAACTCATCAAGCACATGGCTAATGATATAGCCAATCCATTCCGCCTCGTCAAATAGTGAAAAATGCACGAACTATATTTTATAAAGTAAACATGATAATTTAGTTGCTGGTAAAATGTTAAAATTAAAGTTACACAAGCCGCCACACTTTACCTTTTTGTCTTGAATTTTTTGTTTATATTGATAGCTTGAACCTTTAGTGCATGGATATATTTTTTTCTATTTTTAATAAATATATTATTTTCAATAAATTTGGAAAGTTGCGTGTACTGAAATATAACTCTTTCCAATTCCCAACACCTTTTTTCTTAATTATTAATCCAAATTAGAAAAGAATTATATCATCTTGACATAGATTCTTTTCTCTACTACATCATATTTTTTTCAAAAATTTTAAATAAAATTTTAACATTTTTCCTTGACAAGATAATCAACCTTATCTTTCCTTAAACTGGGCACATCACCAATTTTTACTAAGCCAATTATAGCATAGATCACTTGCTTGGTGATTTTGTGTGGCCTATCAGGCCATATAAATTCATCATGCACATAGCTAAAGATATAGCGGATCCATTCTGCCTCGTCAAATAGTGGAAAATGTATGAACTATGAGAAACCCTTCTCCTATAGCACCTTATAATTGGATTTGAGATTTCCCAAACCCTGAGCCAAATGCTTCTTGTATAGGTCCACCATGTCTTCATTTCCAATCTCTTCAAGATCACAATGAATATAGGCCATGATATCTATGTTATGCAGCACGTCATAGGGCATCGATGAGAATGCACCTTCTGGATCATCCTCAACCAATTTAAAAGGATATTTCTTGAATACTAGATGAACCCTATCCTTAATCTCAAACACCAGAGGAGTCACAATACTAGAAATTGAATCCATTTCAAATTCTAGGCTTTGCAAAAAACTGAGAGTCTAAATAGATAAATACCTTTCTTCACAACCAGGTGCTGAAATTCACTTTAAAGTCATTGAAATTATTGTTAAAATCGCCAAGTTTCTTTTCTCTCTTCTCTGTTCTATTCACTCGATTGCATTGTGATAAATAAGACTTCAAAATACACTTTTATCCTTTGAAAACCTAATTTTCTATTGTAATAAATGCAGTAACCAGTCATCTGATAGTTCTGATACTTAATATACGTAAACATCCAATAGACAACAAGATGAGGGGGGGGGGGGTGAATCATACAAACTTAATCATCCATAAAAACATCAGATTCAACCTCAGTAACATATATTTCAGTAATATAACCAAAACTGTTAAACATGCAAACTCAAAAGCATATAAACATCATAAACCTCATAACACCAGATTTAACGTGGAAACCCAAATAGGGAAAAACCACTGTGGGATTTCAGACCCACTAAGAAATATACTCTTCTAGAGTATGCTCGGTTAAAAGAAAATCCTGTTAAAGATTACAAACACATTTCTAGATGTGACCCGGTTAAGGGATTTCCCTCAGATTTGTTAGGATCTTCACTTTGTTAGAAGTGACCTTGTTAAATGATTTCAAACACTCAATCAAAATGTCACCTTGCTAGAGGGTTTTACAAATAAGACTATTAAGTTCACTCGGTTAAGAGATTTCCTGACACTTTCACAAAATAATAGTAATAAAATCTATCTGCAACTTCACGTCTAAAATGCTAAAGAAGCTTCCTATTTGTTCAATACAATCTAGACATATAACTAATCTTGTCTATCTACTGGGCTTCTATACTCTATTATTCAAATAGGTCTTCAAGCTTCTGTGCTCGATAATCACTATGTAGCATCCCTGTGCATACACTTGCCCGCATACATTGTTTATCAACAGTTTCTTATTTATAAACAATTAGGTAACCGCTTAGTCTCCTTGATCACATTTCCCATGATCCATCATAGCCATCAGATCTTTGATCTTGTCCAGGTTCAATGCATCTTTCAATCTAAAAACATTTTACCCCACCTTGGAACTTGCATATTAGTCTTGGAACTTGTGCAAGGGTATTGCGGTTCAATCTAAGCTATAGATCTTCATGCCGACATTCCATTGCCTTAGATTCATTAACAAACTTCATTCACGGCTCACCAATCATTTAATTAGTTCCAACTCATCAGCTTCCTTCATTAAATAATGCATGCAAACATTTAATGCATTCTGTTCGGTTACAACTCAATAAATACTAAACTTCACTTGGTAGACATTCCGCCTTCATTAACCGATAGCGATAACCTTAGGGTTTAGCGACTAGGTTCTTTGCTTGATAACATAGTATAGTATTAACCTTTACATTTTACAACATATGTATGATGTTAAAACAATCTAAAACATCATGATCTCATCATTGTCTAACTCGGTACTAGTTGCCCATTGAATACCTTATTCATCCCCTTATTCATCATATTCTTTTCTATGTCTTTTACCGACATCTTTATAATCTTAATATCATACTTCTCAAGATATGGCAACATCATACTGAATTAGAAAATCAATTTCTTGACATCAATGACAAAATAATAATATCAGGATAGGAAAACATCGTTAATAAGTTATATCCAAAATATCAACAACCTTCTCAATATCCTTATGAAATGCCAACAATGTTTCATTGTCTATTATAATGCAATATTGCCAACAATCTCCCCCTTTGGCATTGATGGCAAAACCAATTGATTTGACCCTAAAAGATTTGGATTGCTGTGATTCTGAAATGCTTAAATGGTCTCCTGCTGTCATCAAAATTTCTCCCCCATACATTAGACTTCTCCTGTTTCTTCAGTTTTCTTTCCAATCTCTAGTCTTCTCTCAGTCTTCTCCCCTTTATAGTAGTCTTCTCCCCCTTTGACAACAATGCCAAAATGTAAAGAACTAAAACATAATTTCTTTCTTGTATGAAGTGTTTTCCTACTGTTGTGTATCAACTGTGTCTTGGTCAGAGCATTTTGTCTTCAATTCCTATTCCCTATATTGTTTCTTGTATTATTTCCTGTACACCTTTAGAAAACATCCTAGAGTCTATAAATCAGCATCAACTCCCAAAAGATATTCGATAGAGTCATTGGATTGATGCTTTCACTGAACTCGGTCAGTGAGTAGAAGATAGGGGTAGGACCCCTAACTTGCTTCTGAGATATTCAAAAGTGTCCCTTGGTAGTGGCTTGGTGAAGATATCTGCTATTTGTTCCTTTGTGCTAACATACTCCAACACCACTTTCTTCTCTTGAGCTTCTTTTCTAAGATAATGATATTTGATAGAGATGTGCTTTGTCTTAGAGTGCATAATAGGATTCTTTGAAATATTAATGGCACTAGTATTGTCACAGAATATAGTTACTAGCTCGGTAAATTTCTCATTTATACCTTCTAATAGTTGTTTGATCCATGCAATGTTGGTACAATTCAATGTTGCAGCAACGTATTCAGCTTCTACTGTTGACTGTGAAACACATCCTTGTTTCTTGCTAAGCCAACCCACTAGTCTTTCTCCTGAAAAGAAAGCTCCTCCACTTGTGCTTTTTCTCTTATCAATGTTGTCTGCCCAATCAGCATCAGTATAAACTTTTAAATCAAAATCATTTCCTTTCTGATATACTAAGCCATATTCCTTAGTGCCTTTCAAGTATCAAAAAATTCTTTTGATTGTTGTCATGTGTGTTTCCTTAGGATCTGTAGAGAATCTTGCAACTATACCTACTGCATGTGCTATATCTGGTCTGCTGTGAACAACATATTGTAGCTTTCCAATCATGGATCGGTAAAGTGTCTCATAAACAGATGCAAATTCATCATCCTTTGACAATTTACAGTTGGTAGTCATAGGAGTACTTACTGGTTTTGAATCCTCCATTCCAAATTTCTTCAAGATTTCCTTTATGCACTTAGATTGAGTAATGAAAATCTCATTTTTCATTTGCAGTATCTGTAAACCTATAAAATATTTATCTCACTGATTAATGACATCTCAAATTCTTTGCTCATTTCATTTCCAAATTTCTTGCATAGAGAGTCATTGCCACAAAATATAATATCATCAACAAATATGGCTGAGATCAGTATTCCATTTTCATCATTCTTCATATACATATTGTTGTTCTCGCTTGGCCTTATAAAACGAATCTTAATCAAATCAGAGTGCAATCTTTCATACGATGCTCTTGGTGCTTGTTTCAAACCATAAAAAGCTTTGTTCAATTTACATACCTGATCTTTATTATTGTCTTCAACAAATCCTTCAGGTTGTTCAATAAAAACTTCTTCTCCTAATATTCCATTCAGAAATGCAGATTTGACATCCATTGATATACCTTGAAATTTTTGAAAGTAGCATAGGCCAACAATGTTCTTACTCCTTCAAGTCTAGCAACAGGTGCAAACGTTTCACCATAATCAATTCCTTCTTCTTGAGCATAACCTTTGCAAACTAGTCTTTCTTTGTTTTGAGTGACCTCTCCTTTTTCAGTTAGCTTGTTTCTGAAAATCCACTTTGTACCGATTACATTTTTGTCCTTCAGTCTTGGGATTAGTGTCCATGTGTCATTCTTCTTGATTTGATGAATCTCTTCTATCATAGCATTTATCCAATCTTCATTGTTAAATGCCTCTTTCCCTATTCTCGGTTTAAATTCAGATATCAAACATGTGTTATGTCTTAGTTTGTTCCTTGTCATCACTGGATCATCCTTATCTCCTATAATCTGACTCCATACTTGGCTAATATAGGCTCAGTAGGCTTTGTATGATCTTCTTCATCACTCGGCAACTGGATATTCTCTTCATTTTCTTCAACAGTCTTCTCGGTAAGACTTCTCGATTGAACATAAACAAATTCATCATAGTCTTCTAGTTCCTTTGAATTTCCTTCATCGTTTCTTTCTGCAAATTCATCAATTTTCACATTTGCACTTTCTACTATTTTGTTAGATGATTTGATGAGACATTTAAATGATTTGCTTCTAGAAGAATAACCTCGAAACGTTCCTTCTTCACTTTTCTGATCAAATTTGCCATTTCTATCATCTTTATGAACATAGCATCTACTTCCAAAGATTTTAAAATAACTAACATTAGGTTTTTTATCATACCAGATTTCACATGGTGTCTTCAAAGTACCTTTCTTCAATTGAACTTGGTTCAAGGTGTAAACTGCTGTGCTTATTGCTTCTCTCCAAAATGTTTGTGGTACCTTCTTTTCAATCATCAATGTTCTAGCACAATCCACAATAGATATGTTTCTTCTCTTAGCTATTCCATTTTGCTGTGGAGTTCTAGGTGCAAAGACTTGTCTTTTAATACCATGATCATTGCAAAATAAGTTCAACTCATCAGATGTGAACTCTCCTCCTCTATCTGATCTAAGACATTTCAGTTGTCTTCCTGTTTCATTTTCAACTCTTGCCTTGTACCATTTAAACATTTGAAAAGCTTTTGATTTTTCTTTTAAAAACATTACTGACATCATCCTTGAATAGTCATCCACAAATAATATGAAATATTTATCACCATAATAACTTTGAACTTTCATAGGACCACAAAGATTAGTGTGCACTAGATCTAAAATTCCCTTAGAAGTGTAAGACTTACTTGTAAAGCTTGATCTTGTCATTTTACCCATCCGGAATCCTCAGCACATAGGATTCTTAGGTTTTTCAAGACTCAGTAGACCTCTTACTCGGTGCTTCTTGCTTATTTTGATCAGATTATCAAAATTTAGATGACAAAACCTTTTATGCCATAACCAGATATCATCTAACTTTGCATGCAAACACTTATTCTGAGTTGAGTCGAGGTGAAATGTGGTACCTTTTGCTTGTGTCCCGGTAGCAGCTAACTTTCCATTCTTGTCATGAACTTTAACAATTCCCTTCTGAAATTCTATTCGGTAACCTGTGTTGTTTAGCTGAGCTACACTCAACAAATTGTATTTCAAACCTTCAACCCAATAAACATCATTGCATCTTGCATTATCAAGAAGTGTTATAGATCCTTTACCTTTCACCAGACATGGTGCATCATTACCAAATCTGACATAGCCTCCATCATAATCTTCTAATATAACAAACTTGTGTTTATCTCCTGTCATATGATGTGAGCATCCACTATCTATAATCCAAAAATCATTAGTGTTTATGTGAGATATTAGGGCTTTTTCTTCATACCTTTCTTCATCTGATCTATCCTTGATAGCCACATAAACTACTTCCTCTTTATCAGTCTCATCTGATTTATCATCGTTGGACTCCTCATCAGCTATTAGGCATGTCTTTCTATCTCTTCTTCTAAATTCTCGGTGTCCTCTGTAATGATTATATTTTTGTCTGTCATCTCGGTAATCTCTCTTTTCAGTAAAATCTTTGTCAGGATAGTTAGAGGCCATATGTCCTATCTTATCACAACTGAAACATTTCAAAGGTAGCTTTCCTTTATACTTACCTTTGCCTCTCGGTAACCTTTTGGCTAATAGTGCTTCAACCTCTTCTTGCTTTCTGATTTCCTCATACAGTTTGTGTACTGCCTCCATGTTCTTATGAAATCTTTCACTTGCTCCACTGTGATCTCCTCAAGAGTACTTATACTTTCTTTCATTGAAATCATTAGATTCATCAAGATGAAAAGAACTAAATGCAGATTCAACTTTCTTTACCGAAGATCCACTCCTATCAAAGTTACTTAACTCAAATGCATGTAGCTTACCAATAGTAGCATCTAAAGAAACTGGCATATTAGGTACAGACCTCAACTCATTGATTGCAGAGACTTGGATTGCATAAGCTGGTAGAAGGGTTCTTAACAACTTACTTGTTCTATCCTTTTCTTCAATAGTTGTACCTGCTCCTTTGATTTGATTGACAATCTCCTTCAGTCTTGTACTATACTGAGTTATGTTCTCACCTTCATTCATCCTCATAGATTCAAGTTGTCCTCTTAGACTATCTACTTGTTCTCTTTGAACATGTTCATCTCCTACATATACTGATATGAGCTTATCCCACATTGCCTTTGCATCATTGCAGCCTTCTAGATCATTAAACTCTAAATCAGTAAATGCAGATGTTATTTAAATCATTGCTTGAATATGTTCTTTCTTTGCCTTTGTCTCTTCCATAGTCAATGGATAGGTGCTCGGTGTGACAAAATCATTCTCCAGATAGTATACAACATATTCTCGAACTCCTGATAGATGTAGCTTCATCCTTTTCTGCCATGTAGAGAAACTTGACTTGTTCAGCTTTGGTGAATCCCTCTTATACATCTTTGGATCTTTAACTCAAGTGCCTTTAAACTTTCCTTCCAGAGTCCAAAGCTCTGATACCAATTGATAGGTCTGATACTTAATATAAGTACAAATCCAATAGCCAACAAGATGAGAGGGGAGGGGTGAATCATACAAACTTAATCATCCATAAAAACATCAGATTCAACCTCGGTAACATATATTTCAGTAATATAACCAAAACTGTTAAACATGCAAACTCAAAAGCATATAAACATCATAAACCTCATAACACCAGATTTAACGTGGAAACCCAAATAGGGAAAAACCACTATGGGATTTCAGACCCACTAAGAAATATACTCTTCTAGAGTATGCTCAGTTAAAAGCAAATCCTGTTAAAGATTACAAACACATTGCTAGATGTGACCGAGTTAAGTGATTTCCCTCAGATCTATTAGGATCTTCACTTTGTTAGAAGTGACCTTGTTAAAGGATTTCAAACACTCAATCAGAATGTCACCTTGCTAGAGGGTTTTACAAATAAGACTGTTAAGTCCACTTGGTTAAGAGATTTTCTATCACTTTCACAAAATAATAGTAATAAAATCTATCTGTACCTTTACATCTAAAATGCTAAAGTAGATTCCTATTTGTTCAATACAATCTAGACATAGAACTAATCTTGTCTATCTGCTAGGCTTCTATACTCTATTATTCAAATAGGTCTTCAAGCTTCTGTGCTCAGTAATAACTATGTAGCATCCCTGTGCATACACTTGCCTGCATACATTGTTTATCAACAGTTTCCTATTTATAAACAATTAAGTAACCGCTTAATCTCCTTGATCACATTTCCCATGATCAATCATAGCCATCAGATCTTTGATATTGTCCAGGTTCCATTCATCTTTCGATCTGAAAATGTTTTACCCCACCTTGGAACTTGCATATTAGTCTTGGAACTTGTGCCAAGGTATTGTAGTTCAATCTGAGTTATAGATCTTCATGCCAACTTTCCATTGCCTTAGATTCATTAACAAACTTCATTCATGGCTCACCAATCATTTAATCAGTTCCAGCTCATTAGCTTCCTTCATTAAATAATGCATGCAAACATTTAATGCATTCTGTTATAGCTTGGTTACAACTCGATAAATACTAAACTTCACTTGGTAGACATTCTTCCTTCATTAACCGATAGTGATAAACTTAGGGTTTACCGACTAGGTTCCTTAGGGTTTATCGACTAGGTTCTTTGCTTGATAACATAGTATAGTATTAACCTTTATATTTTACAACATATGTATGATGTTAAAACAATCTAAAACATCATGATCTCATCATTGTCTGACTCGGTACTAGTTGCCCATTGAATACCTTATTCATCCCCTTATTCATCATATTCTTTCCTGTGTCTTTTACTGACATCTTTATAATCTTCATATCATACTTCTCAAGATATGGCAACATCATACTGAATTAGAAAATCAATTTCTTGACATCAATGACAAAATAATAATATCAAGACAGTAAAACATCCTTAATCAGTTATATGCATAATCATCAATAACCTTCTCAATATCCTTATGAAATGCCAACAATATTTTATTGTCTGTTATAGTGGAACATTGCCAACATTATCATGATCTTCATGAAATTACATACCGGAGCACCAGATCCTTGAGAAAATTTTGAATATCATCAGCACATATGATTTAGTCCTTCTGTAATCTTCCTAAATCGATTGAAGACCACCAAAGAGGGGATTCTTAGAATTTGCATGAAAAGCTCCCCCCAAGGCATAAAGCCCTAGCTGCTAGATGAAGATCCTGCACTGGATTCAGGTGTAGACCCATTGTCAACTTTGGATTCATCCTTTCTTACCCAAATTTTCTCATGATTCTCCTTGATCTCTTCTTCTTTCACTTTTCCTTTCTCATCTGATTTTTTCTTATCTACCACACCACTATTCGTATTTCTGGAGTACTTTGCAATGTGATCGATTTTGATGCATGCTCGACAAACAACATTATTCTGCATAGGTCTGAAGTTCATGTGATTTTTTCTTGTCCTGCACTGATTAGAGATGTGTCCAAACATTCTACAAGCATATCATCTTTTATTCTAAAAATTATTCATTACTTCTCTACACACATTTGACTTGTGACCAAAATTATTACATATACAACACTAACTGCCAAAGGTAGGAACATTATTCATGTTGTTCATTCCATTATTAATCCTACTTCTGCACTGACTCGCCATATGACCAAACTTATTGCATGTAAAACATCTATTATTGAATTTATGAGTAGTAGGTTGCCTTAGTAGAGTATTCTTGGTCTTCTTTTGATAAGGTTTTGCATTGCCCAGTCCAGATCCAGAGGATTCAACTTTCTCAAATCCTAGACCTCGCATGTCCTTTCCATGTCTCTGACTTTCCAGCATCTCATCAAGCCTTTCTGAGCTAGCTTTGAATTTTTCTTTGTATTTATTAGTAGTAGAAAGTTCATCCCTTAAGTTGCAACCTGTCTTTCAAGTTCTTGACCATTATTTCTTGATTGTGTCAACTCAAGATTCAACTGATCATTCTCATAGATAATCTTGAAGAATTCATCTTCTCTTTCCTTCAATTATTGTGCCATATTCTCTTCATTCTTCTTTCATTCCTCAGTCTCCTTAGTCAACCTCATCACAATGGATTGCATCTCATTATTCAACGTAACATTCTCTCCCTCCAACCTGTTAACTTCACCAGCTTTATCATAGTATTCCATGATCTAATCTTCTTTCTCCTTTCACTTATCCATTAATTATTTCCTCTTCTCTATAGAGACATTTACTTAATCCATCAGGTCATTAATGAAATAATCAGTAGCATTCAAGTTCTTCTTGAAGGTACAGATCTCATTTCTAGCTGCATCAAGATCCTCAAGTGCCACACTAAGTTGTCTTTGAAAACCAAAATCAATTGAATCAATCTCCCGGATCTTCCTCAAGTAGTTAAGATTCTTCAGAGATACTTAACTTTGATACCAATTGTTGGAATCAGGGATCACTAAGAGTGGGGTTAATCTATTATCTACTGGTTAATAGATTTTTTTACCTAACATTTAACCACCAGAAGCATGCACTTGAAACTGAAATGCAAAAACAAATAACAAACAACCACAAGATCATAACACTGGTATTTTTACGTGGAAAACCAAATGGGAAAAACCAAGTTGGGATTTGAACCTACAATATTATTCCACTATGACTAGTAGCAAAACAATAATACAAATGGGAATGCACAAGCATTCAGGCACACTTGCTAGAGCTCACTACTCAAATGTAATTTCTCAGAGGGCTACAACCCTCAAGGAAGTCACACTAGCTTACACAATTGATTACAATGATTAATTAAAATGTATGAACTATAAAATATCATTTACTATTCTTGGATGAGTTCCGGTTAGGCACAAATTAATTGACTAGATCACCTTCTTAGTTCTTCTCTATTCTGGCATTTACACTATCTTAGTCAGCTACTGAATCAGGAATGTGCACATGAAACTGTGCCAAAATGGATTCCTTATCACCTCTTTCTCGCACACAATCCCATCATCCACCAAAAAGATCACCCACACCAAATTTATATATCGGTAACCACAAAAATATGTTATACATCATGTCAGCTTGAGAGTGTAACTTGTAGATACATGTCAGCTTGACTGGATCCAAAAAGATAAATTCAGATCACCAAAATGATAATAAGATGATGTATCTAAGTTGGCTCAATCAACAAAAACATGGTTAAATGCACTGCAATCACTGGAAAGCTTCTGGACCCAAAAATGATTTGTTCTTCCTGAAATGTCGGTTCACACAAACCGGTTAACACCTACTTTCAGATAGGAAGAATCAGGGTTGTCGTATCAGATCTCCATGAAGAGATTCCATCAATGACAACCCTAAACCAAAAATCAGTCACCGAAAACCACCAGAAACCACCGAAAATCACCATATGAGTGTCAATTGCCAACACATCCCATTCCATCTAGGCCTCGATTTCCTTTTTCTGCCCACCAAAATTTATTTTGATCCATCTAATCCAAGGGGATTTCAAAATGACATTTTTCTTGGAAGTAGAAGGGTAATTAACTAACCCAGCTCCATTAACATGGGTCTATTTGTTCAATCTTCTTTACACATGATAAAAGTTTTAGTTTGACATGTAGGATGATATCAAAATCTATAATATAAGATGTTACTTATGTTAAATATAATGTGTGACATAGTAGTTTTTATATAATGTCTATGATTTCCACAATTTTTTTTTTATAATGCCTTCAAGTAATAACTTGGTCTCACTTATATATTTATTTGATACTACAAAAGATGACAGTTTAAAATTTTTAAGGTTAATGTAATTTACATTTTTTAATATAAATATTTGAATGTTTTATTTTATCTTGATTTAAAAAAAAAAATTCTAGATTCATCTCAATAATTTAAATCAAAACTAACCTTTAAAAATTTATATCATATATAAATATTGTAGTTTAATAATTCTACATTAATTTTAAAAACTCTAGTTTGGTTACCTTTGGTGTTGTAGTGCTCAGGGGTGTTCTAGGGTTTCATGCCATTGGTTCCCTTGGAGTGTTGCTTTCACTTCTGTATTTATAGATTAGTTATTTTTGTTGACATTGAATACTCATTTTTCTTCCTTTTTCTTTTGGTTTTTTCTAGTGCTTATTTTCTATACTTTTAGTATTTGTTCTTTCGTATTGGTTTGGTGGAGTGTGAAGTATTTTATGCTTTAACCCTATTATTTTGTTTGTAAATTTAAATGCACTCGCCCAAAACTACTTTATTTTCTTTTTCAGTTTTGACCTTTGGAGTCTACTTAGTTAATGCTCCTACACATTAGGAATGGATTGTGGAGTATCCTAATCCTTAAGGCTCATGGGAGAAGCTAATGATAGTGATGGTGGGTACGGTAAATATTTGGAACACAATAATATAGGCCTCAAGTTATTAGAATTGACTACTTAAAGTGATTTTGTGAATCCCCTAAAAAATTCATTGAGATAAGTATTAGTTGTAGACTTGTTAGTGACTCCATTCCCTCCCTCAACAAACTTTAAAAGAGAACTCAAACTAATCATAGATATGTTAGTGGAAGGTAGAGTACTTTTAGGGCTCAGAGCATTAGGAGGTGGAAACTTTAGTGTCACCCATGATCGAGGCATCCGTGGAGGAATAAAGGGTAAGGACCATCCTTCTACATTGAAAATTCTCTCCATATCTCCCAATGAAGATGTGGTAAAATATTTGCAAGCATAAGAAACTAGATTTAGAAATGTGAAAAAAAGTCGTGTATCAATATTAATTTATGTAGAATCGTGTAAAAGGGTCTGTGTGTTATTTTTTCATACCACCCTTGGAACTAGCCTCTTTGGATCTATCAATAGTATAGGCCTATGGTCTATAAACCACCTTTCATACTCTACTATGGCATTTACATCTATCACATTTGATCCTATTCCCCAACGTCTAGGCTATAACTGATTAAAGTCTATGTATGGAACCTAATATTTAAAAACTAGTCCCCATGCCCCAATCTCTTTGGTAAAACAAGCAAAACATGTTGTACCTATGAAAACATCCTATCAATCCCTAAATTGATTATGTACTTTCTCTAGAAACTTTACCTCTATGATTCTCTATATGGATATGGCTCATCCAATAAGGTATCTCTCCTATCTAAAATAAGGGAGGTGTTTGGCATCATTCACCCAACTAGGGCAATCTCTGTATGGTCTCCATGTAAATTCCTTGAGTCTATCTAGCTCATCTCTCTAGTATAATATGTACCCTAGTGGTCCCTTTGATAGTGTGCTAGCATAGTAGTATACATATGAAAAATTTGGTAGAACCTATCTATTTCAGATAGGTCAACAATTGCTATGTGCTGAAATGCCTAGACCTATAGTAATTTCAAGCCACAACTGATGATTAGCCCTGTTTGTATACTAACTGATGGAGATGAAAGTATAACTTTCCAATCATACATGGTCACCATGTGAACATTGTTCCATGCATCACCATGTGCTCCAACACTTGACCCCACCAAATAGGGAATTTGTGACCCTATATGTTTGGCACCACTAATTTCATGTAATGACTATGCTGATCATTGTTACTAATCACTCATGATGTGCCACCATAGTCTCCCATCTAGTCTCGTTATTTATGATGACTAGCTCATTAGCATTATAGTCAAACATCCTTCTTAGAGCCACTCCCTTTATCGATGACTCATATATCACTAGCTCACCATGGATCAAGATCTTTAGTATATACCACAAAATTGCCCAATGTGATCGTGGCCTCTTTGATTAATAAGTTCAATGAATCGGTCTTTCATTTAATGCCACTACTTAACTAGTGTAATGATGAGTCCCCTATTTTCCCTAATCTTGGGAATGTAAGTTGTTGGCAATTGGCACTCATCCGATGATTTCACATGACTTTTGATAGTTTCATATTTGTCTATAGTTGTCATTGATGACAACTATTCTTGATGATTTAATCTGGTCGTCGTGACTCAAATCATCCAAAAGATGGAGGTACCCAGTATGCAGTTAACTGGTAAAACAAGATATTTAAGTAATGCTTTGATCCGAAATGATCTCAGGTGATTGCAGTGTTTCTGGTGATTATTTTTGTGATCTCGGTGATTGGGAATACCTTTAGGAAGTGTGTGATTATAATATTTTGTCTGGTGCTATTTTTTCTTTGAGATTGAAGCCGACTTGGAGCTACACGTTACAGTTCTTGAAGCCGACTTGAAGGATATTGTTCTTGTGTCAAGACTGGATATATAAGATCGATTTGGGAATTGATTTTTGGTTTCTTAGAGTTATGGTGCTCCATTTTACTGTGATTGAGCATAATTTCACATCCACATTTGGTTTACAGACATTTTGATAGCTTACTGAGATAGAAACAGAGTATTCAGTAGAGTGAAGACAGTCATAGATTTAGTGCTTAACTGGACCTCATTCTTGCATAGTTAGATGCTAATTGAGAGCAATCTAGGGAATCTGTTAGTTGGTTAACGTATTTCTTGAAGGGCATTTTAATGAGTCTGATTCTCTTAGAATTTGAAATGGCATCTGCATCTTCCATTTCTACTCCACATGTAGTTGAGGTTAAGAATAGGACCCGTCCTATATTTAAGAAACACCCCTACAAATCCATTCAATATGACTTGGTTGGATCATTTTCCTTTATTCCACATGCTGTATTGCACATTGTTGATGTTCAAGATTACATTCACTATGAAATTGAGGAAACCGTTTCTGAGGACATCTTGGACTTGTATACTAACAACATCATGGATGAGATTGGCAATCCTAAGCTATAATTTGCGGAACTAGAAAGAAAGGGTTTCACACAATTTGTGAACTTTCCAACATTCGATGAGAACAAATGGGTAAGATATGTGTTAAGAGGGATCCATGTTGAATTTGATATGGCTTGACCAACCATACAAGATCACTGTTGATGCAATTAGGGCAATCACCTTTTTTTACCAAACTCACTAAAAGCCAGGGCTGCGAAAGGTAACAAACCCTACCATGAACAAACTAAGGAGTGCATAATTTTATGGGCGTTCAATGAAGATCAACATAATAAAAGAGGATGATGTCAAATTTTCTGCAATGGTGATTGGCTACAAACTGTACCATTCTAATAGACTGAATTCTATATCTGACACTACTATTAATGCAACCTATAGAATGGTCAAAAAAGATGGTCATTATGACCTATGTAGTGTGTTATTGGAGGAGCTGTTGATAAATTTTTTTAAAATTAAATAGGATAAAAAGTATGTCTTCAAATTTGGTTCTTTGATTATCTGTTTGGCACTCTATTTCATGAATTAGATTCCCAAAACTGGAAGAGTACATTGAGCTTTCGACAGAACTGTGGCTCATCAAATAAACCAAGGGCTTGATAGACTTGGTAACAAGGATAATCAAAATACATCTTTGTGGGCTTTCTTTAAAACTTTTCAAGACAAAATGAAATAGAGACTGAGAAACCCCAAAGAAATTGTAAAGAAATATGAGGGGACAATCTGCTTTATGGTAAACAAGGATGAATGTCTTATCGAAGCAGTTCAACCCTGGAGAGTATAGATATTTCTTATGGGGTATGAAGTTGATGAAGCTACCTTGGATGCCTATGCACAACATTTATTACAAGCTCCAGTAGACAACAAGGAGGAAAGGTTTAGAACCTGCAAGGAGAAATCAATGGAGTTTCACTCCAAGTTCTCTGAACCAGCAAGGAAGAGGAAGGTTGAAAAGATTGTAGAATACATTCTTGTCGAAGAAGGACATCTTTGAGAGAGAGTCACAGATGCTAGAGTTGCGAGGGATCTAGTTGAAAAAGAAAAGAAACGAAAGACTACACCTTCTCCCATTAAGGTGAAGGTGACAAGAGCTTCTCCTGCTCTGCTAAAGACACCTCCTACTAAAGCTCAACCCTCTGGTGCATATGAAAAGGGAAAAGGTGTTCTGAGGAAGAAGTAGAAGGCTCAAAGAGAATATATAGCAGTTTCTTTAGTGCAATCAAAGATTGAATCTGATACTCACATTCCCAAAGCATTGGAGAAATGAGAATTTTCTAGAAAGATCCGGAAACCCCAATCCGATGGTGAGAAGAAAGAGCCAAAGGAGAAGAAGGTCAAATCTGATCTCGTACCGGCAGGAAAATCAAAGAGAGGAAAGAAGAAAAAATCAAATTTGGATGAGGCTATAGAATCTGGTAAGATGAAAACTACTAAAATAAAGTATCACATTATTCCTCCTTTATCTACTCAGGAATTAATTGATGAAATTATTAAACATGGAAATTTAAAAAAATCTCTTTATATCATGCTAATATGCATGATAAGTATCAATGATAGATTAAGGAAGCCATAGTTTTGTACAAGGATGTATTTAGTAGAGAATTGATTGAATTAGAAAAATATATTTCCAAAGATTCTTATAGCTTAATTGATGCTAGAAGAAAATCTACTAGCCAAATGGATAAAGAAAAAAAAGAGAGTGAACTGGTTAATCAGTGCACTAGTATCACCATAGAGGAAATTGATAGATTAATTTTCTTAGTGAATATAAAGGAATTTAGGAGCAAGCATAGGGTCAACAGTCTGATGGTTGGCTGAGCTGGAGAAATAAGGAGACCAGTGAAATCTGGAAAAAGTTTCTTATTGAGAACCAACTGGTAGAAACTGTCTCTCAAGATAATGCCACTCAATCAGAAAATCTTCCAGTAGATGATGTAAATAAAGAAGAGGATACTCATGATCTTAGGGAACAACAAATTTTGGATTCTATTAAGGTTGAGCCTGCAAAAGAAAATGATAAATCAATATCGGCAGAGGATGGTACACCAAGTGATTACACTGGTGTATAAGAGGCACCTAATGAAGTCAAATTCAGACCACTTGAGACTGAGAAAAAGGAAGAGGTGAAGTAGGATGAACCGGATAAGGGAAAGGGTAAGGCGACAAAAACTCTAATACTTGTGGCAATTGACACAATAAAAATCCAAAGCCAAGGGAGTTTTCTATAGTTCAATATCAGTTTTGATAAACCCTTCAATCAAATATCTCTGGCAGAGTGAATGATTGCTACTATTGCTCATCAGGCACAAGCCAGTCAGGAGTTAGCAAAGTCAAAATTTGAAGAAAAGAGAGATTGAAAATCGGTCAAAGTTTTGGAATAGGTGGTACCGGAACTGCAACTTGATGCAAACACCAGTTCATTTGGTAAGCTTCATAACTTAATTAATAATATATCCACCTAGTTTGATTCTTTGACAAAGGTATTAGCCCAACAAGCCATGGAAAAATTTAAAGATGCTAAAGTTAAAATATTTTTGCAAATGATTAATAATGATAAGGCTCGGTTACATAAGGAGTTAAACCTAATTGATGAGGCCTTAGAAAAAGGCGGTAAAATTTATAAGTCTTGTCTAATTTTGACCAATTTTACTACTGAGATAGACAAGATGATAGATAATTATAGAGGATAGTTAGCTCATATTTCTCAGGCTTATGATCCTACAGCTAACTTAACTGACAGTATTGAAGGAAAATTTTTGAATATCACTGATGAGATTAGGAATTTTGAGAAGGAAAAGGAGAGGATGGTTAGGCAAATAGGTGAACTCCGGAACCTAATTGGTCCCCGGTTGGATACCTTAGTCTATCATAAGATGGAATACATTCAGAACATGTCTTAGGAGACTCCTACTAGGATTGCAGCTATAGAATTTCATGCTTATATTTTGAATGGTCAGTTTTCGAGAAGTTGCGAGCAAGATAGAACACATATCTTGTGTTCCTTAAGATGGCATATGTAGATATACTAAAACATATATATTTAATCATCTCATGAATGTGTATATATGTACAAGCAATTTTGATGCACACTTTATCTTTGGCATTGTTGTCAAAGGGGGAGAGGTAAGGTGAAAAATGTACATACTGATTGTATGTATGGAGTGTACAGTCCAATGTAATGCGGATTCTTGGATTGTTGATCTAAGGGGGAGCCTCATAATTCTTCTATTCCTTATAATTCTTTTATTCTTTCATCCAGTGTACAGGTTTTAACACTTGGCCATTTTTCATAGGTGTTTCCATCAATGCCAAAGAGGGAGATTGTTGGCAATTCACACTCATATGATGATTTTAGATGACTTTCAATAGTTGAATATTTGTCTAGGGTTGTCATTGATGGAAACTCTTCATGATGATTTGATCTAATAGTTGTGACTCAACTTATCCAAAAGATTGAGGTAACCGGTAAAATAGGGTATTTGAGTAATGCTTTGATCTGGAATGATCTCCAATGAAGTTTTTTGTGATCTCGGTGATTGGGAAGATCATTAGGAAGCATGTGATTATAATATTTTGTTCGGTGCTATGTTTTGTTCGATATTGAAGTTGACTTGTAGCTACACGTAACACTTCTTGAAGCTGACTTCAAGGATATTATTTTTGTGTCAAGACCGGATATATAAAATTTATTTGGCAATTGATTTTTGGTGGGTTAGTGTTATGGTTCTCTATTTTGGTGTGATTGAGTGTAGTTTCACTTGTGCATTTGGCTAACAAACAATTCAGTAGCTTATTGAGATAGGAAATTTAGTATTCTATAGAGTGAAGATAGTCAGAGATTCAGTGCTTAACTAAAACTAATTCTTGCATAGTCAGAGGCTAATTGAGAGTTTATTTCAATTTATTTTCTTATTATAATAAAATTGTAAGTTAGTGATACTTCCCTGAAGGTTGTAGCCTTCTGAGCAATTTTAAATGTGTAGTGCGCTCTAGGGAGTGAGCCTGAATGCAATTGCATTCCCCACTTATGTAATATTTATGTACTCCTGGCCATAGTATATGAATATTGTGGTTTCCATCCCCACCATGTTTTTTCCCTTTCCGGGTTGCCATGTAAAAATTTCAGTGTTGTGGATTTGTGCATTCCTTGTTGCATGTTTATCTTCTTTTCTATTATGCATTGCTAACCGGTGGATATAGAATAATTTTGTAGTTTTAACTTCTGATAGATCACTAATTCACCCCACTCTTAGTGATCCCTGATTCTAACCTAAGTAATGTGATGCAATCCTAGGGATAAGAGAACATCCAAGTCATGTCTTGTCAGTTGGTGGCACAATAAAATGCACGTTAGTCTTCTCTCTTAGGTTTGTAATGTAGGGATAGGAACCTAAATACAATGGGACAAATTTGTCAAGATATATGTCTCAAGGATTTTCATTTTCAAATTGTGAGTTTAGTGATATCATGCACATGTTATGTCACTGCTATTTCATGTCCTACCAGGTACACAATCATACAAATGGCAAAAACTAACTGTCAATCTTAAATGACCATCCATATTAGGAAAATATATGTCATTTAGGGAAAATACACAACTCTTGGGTCAATTACACAACTTTTATAGAAACTGTGTAACTTTTATAGCAATTCTACAACTTTATGGCAACTACGTAGTCTTTCTTACAACTCTGCAAGAGCTTAGTCAACTACGTAGCTACAATGTTGTGCATGTTAAAAACTCATCAAAAATAACAAAAACATGCACCAAACTACATTCCAAAATGACAAATTGACAAGACCTGGCACTAATGTTTCATACCTCTGGTCCTACACCTTCCGATCATCTATAGCTCCACATGCACTTGTCATGATGATTCTTTGTCAAAATTAGTACAATCCTCGTGAACTCTTCTTTTATCCAAAGCTCCAGTTTTTTGAAAAGTAAGAGAAAAAATGACCTCTTTCAGCCCACCCAATCCCTTTAATACTCCTCTGAGTTTAGAGTGCCTAGGTGGACATGTATGATTTACCATTTGCCTTATTTGTGGTCTTTTTCATCTTTCGAGACCTGTGTCCTACTTGTGTGATCTCTTATTTCACTTTCATTTGAATTTTTTTTTACTCTTGACATCATTTTTAACAAATTGGTCCCTTATTGTGATTTTTGGCCCAATTTTTTGAGGGGGCACCCTTGTAACTCGTTATAGCTAGGGTAAATTTTAATGTGATTTTTTTGATTTTTTTTGTAGCAATTCTCTCAATCGCATTGTCTCAAAGAGGGGCAAAATATAGATGTTAAAAAATGGTCAATGACTATTTAACATGTCTACTTATTGTGCACTTGGTCTTTATCATTTATCAATATTGTGTCATTCTTTTGATTAATTAAATGATGATAATTATTGAATTAATAGTTAATTATATTCTTTTATTTCATCTTTCACCATTGATTTGACCTAAGTCATTCTTCTCATCTATTTGATTAAAAAATTGTCAATTATTCAGTCTCTATCCCTTTGATATTAATTCACCCAAATCCATTTCTAGGGTTAAATAATCATTTAATTATTGATCCTCTATCCTAATATTTCCTTCTTAGGATAAATAAATTCATTATTTATTTATCCTTTAATTTTTTGTCACAATTAAATAAATCTTATTTAATTGGCTAATTACTAATATGGGAGAATTAATAAATAAATATCTACTAATTCCATGCCACACTCCTCTCCACTTGTAACTCCACCTCATTCTTCCAGCCTCCTTATTTCACTCCACTTAGCTCTACTAACCTTCAATTTCCATCTCCACTTGCAAATGACACTTTTCCACTTGCAATCACTTAACTCATCCTCTCATTTGATCATGCCATTTGATTTCCGATCAATCCTATCTGTCCAATGAACTTTTCAAACTCTATAAATTAGACTCTTATTTCTCATTCTCACAACCACGACCTTTCGATAATCCTTGCAAATAGACTACCAACTTGCCTTCGCTTCGTCACAATCATGCACTCATCTATTTGAGAACAACATTATTTAGAGGAGAAAGAAAAATAATGGAATGTAATGAAGGAGATGCATAGCATTGGTTTGATTTCATCTGATTATTTATGCATTTCATTTTCATAGTTTCATTGATGAGATTAGGTTAATTTGCATGATATTTGGATTTTGTGGTTATTTTTTTCATAGATCATGTTTGTTTCATTCTCCTATCCTAGTCAACATGAAATATTTTTGGAAGGTGACAATATTGGAATTTACAATATCTAGGAAAGAGTATTAAAAGTCCTTATGGAAGAACGATATCCATTCCTCCAGTGTTTGAAGATGATGTCTTGTGGTTTTGGAATTAATGTCAATGTTTTTTGGTTGTTTCACTATCATGTTCTTAACTCTTTTGTTGCTCAGATGGTGAAGTTGGTGGTTTCAATTTGCCGACAATCAGGATATCTATTAGGATTAATTTGAAGAATGCTCCACACTGATTGTCTTTGATGATTAAAGTGGTGTATCTTAGAGGAAATGTTCATATGGTTCATGCACTCTTCTAGTTCAAATTCATGTGTTGGTTTTCTTGCCAAGTGAAGTTATGTTATTCTATTGCTTGGAGTTGTCAGTTATATTGGTCTATGTGCAACTCAATTGTTTTATCTTATTTGGAACATACTCTTGTGTTCCATATATTCCTTAGAGGTTGAGTTAAGGTATCTTTATGAGTCTTACCATTGCATGAAAAGATCTGGATTGAGCATTTTACATTGGGTTATTTTTTTGGACATATTGGTTAATGTTCTTTATTAGTTATCTACATATTATGTTTGTTTCCAACTTTGAAGGAAGTGTTAGAATGTGTGATTCATTATAATTTACTTTAGAAGACTTGTTGTGATGTATTTGGGTCGCCTTTATCTCTTAGAGTGGACATCATTTTGTGTAGGTGTTATTGGTGGTCAATCTTGTGTGATTTATGTGTACTATGTTTATGGTTGATGTAGTTGAGGGTTTTACTGAATAAGCTAGTATATAAATGTGTGACAATGTGTGAATTATGATATGGAGTTATGTGGAGAAGCAAAAGTGTAAATTTAAATTTGTGATAAGCTTTAATGATCATATCTTTCAATGTGATAGAGTTTTGAGATAGTGAATGTCTGAATTGTATTTTCCATGATATTGCTTGCTTGGCACGAGTGTTCAAGGGTAGTTTAATTATTGGGAGAACTTTCTCACTTCAATTAATCATTTCCTTGTGCCTAACAGAAGATAGTATTTTGTTCTGGTAGCTTGTGTAGATTTGTACCTTGTCTTGGAGTGGTGAGATTCAATAATGCAAGTCCATTGTCTCTTTCCATAATGTTGTTTGACTTAATCTTTCAAATATAAATAAGGTATAGTGAGCTTCCTTCACCTTGAGCCTGAAACAATTTTAATCAATTAGTCGTAATGTCAGTGTGATTCTCACCATGGTTTTTGCCTACCTAGGGTTTCAAAATTAAACATAGTGTTCTCTTATGTATTATGTTTTGTTCTTTCATGTTTCATTATTAAAAAGATAGGATAGTTGTGGTTTAAAGTTAAATGTGTTAAAGATTAATTGATGTAATTTTCACAATGATTCACCCCCTACTCTTGTTCGGAAATAGGGTGTTGTACACCTTGAATAATAATATTTATAATTATAATATTTGATTTATTATGTGATGTTGCACATGGACATGTAACATGTAGAGATTCCTTTAGAATATTATTTGGTCCACTTGACGAGTTGTATTGTAACACTGTAATATTATATTATAATTATTTAATTATGGGGAAAGATATTTAAAAAGAGAAAACTTAGTACCCAATATTAAATGGGGGTCAAGGGATAGTTGTAAGCACATGGATTTGTGGCACCTAGTTTCACTTTACCACTAGTCATTTTTGTGTGACCTTTTTTCTATAAAATTAAGCACATGTTTATCGGTTAAGGTTGGCTGGTGGTTTTGGGTTATCATTGTATTGATTCCTTTGGAGGATAGTATTTATGAAGCATTGCATGGGATATGTGGATTCAGGATAGGACACATAGGAATGCATTGGAGGGTTTGATTATTCAAAGGTATTCATTGTAACTTTCATTTTTTTATGGCTGAATAATATCAGGGAGTATGGATGCTTTGGGAGGTTGAGTTTTTCCCTCATGAGGGTTGCATATCTTGTATTATCTTGAGGATTGTCTATTTTATCTTTGTATTATGGTGATTCTATAAGCTTGTATGCATGATTTTTTGTCATGGGTTACGTAGGAAATGGATTATTAGAATGTAGGATAAAATCATAATTTCCTAACAACTCTCAGTCCTATGTCATTTTCAATAATATACTCTCATAGTCAATACTATAACAAATTACAATTACAACATCACCTATGATATTAGGCCTAAATAATTTAATTCCAATTTGTTTTGGCTCAAGTATGATTCCATACAAATAAGGCAACATATCTAAGCACCTAACATGTGGGAGGATTCCATGATACCAAGACACATAATTGCCCTTTGCCAGACTAATAAGAAAAGGATGAATAGAAAATTCAATGATACCTCCTCAAATGAAACAATCAAACCCCAAAAAACTCATGACATGTAAAGCACATCAAATACAAATATCTCCAACATATCCATCTTGTTGGCATTGTATTGTCATTGATGTCAACCGGTAATAGTGTCATTGATGTCAACCAGTATAGGATGTTACTGGTATAGCTTGTCGCTAATTAATATGGGATGTTGACTGGTGAATAGGCATTGGAGACAATTGGTATTACGGAAATGCCAACCGGTGAGTGATGTTTTGGTAGTGTATGGTTTCCAACCATCAAGCATGTGACTGGTAATAAAGAAAGATTAAGAAAATGGAGAAAGTGCAAGCAACCAGTAGCGGAAGAGCACCAGTAGTCGTCATAGCTAACTTTGCGCACCCAAAGATCCTAAACGATACATCGAATTTTGATTTTCTTTTTTGGTTGTCTTCGTATGCAACTTAACTACTTATAGCTATTGATCCAGCTTCTGGGTAGTAACGATGCATGCTGTGGAATTAGTGATGCACACAAAGGTCAAAAATTACACATTTCAAAGTGTCGCTTGATACCTAATTAAAAAGTTCTGGTAAACATCAACTCAAAATTGGTAGTACTTGTTGACAAATGTGCCAATAGTGGTGCACAAATGTTCTAGTAGTGGTCTATAAATGGGACAAATGTTCCAATAGTTGCACACAAATGGGCCAATTAATTACAAATAATGATCGACTATTGGTACACATTTTTTTTATTAATGGTTCTTTTACTATGACAACTATTGGAAGGTCAACATGACAATAAGGTGATAGTTATTGGAACTATGTTATCTATTGGTTCTCTTACCCTAACCAGTTGGATGTCATATAGCAGGACTCCCACCAAATGAAGATGCTATCACAGGATTAAGACATCACCGATAGAGTTTGGAATGCTGCGAGTTAGTAAGGTAGACAAAGGGGATGTCAACAGGGTTATATGCTTTGACTGAAGATATATCTACTCAATGACAACAAAGGCATATTAGTGCCACACCGGAAGCAAAGAGAATAGTATACTGGCCAATAGGTGAAAAGGATCCACTCTCATAGGGTGATTGGCAGGTTTAGTGCATTGGTTCATCTACTCCCACTAGTAAGTGACGATGCTCTAGGTTAAGACAAAAAAGTTAAAGGAAGGTGATAGAAGGCATACACAAGATGATCAGAGTTGAATATGTGGGAGCCTCTAGTGTATAAAATCAAAGATGAACACTGTATCAGAAAGTGAAGACATGATGAGCTACCGGTTTTGAGAAGGAAGAGTAAAGAGTGATGAGTTTGACACTTTGGCAAATTGATTAAGGTGAGATCTAAGCTAATGAAGGAGATGGAAAATATTAGCACTTGCAGACATGGATCTACTATGAGATGTTGACGTGAAACAAAATGCAGATGTAGGTTGATGCATGACATTTGAAGTTTGATGGCATGGTGTCATCAAGGTTATAACCGGTATGCAGGCAAATGCATTATCGATTGACAAGGAGGAAAACCAGTAAGAGAGCAAAAGATACAAATTGAAGAGTTCTCATTCGATGAAGTTATGCATGGTGACCCACTCTGGGTACATGTTGTGATTGACAATGTCAGTGATTGAGCTGATATAATCCCACCTACAGAACATGTGACTGCATGGTTTGAAGGTTGATCATTTAGTGTATATCCGATAAGGTGAGATGAATTGGTCGGCATACCCTAGTTGTGTGTTGTGGTCGACAACCAAGCCTAAAGTAGCCAAGTGGACTGAGCTATAGTGGATGCCAAAAAATTGGACACATGGACTCTAGGTGTCAGACATACAAAAGTCGATGAATGAGGTGGTTGGTGTTTGGTGTGATCATTAATGCAGACTATGAAAATCATGGGTGAGTTGCATAGGTTTGTGGCATGATGCAGATTGAATATCAAAGGGATTCAGTGGTCGATGAAGGACATCTAGTTGCAGATCTGATTTGGAATAGGAAATAGAGTGATCATTTAACATGATTCACAGAAGCAGGTCAATGGTCAGTTTGTTGTTTTCTACAAATAGTAAATGGGTATTGAAAGAAAATTTGGTGGTGGTATATGATTTGTTACATAATTGGTGACAAGTTGTCAATACTATAGACAAGATCCGATTTGATCTGATACGCCTGATGATCTATAGAATAATCCCTAGCATGCCAAGTTTGAAGTTATGTTTTGGTGGGAAGACTGATGGATAAATAGGGAGGTAGAAGATTAAAATTGATTGATTCTACTAGACGTTTCATGCTGGATGTGGGAGAAGATGGAGAGTTGATTAGTCTGAGTGTTGAAGAGAAAAGGCATTGAAGCGACTGAGTGGTCAAAGAGTTTAACCAGAAAGGGTAAGGAAATTGGTAGACTATCACTGAGCTTGACAATGGTGTGAACCGGTAGTGTTTCAACCAGTAAGGGGGAAATAAAGTGTGAAGCAATGCAAAGTGAGAATCAGGGGAGGTCAGACGAGGCTGAAACCGACAGAGTGAATAGAACTTGTGGAGTGAAAAAAACTGACAGAGTGAAGAGTAGCGATGGTGACCAGTGGTAGTGGGTATGACTGAGCAGAGAACCGATGAAGAACAAAGAAAAATTGAACAAATGAAGAGATTATATGCAGAGGTTACAAAAATCATCTGTAACCAGGTTATTACTATTGTATTATTTACAGTCATTGTAATCACTGAGTTGTTGCTTGGTGCAGGGGTTGGTGCTCCTTGAGTTGGTGCCCTAAACTTTGTATTTAGTTGTTTATTGTGAGGTTGGATTGGAGCAGTAGACTCCAACAATATTTCTCATTGGGGTTTTTCCCATATTGGGTTTTCCTCATATATCTATTGTTATGTGATGTGTCATTGTGTTTGCTTGTATATTGATCTCTTCCATTATCTCACTGGTATGTTTACCTAGTATTTGATATGTTAACTGGTACTCACATTTAGGATTAAAAGGGTAAAGTTTGGAAACCATTAATTCACCCCCCGCCCAACCCTCTTAGTGGCATCTTGTGTTCTATAATTGGTATTAGAGCCTAGGTTCCCGGTTAGATAAGCTTTCTCTATCTTGGGTAGATTTTGGTTGAGAACATAATGGTTAGTTTTGAGTCAACCCCTACTCTGGTGTTGTAGAATGGAAGTCTACCTCTACTCCTTAAGATATGATGTATGGATGTCAATTGTTAATGGTCTCTCTAGTCCGGTTTGTCCTCCCACTGGTTCTGAGGCAAAAAGAATATATGAGTGCAACACTAAAGCATTGAAGGCTATACTCAGTGTGCTCTCAGATGATGTTTCTTCATAGGTGGATAGGTGAAAATTGCCAAATAGTTTGTGGGATAGACTGAAGAAGCTTTATGGAAATGAACCTAGCATTTCTGAATCAGTTTGTGAGAGAGAGAAAAGAAATAAGACACATGACCATATAGATGGTGGATCTAGATCAGCTAGCTATTGTAACAATGATGAAGAAGAAACCCATCTCTTCATGGCTCAAGAGACAAAAGGTGAGATTCACACTTCAAAAATGGATAACATAGATCATTCCTACTGGCAAGATGTGTTTGGCAGTGATGAAGAAGATGAAGTTGGAGTTGATCTTGAAGTGGAGCTGGTAAGTGCACTCGAGAAACTTAACAAAATAAGAAAAGAATATAAGATGTTCAAGAATGCTGCTATTGTAGAACAAGATTGGTTATTCAAAATTCATCAAGAATCAGAGTCAACCATTGCCAATCTAAAAGCACAAGTGGATGATACAAAAAGTATGAGTGTAGAATCAAAATCATATTTGCATATCAAGAAGTGCAGGTACAAAGATTTAGAATCAGAGCTAGAAGACAAGGATAAAGAGTATCAATGACTAAAAGATGAAATGGAGAATCTCAGAAAAGACCTTGAAAAGTGTCAAGATGAGCTGAAGGTGAGGATCTGGTTTGATAGCATCTCTAAAGCCTTGGACAAAATGTTGAAGAAACAAAAAGCACTCCAAGGATACTGGAGGATTAGGTCTTAATGTTGGCATGTGCTCCACAAGCAAGGACATCTCCAAGAAAGACATCTAGTTTGTCTCCTCAAGTGTAAATGGAAAGGACAAACCTTCATTGCTATAAATGCTCCTAGGAAGAAGATAAACCTTCATGGTGAAAATGGAAACAACAATAATATTGAAAGACTAAATGAATTCAACCACAAAACCCTAACCTAACAACAACAATAATATTGAAAGACTAAATGAATTCAACCACAAAACCCTAACCTAACAATAACAAAGATCCACCATAACATATGAAGATTACCTAAGACAATGAAAATCAAATGAAATCACAAAGATTATACCATCACATGTCCAATAGGGTTTGGATCTCCATTCTTTCTATCTCTATTGATCTGGCTTGATATATTTTCTCTAAGATTTTATGTGTGCACAAGAGCTGAACAAAGAATGGAAATGTGGTTGCAAGTAGGCTTGATTGCATATGAAAGTTCGAATGCTAGAGTAGTCGGGTAGTCAGCGGGGGTTTTGATAATGAAGGAAGCATCTCCTTATACATAAGACACTATAAGAAATGAAGGGATAAGATTGAGAGGTGTAAAAGATAAATGGTCGACTATGATTAGAGAGTAGGTAGAGGAAATAATAAAATAATGAGAGGACAGGTAGTGTAGCAATTAAGAGATGAATGACATGTGTCATAGGTAGAAAAGGTTAATGAATTAATTAAATAAATAAATATTTAATTAATTAATAGAAGAAGTGGGATCAATTAAATAAATAAAAGTATTTATTTAATTTAAGAAAAAGGATAATTTAAATAAATAAATGTATTTATTTAAATGAGAAATAAGGCTAGAAGAGGGTAAATGAATTAATTAAATAAATAAAGATTTATTCAATTAATAGAAGAGTTAGGACAAAATAATTAAATAAATAAAGATATTTATTTAATTAGACATGACAATTTTAGGTGTCTACAGACCTAACTACAACTGATGAATACATGAGGATGAAGACTAGTTCTGCAAGGAGGAACAATGTTGATCCAAAAGAAAAAGGTAAGCTGATAGAAAATGGCCTCATAAGAAATAAGAACATGAGCAAAAAGTCAAGAAGACCTCCTGCCGGTGGAAGACAAAGAAATTTTGCTGCACACAAGTCACGATAAGTGTGGAAAATGAAAGGATCGGATGAAAGGACTATGGAAACCAGACAACTCAAGAACAATCCCCAGAGAAGTGGAAAAGGAGAAAATAAGCCAGTAAGATCTCCACATGCTTGGCCGAATAAATTTGTAAGTTGTAAGTCCTCTTTCTTCGGTTACTGTTTTTCATGCAATGGATATGGTCATAGAGAAAATGAATGTAGGAAAAGGTCTGAAAGCGGTCAAGATGCATTCTATAGGAATAAGAATGTAGTTTGTCATAGATGCAATGCATATGGGCATAATACCACAAAATGTAGAAACCTGCATACGTTCTCTCCCAGTTCTGCTAACAAGAGTCCACTAGCTATTCCAAGACATGATAATATTTTATTTCTAATAACTATAAAGGACTTAGCCATATAAGTCATGAATGCAGCAAGAAGAGATTTCAGTCACATGACAGCTGATATAACAACTATGCTCAATATGGAAGTAGTTATAGAGCACATGATTGTCAAAGACCTGCATGAAACCAAAGGAGAAGTGCCCCTACATGATCAAGAAATCTATCGGTTCTGGTGTTAGAGAAAGAAGATCAAACTAGTTTGATAGAACGACCTCCAATCATTTGGCTGACATGAGCAGAGTCTACTACTACATCAATGTTTGTGGAGCAAGAACCAATCAGAAAAAAGGAAGTCAATGCTACTCCCAAGACTGCAAATGAGAAAAGGAGGGAGATCAAGAAGGTATGGAGGAAGAAGGAAGAGAATATAACATGGGCAGGCACTATGCATTCAATGCATAGGTGATATCTCCTAAGGCTTAAAGGAAATGTAGTACTTTAGGTGAAGCTACATATTATTCACATCATTCACCCCAAAACTTTAAAAAGGACAAATCGAAGGACAAAATTTTGTTGGTACAAGGAAGAAGAGTAAATGACAGTGTGTATAGTTACTGCCTTGGCTACACATCTACATATGTGAGATGGATTGCTGCTACAAGTGTCAATGGATGGCTCAAAGTAAAAATTTGAACTTGACACAAGAAGACAGAGGTTAGAGGAAGCTATTGCGGTAGAGATATTGGTCTGGTATGGTAAACTGGTATGTATAGTATGTTACCAGTAGGAATACTAACTAGTATTGCAGATTATAATTTGTGCAATGACTCCTTTGTGCAATGACTCCTATGTCTTGAACTAAATAAATTATATCTCAGGTGACATTGGAAGGTCCTTAGTCACAATGTATTGGTTTGGTATTTGATCTTATGTGCTTGCATCATTATGGGCCAACCAGTTTGACAATTGACATGATAGTGATGTAGTTTGGCATTGTGGTCATATAAGATCATGTCGTAAGTTGTGATGGATATCGTGGAGCTAAAAAATCATTTGTAGATCATGTATACTCAGCTCTATCAGTACATGGTACATATTGGAGCCCCAGTATAGAAGCTGATAGGCAAATAAGACCTGAGATCTATGGTTTAGGCGGAGTTCACAGCTTTACGTCCCTTGATTTTTGAACCATATGCTGGCCAAAGAGGGAGAGTTACCTACATAGGGGGAGATTATATAGTTGGTATTAGTATCAACATCAACAACTGGTATCAAGAAAATTGTGTTAGAATAACTTTCTGCATATCAAAGGGGAGAAGATGCAGTCTAACCGATAGGTAAGTGAAATTCCCTTACACACTTTTCAACAATTGGTATCAAATTGGTATATACAATTAATTTTAGTGTGTGTCTGAGCCCTCTCTCTCAAGTAATGCTAGATAAGAGGAGAAGCACCCGGTAGAAAGTTCTGTCAGTACTATTTGCCATTGTTGTTAAAGGGTGAGAAAAAACTTGTGTATACCAGATACTACATGTGTTGATATCAATGCCAAAGGGGAATATTGTTGGTATTGTGTTGTCATCGATGTCAACAAGTAATGGTGTCATTGATGCCAACCGGTATAGCATGTTACGTATATAGCTTTTCACCGGTAAATATGGGATGTTGATAGGCAAATAGGCATTGGAGATAGTTGGCATTATGGCAATTCCAACCAATGAGAGATATGTTGGCAATGTATGGTTTCCAACCGCCAAGCATGTGACTGATAAGAAAGCAAGATTAAGAAAATGAAGAAAGTGTCGGAAACTAGTTAGAAGTTGGATGTCATACTATAGGACTCCCACCAGATGAAGATGTTATCACAAGATGAAGATATCACCAACAAAGTTTGGGTTGCTACGAGTTAGTAAGGTAGACAAAAGGGATATCAATCGAGTTATATGCTTTGATTGAAGATATATCTACTCAATGAAAACAAAGTCATATAAGTGCTATACCAGAAGTAGAGAGAACAGTATATTGGCTAGTAGGTGACAAGGATCCACTCTCACCAGGTGATTGGCAGGTTTAGTGCATTATTCATCTACTCCCACCGGTAAGTGACAATGCTCTAGGATAATACAGAGAAGTTAAAGGCAAGTGATAGAAGGCATACACTGGATGATTAGAGTGTAGTATGTGGGATCCTCTAGTATATAAAATCAGAGATGAACACTATATCATAAAGTGAAGGCATGATGAGCTATCGAGACAGAGAAGGAACAGTAAAGAGTGTGAGTTTTCCACTTTGGCAAACCAATTAAGGTGAGATCTGAGGTAATGAAGGAGAAGGAAAATCTTAGCACTTGTAGACATGGATCTACTTCGAGATGCTAATGTCAACCGAAATGCAGATGCAGGGTGATGCATGACAATTAATGTTTGATAGCATTGTGTCATCAAGGTTATTACCGGTATGCAAGTAGATGCATTACCAACTAGTATGTAGGACAACCAGTAAGCAAGAAAAAGATACAAAGTGAAGATCTCTCATCAAATGAAGTTATGCATGGTGACCCACTCTGGGTACATGTTGTGATTGACAATGTTAATGATCGAGCTGATATGATCCCACTGACAGAACATGTGACTGGATGGTTTGAAGGTTTACGAGTTAGTGTATAACTGACACGATGAGATGAACTGATAGCTATACCCTAGTTGTGTGATGTGGTCAGTGACCATGCCTGAATCAACAAACTAGACACATGGACTCCAAGTGTCAGACATGCAGAAGTCGGTGAATGAGGTGGTTGGTGTTTGGTTCAATAGTTAATGTAGACTATTGTAGCGTCCTAAAATTGTGACACTTGCAATTTCAACTGCATTTCAGTCTTCACGATGGCGACGCAACACGCAACCTGAATGGAGACCCCGAAACCTGATTACGACACCAAAAACTGCATTTTCTTGCACCCTGGCTTGAACCTCCTTTGCACCCTGCTATCCTGGGAGGTGGGACCAGAGCACCCAGCGCCCTGGTCCTTCAGGACCAGGGCGCCCAGCGCCCTGGTCCCTGGCCCTATTTTGGGCCCGGTTTCCTATGGGGCTTCGGGTCTTTTTGTTTGCAAATTGGAAATAAACTTTCCTGGTCGGCCTAAGGTTGGGAAAATCAGTCTATTAACCCTAATTGGCAAGTATATAAACTACATTTGCCTCTCCCATTTGGAAAAGGAGGACATATGTGTACAACCATGGAAACTATACTCAAGCATTCAAGCATTCAAGCATTCCTTCAAGTAATTGATCATTTCAAGTCTCCATTCAAGGCTAATTGTTGCATTCAAGACAAGGATTCAACCATTGAAGAGGAGATCACATATTACTACATACAACATACAACAAACAACAACATCTATACCTTCACACATAAGGATACAAACATCCTTACAACAAGGTATTAGTACTTGTTTTACATTACATACATTTACATTTACAACATTTCTCATTTCTTGGTTAATTCCAAAACCGGGGTTTGACCTAAAGGAAAACCCCTAATCCCTAACCCCCCAATCGTCTTCGCTTTTCTGTGTGTAGGTTGCAGGTACGCGGCTGAAATTGAAGATCTGGAATCCTTGTGCAGAGACGAACAGATCCCCCTTCGTTTCGCGGATTTTTCGGAGGACTGTGGCGTCGGGCGCCATCGTCCCAACAACTTTTGCTCAAATTTGCAGGACAGTGCCGTATCGACATTTTACTGCTAATTCCATATCTCAGTTTATAAGTGAATCTTTGTCACTTTCTATGCATTCCTAGCTTAATTCTTCTATCAACATTCTTTACAAAATAGGGTAGCCTTGCTTTCTTAACCCTTGAAACACATTTAGCATCCAATCTTGCATTGTGTGGGATTGGATCTTGTGGGTTTCAACCCCTCTTTTGAATGTAAATTCTCTCCCCTAAGTGAAAACCATCAACCCTAGTAACCTCCCTTCTCTCTCCTTGGAGTTGGAAGAGGGGAGAGCAACTAGGGTTCGATCGCGATTTTCTGCTTTACAACTATAAAAATAACGGCTGAGTTGCAGCTCAATGAAAAATAAAGATCAAAGGGATGTAGTGGTCGATGAAGGATGTCTAGTTGCAGATCTAATTTGGAATAGAAAGCAAAGAGATCATTTAATGTGATTGATAGAAATAAGTCAATGATCAATTTTCCATTTTCTAAAAATAGTAAATGTGTATTGGAAGAAAATTTGGTAGTGGTATCTGATTTGTTGCATGATTGGTGGCAAGTTGTCAATCCCAGAGACAAGATCCGATCTCATCTGATACATCTCACGATCTTTAGAAGAAGCCCTAGTGTGCCAAGTTTAAAGATATGATTTGGTGGGAAGACTAATTGATAAATAGGCAGGAATAAGACTGAAATTTATTAATGTTGCCAGATGCTGCATGCCGAATGTGAGAGAAGAAAAAGAGCAGTTAGAGTGTTGAAGAGTAAATACATTGAAGTGAATGAGTTATCGAAGACTACAATTGGCAAGAGGAATTTAACCGGCAAGGATAAGGAAACCGATAGGATGTCACTAAGCTTGATAGTGGTGTGAACCAGTAGTGTTCCAACCGATAAGGAGGCAACAATGTGTGAAGCAGTGCAAAGTGAGAATCAAGGGAGGTAAGGCGAGGATGAGATCGACAGAGTGAAAAAAACCAATAGAATGAATAAAATAGGAAGAGTGAATAGTACTGGTGGTGACAAGTGGTAGTGGGTTTGAGTGAGTAGAGAACTAGCAGAGAACAAAGGTGAACCGGTGAAGAGATTATATGCAAAAGTTACATAACTCATATGTAACTAGGTTATTACTATTGTATTGGTTACAATCATTATAATTAATGAGTTGCTACTTGGTACAATGGTTGGTGTTCCTTGGGTTGGTTCACTAAATCAGGGGTTGGTGCTCCTTGGGTTGGTTCCCTAAATCAGGGGTTGGTGCTCCTTGGGTTGCTGCCATAAATTAGTGGTTGGTGCTCGCTGGGTTGGTGCCCTAAACTTTTATTCAGTTGCTTATTGTGAGGCTGTATTGGAGCAGTAGACTTGAGAATCATTTCACACCAATGTTTTTCCCATATTGGGTTTTCCTCTTATATCCGGTGTTATGTGATGTGTCATTGTGTCTGCTTGCTTATCGATCTCTTCCCTAATCTCACTTCTATGTTTACGTGGTCTTTGATATGTTAACTGATACTCACATTTAGGAATTAAAGGGTTAAGTTTGGCAACCACAGATTCACCCCCCGCCCCCCTCTCAATGGCATCTTGTGTTCTATAACTAAGTGCCAAAGCATTAAAGTAATTGACTAGATACTGAAAACACAAAAAAATTAATATAGTATACATCAAGAAAAATCTATAAAACGTAGTAGTAGATCTCAATAAAGTATTGAATGATATTTCCAACAATGCTTTATTTTGAAAAAAGAGGGTTTGAATGTGTAAGATATTTCCTTGGAAGCACAAAAAATGAAAGGTAAATTTGGAGGCCTAGTATGGAATATTGGTGTAGAATCTGAAAAAGTCCACCTTTGAATTTTTATTAATCTCAAAACCATCTTTTTAACAATATCTCATTTACACAATTTTGACTTGGTGTTGGATCTGATTACATATAATTGTATAATTCTTGATCAAGTTTCTTTTATGCTTATAGAAATGTTGGTTAATGATTGAAAGAACCTTAGTTTGGGCTTAAAATGAATATATGACTTACTTTATTAAATCCTTTTAAACACTATGGTCATTTTATAGAAGATATTTTTTTTCTAAGTGCTTTGGGCTTTGAGGTTTGGGGTTGTTCCTCATAAGGTCTACTTATGTTAGAACAAATTATAGTGCATCGTCAACCCTTAATAGTCTCTTCTTTCCTTAATTATTCTTACTGTATTGGGTTTTGTGGATTAGAACTTTGTGCTTCAAATTTCCTTTAGTGTGGATAATATATCAACAACCCCAACCATCGACCCCCATTTCTATCTTCTCTTAGCCCTAGTTTTGTTAAGTATTGTAGAAATTAAGCATCATATTTCTACATTTTATATTTGGAAAGAGGTGGGTGCATCCTTGATCCCTAATATCCAATAGGTATTTTTGGACTTGCAATGATGATGATTTTTTAGCATCATGCATTGAGCTTCCACTAATTGATTTTAAAACTTGGAAGGTCAGATCACCAACCCCTAATTCCCTATGAAAATCTATCAAACATAAAACATTGGAGGTCCTATGTTCATTGAATGCCACACTTTGGTCCAAACTATAACTTTCAAACCCTTAATTATCCTTCAAACATCACACTTTGGGCTTCTTTGGTTGGAGTTTCCTTTTTGTGGGGAATGAATTTATGTGTATGCTCAACCTTTGAATATTTATAAGGTTGAAAGAGAGTGAGGTATCCTAGTTAGACAACCTATTATTTAGGTTGGCTCTCTTTGTTAAGGATTTTTTTAATCACCTTGAGTGGATTGAAGTTGTCAATGTCCTCATCCTACTCCCCCTCTCTAAATTTAAATGTTTTTTAATCTAGTTGATTTGTGTTGGCTCTTAAACAACCTTTATTGGTGTTGGTTTTTGACTATGTACATGGTATTTTAAAGTCTAATTTGGTATGCATTATAGGTTAATGATTCTCTCATCCAATTATTAAGTGGTGTCATGAGAGAATGGGATTGTCAGTTGTACCTCAACATCCATTAAGAAATATTACTTATCTCTGGTACATATGTCATGATGCATTTTCCATATTACATTTTCATCTCATTCTAGTACCACCTTGCATATTCAATGGTGGGATTATTCTCGTTGTCATCTCCATTGGGTCATTATGTTCCATATGACACTCATGTGCATATTGTAGTGCAATTTGAGTCTGTAATTGTTGTTATTAATGATAAATAATTTTGTTCCATCAAGTTTTTCCTAGTCCTTTCAAAGAGGGTATTATAGAGAATTAGGTGAATTTAGTACTCCTTGATTTATTTGAAAGTGAGATGTGTATTTTAGATATAAACAAATAGTATTAATGATTTGAAATTGACAAAGATTAGCACACACAAACAATTTTAGATTAGATATGCACACATGAAGTATAAATTTAGAAATTGGAAGTAGAGAAGAACCTATGGTTGAAATTTGGATTCAAAAATCTTGGACAATGATGTTTTTTTATTTCTAATTAAACTAATGGTAAGGGCCAGTCCCCATTCATTATACAAAATATTCAAGTTCCATACAACAATTTTGTAATATTGAAAGGAAAACATACATATTTCCCAGTCTTAAAAGCTTAGTTAATAAGATCATACCAAACATTTAGCCCTTCTATTACATAAAACAAAGCTTCTAATAGTCTCTAGAAGCAAAATCATAGGCATTCTAGAAACAAAAAAGTCTTTCTCTATCCTTAGAACATGCCAAACTATTCTAACTCCTACTCTATTCTAAAATACTAGATCATTTATATTAAAATCTAAAAAAAATATGCAAGCCCATAAAAAACACCCGATCCTTCTAAACTTCTTCATCAGTTTTCACCTTGTCCTCATGCACTAGGTTTTCTCTTTCCACATTACTTGCTTGAATCTATTCCTCTAGACCTTCATGGCGAATGTAGGTTGAAATCCAATCCAGGGCTATTTTCTCCCCTACATTTGACCAATTCATGAGGAAATTAAGATTCCTAATTGCCTTGGACAATGATGTTAGGAATCCTTATCTAAAGCTATTGGATACATAAAAATAAGATAAATTCAAAATCAACATGTCACTTAAGTATCTCTATTAAAATTCATTGAAAAATTGGCAAACAATATTTGTCAGTTGTCACTATCCAGTTATTTGGGTATTCAAATTTGGGTCCTATACATATCTATCTTCAATCTTGTCACCTGCAAATATAAGAGGAATACTCTTTTTTACAATGATAGGGGTTTTATAGGTCAACTCTAGGTTTGGGATTAACCCTTTGTTGAATTGAAATGAAATTAAAAGCATTCCTTGAAAGAGAAGATATTAGATTTCAAATTAAAATGCTAAATTGAAATGTTATACCTTTACGAATATGATGAGGGTAGAACTCGAGACTTAGAAAAAAAAAATAATAGACACAACAAAATATTATTGTATTATTGTTTAAAATCTATTTTCAATTCATGTAATTACAAATAGGAGGATTAAATCCACACAGGGCGCAACACATAATAACTTACTCAATCTTCGTAAAATCTCTTTCTCACCATCCAACTTTTCCCACCCAAAAACTACTAAAAGTCTCCCCAAATGGGTCCCAAATAGCCTCCCTAAAATTTGGAGCCAAAAGAAAAATTTGAAAATTAAAATTTGGCAGTGGTGCCAAAACTTGAAATCTAAAATTTTGAAATTGAACTAAACTTGAAAATTGGAAACTTTCTAAAAAGGGGTCCAAGTTACGGAAACCATAACTTTTGATCTAGTAGTCTGATTGACACATTGTTTGAATTTTTAGAAATCTCTCAAAGTGAAGAATATTGTATGAATCAGCACTACTAATCTCGCCATTTCTGAGGCCATTCAAGACCATTTAGTGCCTCAAATCTAACTTAGAAGAGATTTTGGGAGAATTTTGGAAAACCGAAACTCTAATAATTTTCAAACCATAAATAATTTTGGTTTGATTCTTTCTCCAAAGTGCTTATTTTTTTGTTCTAAAGATTCCCACAATTTTTTGCCTCCATCCACCTTCAAATTGGAACTTTCTAAAAATAATAGGTTGCCTAGAAATAGTAGCAAAACAATTATGAAAGTTGGAATTTCTTATTCATCCAAATGGGTATCCAAAAATGCAAAAACATTAAATGAAAAACTAACAAAAGGAATTTTTTTGGGTGATGCAAGATTGCCCTTACACCATTGGATGCTCCTACATTAGAATCTTGGTTTGAATTCTTCATGAAAAGGTTGATTTTCTCATGTAGGAATGTATGGATGTCTTCATAAGAACTTTGTCATAGAAGCCATTTTGAGTGTTTGAGATCTTAATACTAGACCTCCTTCTCTACTTTAATGATCTTGATTACTTGCTCATGTGAATTTTAAATAGGGAGATTTTTTGAATGAGGGGTTAATAATTTTTTTATACCTAACCCCACAAAACGTGTTTGAAATTGCAATGAAGTGTTACATAGAAAATATATTCCCACCTAAATTTTTTTGATCATTAGAGGGTTCAAAATTGTGCCCTTTTTTTGACATTGGCACTAAGCACCCCTATCTAGGATGACAAGGCCAGCCCATCCAATCTGAACAAAGGACCAACAAGAAAAGAAAGGAATGAGTATTGCAAATATGATGTTGGTGTGAGCATAATCAAACAAGATTAGTGCAAAGAAGGCTAAAATGCTAAAATGAGGCCCAAGTGAGTATTAAATTATATAAGGATACAATTTACAATGCTACAAAAATATTATTTATTAGCATGAATCTTATTGTTGTTAATGCTTTCCGAGGTGCTAATTACCCTATATAGAAAGGGTTGCTAATGTAATATTTTATTGCAATGCATAAATCACACAATCTAAGGTAAATTATTGTCCAATAGAATTCATTCCTTCCATGGTTAACCTTATATAACCTAACTTGTTGGCCAAAATAATCCATGTCATAAATATGAGTTATCCAAAATAAGATAATATTTTGGCTCATGGATTTTTTTTTGTGGATCCCTAGCATAACATAACTTCCTATTTCCTAGACAATGGATCCTTTAATTATCAGTAATTGTTGTATGATCTTTGGCTCTTTCTAAAAGTCTGCTTGTTCTTTTATAATAGAGTTATAAGAATTATATTCATGGTTGAGATAGTTTTGTTGTTGAGGTCTCTTCAACTAGTTGACTTAAAACATTTGTTTTTTGTACAAACACTCTTGGTGTCTTTTCTTTTTCTTTCTCTTTTTTGTTTTCTTTACTCTATTTTTCTTTTGTGTGTTTTTTGTATAATACTTTAGATGTTTCTTGTGTGAGTTGATAATAATCTATTCATAGGGGCTTCATACCCTTAACTTAGTGGTATATTAACCATTGTATGTCATTCTCTCAATTGATTACTTTACCATGAGTATAACTATAAGTTCATACTCCCAAAGTCGAGGCTAAGTATAGTTAGTAAATTATATCCATTTATAGTTTCATACTATATTTTTTTCCTACTTTATTGTACTTTATGTTAGTCATTTTATGAATATGTGGGATCCATCCCACTATATAATTTAATTATAAAACCTCCAACGTAACTATCATCATATGCTAACTTTTAAACTAGGTCCTCTATTTTGCATCTTAATACTATACCACCTTTTCATAGTCCATGTTTTAGTGGACTAGACTGCCCATTGCTCTTGTCCCTTTAAAAGGGGCCCGAATTCAAATGTGCACCATTGACAGCCTCCATCATTTGTGATATGGTCCTAACCTTTTTCATTTGATCATTAGTTATTAGCCTAAATTAAAAAATATGTTGTCAACCCTATATAAAGCAATGTTCTTTCAAAAGGTATAAGGCATTCAAATAGAAAATTCATTTAGTCTAGAATTATCCAAAAATTACTTCAAATATGAGTATTCAATGTTTTGAGAAATAAGCTTATGAAAACCTACATTGAAGTATAATTTCATCTTGATTGTGTTTCTTTATCATATTATTGCATTAAAATCAAGGAATTGTCTATAGAGAATTCAATCACTACCATTTCTATTGCTAAGGTATAAACTTGTCAATTTGATATTTTCATTATTAAACTAGTTTCTATCCTCCTCAGGACAAGCTCTCTGTTACATCATCATAGTTGTTGTGGAAGTGTGAACACCAATATGAGGTTTGACATACGAAAGACCCTATACACCACAACCATTTGTAACCATTTTGTGTGTGCAAGTTCAAATATGGTAGTACATGAGTGCAAAATAAACAAGTACATATGATCATAAATTTTAAATAAGAAAAAATATTAATACTAGAGCCCCCATAATAGGGTTTCCTCCAACTGTGTCCATCACTTTTATGCTTATATTATAGCTACAAGTTCGTGTATGTCTCCTCTTTCAAGATCTGGTCTACTATGTTGGTTTTTCATTTTTCATTTCATTGTTCCTGTTGAAAATCATCATTTTAATATCATTGGACCAAGCCCATTCAAACTCCCTTCACAATTTTGTTTCTATTGCAATAATAGAATCATAAATCCAAAAATAGAAACTAAAAGATTCATTATTACCTCAATAAATCTATTCTAAAAGTAATCCATATGAAAGCTCAATAAGAAGATGTAAACTAAAATTATCTTTTAGAGAAAAGCAATAAAATAAATAAATAATTAAGCCTTAAAAACATTAAATTTAAAATTCAATGAAACCTAACAAGTCCCATAGCTCATTTTGTAAATATCCACCTCAAGAATCAAATCTAGTTTTTTCATAATGCAACTATTGTTTCTCTTCAAATAGAGGAATATGAGATGTTATTCACTAGGATTGAAGCTAAAAGCTTGAATTTAGTTGTGGAATTATGCCTACTTCAAAATGAAAAGAAGAAATTGGATGACAACCTAAACTCAACCTTGAGAATACTGAGAAAGGCATTGAATCTATCTTTGTATATATATTTCCCTTCCATAGTAATTTGAATTATTGGTGTGTTGTTTATCATTTATGGGAATGCCAATTTATTTATTCATTTTTCTTTAGAAACCCCAAATGAAGAATTAACTTAGTGTTTATGCAAACTCTATTGTAATGGCAAGTGGGAATGTGAAGGGAATAGTAGGTAAAGTGGCTAAGGTTTTAAATGGAGGTGCAATAGGTGTTTTAGAGGAGGATGATGGAGGTTTAGATTAACATTGATATCATTGTGCTACTACTATGGGCAATTTTGGTCAATTTTTCTAGTTTTTTTACTTTTCCCTTTACATAAAACCCCGTTGGGTTGTGCTGATGTTGTGGCTGATGTGTAGCTAGAGTGATTAATTTGTGGGGGATTTGGGTTTTTTCTCTAGCTATCATTCCCTTGATAGGAAAGTCTTATATTATCCATTTGTTATCTTCTTATACAAGTACTATTGTTGAGGAAAGTGGTATAGTTTCTATCACTCTTCTTGTTTCTAGCATTTTGAAGGTTTTTGTTGTTTTTAGAGTGGATGAGAATGACCTTACTTGTATGTAGGAATGTGGTTTCCTTATTCTTTTTGTATCTCTTTAGAAGTGGTTGGAGAATGTTTAGTGCCTACCTATGTTTCTCTATAGTTGGGCCGTGGAGACGTCTATTCTGCCAAATTAGAGTTTGTGGGTTTTCCTCTCCAAAATTTACTTATTCTTCTTTGGTGTGTTTGGCCACTCTGGAGTTGGATGATTCTTTTTTGGTGATGACTTGTAGTTTCTTATGATCTCATTTTGGGACTTTCTTTTCTTTTTTTTCCTTGTTCTTGTGTGATGCATGGTGCCTTTTGGGGTTCTCTATTTTGTGCATTTAGTGGAATTTTTTCTTGGGTTTGGTCCCTTTTTCATGTGGCTAATTCTTTCTTTTATCCTCTTACAACTAGCCTCCTATTTTTGTTGCAAGGTATGCATTTCCTTTATGCTTGTCCTCTCACACCCTTTTATGTTGATCATGGTGGGGCTTTTGTTGTTCTCCCTAACCTTGAGTTGTTTGTTTCTACTCCTCATCGAGCTCTTTTTGTTGTGGTTTCTGATAAAGATAAATAGGTTTTACAAGGACCTGAAACCCATTGTATTACAAACCAAGGCCAATAGCCAACCCAACCGAAAAACTAAGCAGAACAGGTACAAACTGCACATAGACTGACAACCCAAAAAAAAAAAGAAAAATTTGAACCAAAATACAAGGCAAAGCACTCAGCTAAGAGAGTGCATCAATTCAATAATTATCTAAATAATATGCTTATTAATTTTCTCCAAGTCCTCCGTGATGAATCTAGAGGTTCCTTGGTCCTAGCTCCAGCGCCTGGTTCTAGTTCACGGACCCGAACTAATCTTCCCACTAGAAGCACTATGTCCACCCTCCGAAGCAATTTTTTTTTTCTTTTCCACCATGGGAGGATCGTTGGCAATGGTCCTAGTTCTATAATCAATCATCACGTAATTAATTTTTTCCAAACTATCATCACTATTGTTCATCACCTACCAACTGATTTCCACTAGATTGTTTAGGTTTTCCTTGATCTCACTCACATCCTCTTCAAGCTTCTCAATTCTATGCTCTTGGTCAGCCTTCATAGATTCCACATCCTGAGAAATTTTTTGGATCATACTCATGATCTTCTCATATTTATTGGGCCCAGGAGATTCCGTGAAAGTTTTAGCAGTTCCTTTAATCCCATCTTTTAGGGATCCAATTTCCTTCTCCACCCACTTACAACAACTATCCTAACTTCTAGTAGCCTCTAATAGAAGATTTCCCATCACCCTCTCCTGCTTTATCTCACCTTTTTTGTTGTGGTTGTTTGTTTGAGATTAAGTGATTACTCTAGTTTTGAGGAGATGGCCATCCTTATGAGGCTAGTGAGAGTTTTGTAGTTCCTTGTTTCTAGTTTTCTTTTGCAAACTCATGTTTTTTTTTTTGTTTTCCCTATTATATTCCTATTGAGTTCGAGTTCTTTCCTATTGAGGAGAATATTATTTCTTTTCTAGTTGCCAAGATTTGGATTTTTTGGCTTCTTTCTTCCCAACTCACTAATCTTATTAAGGTGGATGACTCTCCTATTGAAGTGGAGCTTGGCTTTGGGGATGAAGTTGTAAGCTATTTTAAGTGTGTTTTTTCTACCTTGTTTTTGGTGGTTTGACATATTGGTTCTATTGATTCCTTTTTTCTATCTTTCTATCATTTTCCTCCTATGTCTCATGGAGAACTTGATGGAAATCAAGATTTTGGTGTTCATTGGGTTCATGTTTTTGCACCATATGAAGGTTTTGAGATCCATTACAAAACTCATTATTCAAGTAACTTTTTAATGCCTTATGTTCATGTTACTAGAGGTGAAGGTTATAGGATCCTTGGGAAAACCCATTATTAATGTTAAGGGCGCTTGGAAAAAATCTTTTCTTATGATTATTTAAGTAGTATAATTTGATGGATTTTTCCTTCTTTTTTTAGTTAGTGTATTATTGTTTTGTTTGTATTGTTATGTTGTGAGTTGTATATTGTTTGTCTATTTTTTGTTTTGATGCATCATATTGTAAGTGGGTAATGGATCCCTACAAAATTTGAGGGTTTTAGGTCCCCTCAAAACCTATTGTATAGGTTTTGGATCTCCTTAAAACATGACTTTCCCTTAATCAAAAACTTTGTTATCCACCTAATCTAGTATAAATGATAGAATGGCATTACAGAAAATTGGCCAAATATTTCCCCGCACTTTTTTATTATATAACCATTTTACAAACAATAACTATTTTTCTAATAAATAAGAAACATTTGTAAGTAGACAAAATTATAGAAACTCTTTAATAATACATGCAAGAGTGGGTTTTAGATTAAAGTAAAATAGGATTTACATGGACCAAAAACCCAAACAAATAAACCAGCTGTAAGGACAAACCAAACGACAAGCCACAAAGGGAGAGTAGTAGAAAACAATAAAAAAGAGGGTCAAACAACCCAAAAACTACATAGTATTGTTTAATATTTCAACTAAATTAACATTATAGTCAACTAAATTCCTCTTAATCTCAAATAAATCCTCCATAATGTTGACATTCACCTACTTACCTTTGTCCTTGCTATGTATGCAACCTAATGGTCCCAGAGTGGCCTACGTATTACCTTCCAAATCAGGCACTTTCTCCTTACCTTTGTCATAGACTGAAATGGAGGTGGAAGTATGAGTAGCCAAGGGGGAGACATTGAGGGGTTGAGATTTTTACTGAATCTTCAAAGAACCTTCATGCTATTTGTCATGGTTGTCCTACTAACAACAATAAATTCTCTCAGCTTCTCATTAATCTTATCCATTGCCTTCTCTAGTTTCTTGTTTTGACCAATGGAGCACGAGAGCATAGGTTCCTTACCTTTCTTAGCAGAGACAAAGCTTAGGAAGTCAGAGATGAACTCATCGAATGTGATATAATCAGAGTCTCCCTTGTCTAAGATTTCCTTTTCAGTATCATAGCCCTTACCCTTAGTTGAGGCCTTGTTATGTTTTATACAAGTACCCAAGTTTAAAGCCTCTTCATTAGAGGATTTAGACTTCATGGACCAATCTTTATAATGCCAATGGACATTCTAGGCATAGTGGATATTTTTCTTTCTAGAGGTCAAGGGGTGCGGCCTAATCTCAAGAGAATTAGCATGCTTGATAATCAAAATAATTAACCCCTCATGAAGAATAGGGGAGCTCCTCTTTTTCAAATGGGCATTAATACTCTTTCTCAAAGATGAAAGTAGGTAAAAAGGAATAGAAATAAACCTATCATGCTTGAAATGATTCAAAATGACAAAATGATAGTGAAAAATTCTCTTATAGTAGTCGTCTAAGTATATGTACCTCATCTTTAGCTCAACAACATCCACCCATAGAGACCTAAGATCCTCATGGTTGTACACTCCATGTTTTGTGCGATGAACTTTATCCCTCTCATTTTTTTAGAAGAAAATCTCTTGAGCTTCCTCCATGGATTTCTTATGGTTGTAAAAAAATCTCCCTTCCATGAGCATCCCAATAACCTCTACAATGAGGGTTTCATCTACCACAAATTCTCCTCTAAAAACCTATAAAGTGTCATTCTTCCAGCTCTTGATGAAGAGACAAGTAGCCCTAGGGTCATGGTCATGTAGTTTATCAATGTAGGGAGTAATCTCTTCCCCTAAAACTTCATCCCACACCTTAGTATTGCTCCTCCATTTTTCATAAGAAGTGGGTTCTATTAATTCTATTTCTACCCATATTGGATCTACAAGTCGATCTGAGCACCCTGCAGAAGGCCACTAGGCCAAGAATATAATAGAGAACAAAAGAAAAGAGTTTGGAATTGGCATCAAAATAAAACTTTTCTTTCTTGATAACATAATGATGTGGACATATCATCCCTTCCTTCCACTTATGCTAAATGTAAAGCATAATTAAGTGTTGGGCAGGCCCCAAAATCAACACAATCTTCTATTATCATAAATGAGGTTTTTAATCTTTGTGGAGATAATGTCATGTGACCCCACCACTAAATACTAGTCTACTTAACTCCAAGATTGGCCAAGCCATCAACCACTTTATTTCCTTCTTCAAAGACATGGGAGATTTTAAAATTATCAAGGGATCTTAGCATTCCTAATGTATTGTTGGCTAGTCGATGCGCACCTCCTTTGGGATTTGTGACATGTGCTTAACCACCACCTATGGATCCTTGTCCCTTGTTGTTGTGGCATTCATTGTCAATTTGAGATTTTGCCATAAGAGCACGGATGTCCAACAAGTGGTATCAAAGTGGTGGGTTATGGGTTTGAATCCTTGGAGGTCACCATGTGGTATCTTTAATTGAAGTTTATAGAACCCTCAATTGGTGTTGAGGGTGGGATTGTTACCTAGTCAATCAACACCTCCTTTGGGATTCGTGATGATGAATACTAAGAGGGGGGATTGAATTAGTATACAGAATAAGTTTACCAAACACTTAAGAAATTTTACTATAGATTGATATAGCCCTTTAAACAACAAACTAGTTAATACACAAACAACCCAAATAGAAAATATAGCATTCACCCACAATAACACAATCACCATAACACAAGATATTTTTGCGGTGGAAACCCAAATGAGATAAACCATGGTGATTAAAACTCACAAGTCTACTATCTACAGAATAGCAACCGGACCAGTTAAGGTCAGACCAGTTAAGGCCTACAATGTTCTTCACCAAAACAGATCCTATTAGGAATCCTAATCTCTATTAGGAGATAAGTCTTGTTAAAGACTACCATGTTAAAGGATTTCAGATCCACAACTATGAACCACCTTGTTAGAGGATTTAGAACAGGCTTAACTAAGCCTACTCAGTTAAGGGTTTCTGACTTGCCAAATAGATTAGTAATCAACAAGTGATCTACAAAGTAGCAAAAAATGCTTAGTTAGATCCTTGATTTGTCTTTGTTAATGCATTGCACCATTGCTTCAGTCTTCTATCCTTTGCACGTTCAACCTCTATCGCAAGATATCTTTTTTGCAAAGACCTAATCTTACACACCACACTCAAAACCCTACACATCATGTCCTCATATAGTAATTTGATTTCATGTCGGTCTAATGAGATTAGATTACAATTTCTTAGGTACAGTGTATCTAGACACAATTGTAACATGACACGGAATCACCGCATCGGTGTCGGTGGATGATAACTCATCACACTTTATGATTTTGCTAATTAACAAAACAAAGTATACCAATTACAGGTTTACAAACAAAGACTGGTAAACTGGAACATAGTATTCCGATCTTACAAATATTGGCTACCGCTTGGGGTCCTCGTACAGCTTGAGGTCCTTGTACTACTTGAGGTCCTTGGTCATGCTTTAACCCGTAAGCTCCTTCTACAAACACCAATAGTCTTCCACAAATAAAGACTATGCATACATTGGCATATATGACCGGTTTGAATGATACATCACTTACTACTGGTTGAGAATAACTTATACAACAAATAAGTGTGTGTCCATCATTGACAATCACAACTAAGTACAAGAATCATTAAAATGCCAATGATCTCCCCCTTTGGCATTGATGGTAACCCTTAGAAAAATTTGCATCTAAGTGTTTAGAAAATATAAATGTTGCCATAATCAAAATTACTCCCCCAAAGCATATACACTACTCCCTTTGCCAAAATGACAAGCATGTACTACTTCCATTTACATAAAATTTTCATTCATACCACTCCCCCTTTGCCAACAAGGACAAAGTAATGTAGACATGTCACAGAGATTTACTCAATTCATATTGCATAATATGAAAACAAAGTATATGTTTATGACAATAATGAGTAAAACTTTTCAAAGATGAATTTAAAGTTTTTCAAAAATTCCTGCATGTCTGTAGACCAAGTATCTAGGAGTGAGGCAGCAATTTCACTCTGAGTCTTCATCTGGAATGCTAACTCCTCCATGGCATCCATAGTGCTAAATTCCCGAGTGACAATAATGGCTTCCATGTTCAGAAAGTACTTTTAAAGAATCTATAACCTAGGTAACAAAAGCAACTAAAGCTTCTGCAGATATTGAATCTGCTTGTAGATCTCTGAATCAATCATGTCAATCTGTTACCTGTGAGTCTATACAGTCTACCCATACACTATGAAGGAATCATATAGTACTTTGAAGGTCTCCATATACTTCTTTAATTCCAATTAGAGTTGAGCTTTCCTCTTCATAGCATCATCAAAAAATAGATCAGGTTGGCAGATTTTGCTCAAAAGTTTGTCCTTTAGACATTGCTAGACTAATATCATCTCTCTGGTGGGTCATCTTGGCTGTGTCTTTGTCAATTAGCTTCACAAATGCAACTTTATTACATTTTCATTCTTTTTCTGTGCAGTAGCTTCGGCAACATCTTCCAATGATTGTACTTGATCACCCACTATTGTGCATAGAAGCTTCAACTGGGCCAGTGAGGAATCAGTATTGAAAAGATCAGTATCGGGGACTAAGTTTGAAAGAGTATCAACAGCAAATTTAATAACATCTTTTTCTTTCTTCTTTATTAGTTCCTCCAATCTTTCTTTATCAAGTTGAATACTTCTAAGTAGCTCATTTTCATCTACAGATTTGGTAAGACAGGCAAGATTCAATTCACTATGACTGGTGGGGTCAACCTATTCAGCTTGAACTTGATCTCTGAATGCCTTGGGAATATCGTAAGTTTTTCCACCTTCCTTTGCTTTGATCTCCTCTTGTCTCTTCTTCTCCTACTCTTATTTCTCCTTGCCCTCCTTATCGGCCTTCTCTTTCTCCTCTTTTTCCACTTTCTCCTTCTCCTCTTTCTCCTTCTCCACTTTCTCCTTCTCCGCTTTCACCTTCTTAGCTTTCTCCTTCTCCACTTTCTCACTAGGTGATTCTTGAATATCTGGTGCAGTATCCTCCAGTTTGGTGCATTCAACATCTAATGCATCCACATCAATAGGATCATTTTTCTCAGCTGCTCTTTCTCCCTAATCATTGAAGGCTTCATCCAATTTTGATTTTGATAGGTCAAACACTTGCTCAGCTTGTAGATTTTCTTCGGATACCTTTTGCATCTTGACAAATTCTTGAGCCTATAGATGAGTGTCCTTTTCCACTTCAGAGATTTTACCTCCAAGTAACTGAAGTCTTATCTTTCTCATGAAAAAAATTCCTTTGTACCGATCAAGAATCTCAAATAATTTAGAATTGGAAGCATCTGGGAAATATTGAGGAAAAATTTGCTCCCCAATTGTTTTCTCCTTTTCAATGACAATGCACCATTTATTGTCCAAAGAATCATACAAAGAATTAGAAACTATAAGTTTAATATTAGTTGGAGACTAATCCTTACCACATAAATACTTAATGATTTCTTTCTCTACCTCCTATTTTTCAGTATCATTAAGATCATCAATATTTTTTCTTCTAATATTCTTTATAGTCCTTTGATAATGTGTCAGAGGCTTGTAAGAAGCAATGAATAAATTTATTGGTATAGAGGTTATAGGTACATTATCGGTTAGCTTGGTCTTCTTACCTGATTGCCTCATCTTCTTTATTTCACCTTTCGATTAAGTGTATACTGAATCCTATGCTCCGTTCTTGGTTTTCCTCTTCCTCTCAAATACCTTTGGTAGAATAGCCTCTAGTTTCTTCTTCGCTTGTGACCTCTTGGTCACTTTTGGACTGGCAACAGATGTAACTAGTGTCGATGCCGATGGCACAACTTTCTTCTTCCTCTACTTCGGTACTTTAGTAGTATTAACCCTCTCAGAGTAGGTATCGGTCCTCTTCTTCTTTGGATCAAGCAGTGAAGAAATTAGGGTAGAGGCATACCCAATGAGTATATCGCTAACCACTTCATAGCCCATAGGCGCATCTTTCTCTTTTCCTGGCTCAACCACTTCCATTATGCAATGATCCACTTTGATCATGAAACAAATATCATCTTCATACTTATTAACTAGGTCACCCGATAGCATTGTTCTCTGGTTCATCTTCAATCTGAACTCATCAAAATACTTGTTCAGAGAATCTGGATAGGTAGATCCCACTTCTTGCAGACTCCCCTTGATTTGTCTTGTAATCGGTAGGTCACTTGACCATTGAACATCACCAACTCCTGGAAAATACCCTTGAAAGTAGGAAAAAAACCCAACAAGTAGTTGACTAAACTTGAACCTTAGTGCCTTGTCCTCTTTGATGGATTTCAAAATTCTCCATGAGTTTTTTTGCATGCAGGTACACAAGTCGTACTCTGCATCTTCCTTGATCATTCGATAAGTGGCATGCATGGCAGCTGTATAGATAGAATTCATCCTGCTGGCATATAACACTATATACCCGATCACCATGCACACATACTTCACCAAGTCATCTCTTATGGTGTTGACAGTCATTGCCCGCTTATCGCTCATAGAACTAGTGAGTTCTTCCAGTTTGGCTTTTGTGATCTTACGAAGAATAGGGACTTCTCCAATATTGTAGAAACCAATCACGACATAGATTGCCTTTGGTGTGATATCATGGGTTCACTGAAGATACATCTTGTCACCATGAACCCAACTAAGAATAATTCTTATATGATTCTCTTTGAATTTCTTGAGAAAATATGTTGGATTGTGGAAATTCTTCTTCTCAATCATGCTATACTCTATTTTAATCTTCTTATCTTCTCCACAAAAAAATATCAACTAGGAGTGAATCACTAGAGACCCTAGGTCTTCCAGTCTTTAATCAATGTAACTAGAAACATCCCCTTTGACAATGACTCTGGCACGAATTTGAGATAGGGCATTGTAATTCAAATTCTTCTTAAGAGATTTGGATAACTCCTTAGGTGCGGAAGAACTGAGAAGCTATGTCTAAATAATTCTGAATGATAAGAGTGATTCAATGAAAAATACCTTTTCACTCTGATCTAGGGTTCGCCAATGTCAAGCACAACTTACTTCTCCAAAAGGTTTCTTTACCACTCTGATCTCCACTCTAGATAGCTTGAAATGACTGCTAGGTCTTGCACAAGATTTCTTTATGGATTTCGTCGAATGGAAGATTGATCGCTTTTGTTACATTGCTCAAGTTAGAAAAATGCTTCTTCAAAAATAGGTAAGTAAAAATTACTACAAGAATCACCTTTATACACGCTCCTACCTACCATAATAAATGCATCACCGATAGGGTACAAACCTTAATTTTACCTTTTACCACTTCATTTCTTATGTCAGTCGATAGGTAACCAATACCAATAAAAGAACTTTACCGATAGACTCTGGGGGTCCAAAACATTGTTACCGATATGTTCCCCCTTGAGCTTTTCGAAGCTCAATTTTCCCATTCAGGGGTCTCCACACTAGGTGCTAAAACTCATACATCTTGTGGCTTCTCTTCAGATTTTTCTTTCCAAGTTTTATTCATATCTGCCTGAATGGTTTCAATATTGACCTTTCCTTTACCTTCTGGGTTGACCAGTCTATCTTTCGATGGATTCTATCTCAGTCTGCATGATCTGGCAATATGTCCTAGTTTTTTACAATGATAGCATACCATACCAACTGCTCTCCATGGTCTGGTGTTCACATTTCCATTCTTTCTCCTACATGTTGCAGTAGTGTGACCACTACCACAACATATCACACAGGTTGCACACCAACCATTTCATGCTCCATAACCATTTGACTAGTGGTCATAGGTTGTATAACGGTTTGGGTTCCGGTTCATAAGAGGTTCTTGGACAACTCCTTTTGATCTTGGTGCATAACCTCCAAGGTTGTTCATAGCCAATCTACACTCAAAATATCTATGCCCAAACTTGTTGCATGCATAAAAATGACCATTAAATCTACCAGTTCTAGCCTTGTGGTTATACACATTATTTTGCATGTAAGGAAAATTATTATGTCTTACTCCTAGATAAATTGGCAGTATGTCCTTCCTTATGACAATTAAAGCATATAGGTTTGAACTTTGACTTACCTTTTATTTTGTTATTGTTCTCAGGTACCAGTTTCTCTTTTGGTGCATCATTCCTGGTTCCACAGGATTCACCTTCCTCATGTGCAAAGAAGCCAAGTCCAATGGTATCCCTTGATGGCTTCATTGATTCCAGATGTTGGTCCAATTTTCTAGAGCTCAAGTTGAACTTTGCAAGTATCTCCTTCATCTCAACAAGTTCTTTGGAAAGAGCTTCATTGGTCTTCATTAGGATTTCATTATGAGAAATGCTTGCATTGAGTTCTTTCATTTCTTCTTTCTCTTCCTTACCCTCTTGTAGATAGGTGGTAATGGTACCAATTTCTTGATTCAACTTAAAGATCTGTTGCTCCTTGTCCTTCATTAGATCTTCAACTTTTCTTCATTTTTCTAGTTCCTGAATCATCCTAATGGTCAATGCTTCCATATCCCTCCTCAAGTTAGTTTTGGACTCATTCAGTTTCTCCACTTCTTAGTTTTGGACTCATTAGATCCTCAACTTTTCTTCATTTTTCTAGTTCCTGAATCATCCTAATGGTTAATGCTTCCATATCCCTCCTCAAGTTAGTTTTGGACTCATTCAGTCTTTCCACTTCTTCGACTAGGGTATCCATGTCTGCTTCATCAGAAGAGCTATTTTTCAGTAATTTACAACATTTTCTCAACAAGTTCTCTTCTTTTGGCTAAAGAGGTTGTATACTTGACCTTAAGTTCATCATAGGCTCTCTCAGATTCAACCATATGGTGAGTGAATTCCCTCATGTTGTATTCCCCCATATCTTCTTTCAAGAAGTTAGACTTAAAGAAAGGTTGGCTCTGATACCAATTGATGAATACTAAGAGGGAGGGTGAATTAGTATACACAATAAGTTTACTAAACACTTAGGCAATTTTATTGCAGACTGGTATAACACTTTAAACAACAAACCGGTTAATACACCAACAAGCCAAATAGAAAATAAAATATTCACCCACAATAACATAATCACCATAACACGATATATTTTTGACATGGAAACCCAAATGCAAAAAAACACAGTGAGTAAAACTCAGAAGTCTACTATCTACAAAATAGCAACTAGACTGGTTAAGGCCTACAATGTTCTTCATGAGAATAGATCCTATTATGAATCCTGATCTCTGTTAGGAGATAAGTCCTATTAAAGACTACCCTGTTAAAGGATTTTAGATCCACAACTGTGAACCACCTCGTTAGAGGATTTAGAACAGGATTAACTGAGCCTACCCAGTTAAGGTTTTTCAACTTGTCGAAGAGATTAGTAATCAACAATTAAGTGATCTACAAAGTAGCACAAAATGCTTAGTTAGATTCTTGATTGCTCTCTATTAATGCATTGAAGCATTACTTTACTCTTCTTTCCTTTGCATGTTTAACCTCTATCCCAAGATCTCTTTTTTGTAAAGACCTAATCTTACACACCACACTCAAAACCCTAGACATAATATCCTCATATAGGAATTAGATTTCATGTCAGTCCAATGACATTAGATTACAATTTCCTAGGTATCGTGCATCTGGACACAATTGTAACATGACACAGAATCACCCCATCGGTGTCAGTGGATGATAACTCATCACACTTTACAAGTTTGCCAGTTAACAAAACAAAGTATACCGATTACCGGTTTACAAACAAAGACTGGGAAACTAGAGCATAGTGTTCTGATCTTCAAAAGATTGGCTACCACTTGGGGTCCTCATACCGCTTGGGGTCCTCATACCGCTTGAGGTCCTCATACCGCTTGAGGTCCTCGGTCATTCCTTGACCAGTAAGCTCCTTCTACAAACACCAATAGTCTTCTACAAACAAAGACTATGCATACATTGGCATATAATACTGGTTTGAACAATACATCACTTACTACAAGTTGAGAATAAATCATACATCAAATAAGTGTGTTTCCATCAATGACAATCATAACTAAGTACAATCATCATCAAAATGCCAACATGTGACATGTGCTTAACTGCCTCCTATATATCCTTGTCTCTAGACGCTATGGCATTCATTGATAGCTCAAGCTTTTGGCATAATGGCAGTGGTGATTCCAACAAGTATCTCCAATTAATGTCTTTATAGTCTAACTAGGGATTTGTAGCCCAAGAGGGCAGTTAAAAATGTTGAGGAAATCACTTTCCAGACATATTTTCCTATTGTTCTTCCTCATAGCCAATTTTATACCAATGTAGCTAGCCATAACATTATCATAGTGGTTTGTCTAGGTTAAGTATAAAGCTACGTTTAAATTGATGGTTCTTTAGGTGTTTTCTATTTTCCTTTTAACATTATCTTGGAAAGGATATGTATTTTTTTTTTAATTTTATTTTCTTTTAATAAATTGACTATAAAGAGAGTAAAGCAATAGGGGATGGTTTTTGTTTCTATAGGGTTAAAGAGTAAGTACCTAGCTTATGTGATTAAAAAGTATTAATTAAATTGTTTTTTATTTTTGTTGGTTACTCTTTTTGATTAAATGATTTTTCATTAATTTTTTCAACGGGGGTAGTTAAGAATATAGTTTCTAAGATGTGGATTTTTATAATTTAGATATATTTGTAATCTAAGAAATTTACAATGTAGTATAGTTTTATCTTTATTATATATAAATTAAAAAAATAGCATATTCTATTTGTTCAATCTATTTTATATGTGATCCATGTTTCAAGTTGGGAGATAAGTTGATGTCAATCTTTGGAAAACTAAGATGTTTATTGTGTTAAATGTAATGGCTGACAAAATAAAAGACCCAAATGGTTTAATTGCTTTCTATATGATGTTAGAGTAGATAAGGCACATCAGATGTCATAATAAAATATAAGGGAATTTAACTACTGTTTACATGATTTTATAAATTTAATGCCTGCATGATTTTAGAATAGAAGGGGCAGTTGTTGGACTTTGTATTTGATAAAACCAAAAAGTTTTAGATGTTAGAGTGTTAATTTATAAGTTTTATCAGAGCGTTAATTTATAAGTTTTACATTTTGTAATAGTCATAAGGTTCAGAAGGTGCTCAATTTGGTTTTTTGTTGTTGGGTTGCTTTGCCCTAGTTTTTTTTGGCGTTTGTCTGGCTGCTTGTCTCGAGTGGATGTTGTTTACGATTATTCTTTTGTTGACTTTGGGTTTCTGGTCCTGTAAAACCAATTTCCCCTTTAATCAAAACAATCACAAGCCTCGAATGTGAGACAATTAATTTTCAACTTTTTATACCAATCAGAAAGGATTTTTTTGAATTTTGATCATTTATATTTAAATCTTTAATTTTATTCATAATTTTGTTTGAAATATTTTCTAAGATCAGTTTAATAATTTAAATCAAATTTAGACCTTTGAACTTCCATATCATAGATGAATATTTCAATTTAATATTTCTAGATTAGAAAGAATTTTTCCTATTATTATAGCATTATGAAGTATTCCATGATTTATGTCAACAATGCTCTTAAATTTACTTTGTAAAATGAACCATTCAAATTTCTTCTTGAAATAGTAAGAATTTTATTATAAATAAATTCATATAAAAATATAATATATAGCAAAAATAGTTTAAAATTTTACAAAAATTTTAACGATAAATAGCCATACGGACAACAATTTGAAGCCCTAATGCTATATAGAGTTAAAAAGGCCAGTTTAAAATTAGCAGTTTCGGGTTGTGTGAGGGATCTCCATTTCCCACAAGCATTAATTATTTTCCTTCCCAAAATTTTATTAACTATGCAATTAGTTGTGTGAGCAATTTGTCTTGAAGAGAATATTGATGGATCTAATCTCCATTTCCCACAAACATTCATTATTTTCCATATAAGTATTTAGAAATTGTGTGAGGGATTTTTTTTTTGCTTAATTTTTTTTTTTAAAGAGGGTGGTTAAGGATATAATTTTTACATATAGGTATTTAGACATGGAGAAAGGTCATTATGGTTGCCTATTATAATATCTATCATAATTACAAATTGTTAGATATTATTTTTTTAATTGATAGTTGTGATACTTAATCTTAAGTACAAATGCCAAGCTAATAAGATGAGAGGTGGGGGGGGGGGGCTGAATCATACAAACTTAACCTTCAATAAAAATAATAGATTCAACCTCGGTAACACATACTTCAGTAATATAACCAAAATTGCTAAACATGCAAACTCAAAAGCATATAAACATCATAACACTCATAACACCAGATTTAACATGGAAACCCAAATAGGGAAAAACCACTATGGGATTTCAGACCCACTAAGAAATATACTCTTCTAGAGTATGCTCGGTTAAAAGAAAATCCTGTTAAAGATTACAAATACATTGCTAGATGTGACCCGGTTAAGGGATTTCCCTCAGATCTGTTAGGATCTTCACCTTGTTAGAATTGACCCTATAAAAGGATTTCAAACACTCAATCAGAATGTCACCTTGCTAGAGGGTTTTATAAATAAGATTGTTAATTACACTCGTTTAAGAGATTTTCTGTCACTTCACAAAATAACAGTAATAAAAATCTATCTGCAACTTCACATCTAAAATGCTAAAGCAGATTTTTATTTTCTCAATACAATAGGACTTATCTTGTCCATATGTTGGGCTCTATACTCTATTATTCAAATAGGTCTTCAAGCTTCTATGCCCAGTAATCACTATGTAGCATCCCTGTGCATACACTTGCCCTCATACATTGTTTATCAACAGTTCCTTATTTATAAACAATTCGCCAACCACTTAATCTCCTTGATCACATATCCCATGATCAATCATAGCCATCAGATCTTCAACCTTGACCAGGTCCAATGTATTATTCGATCTGAAAATGTTTTACCCCACCTTGGAACTTGCATACATTTCTTGGAACTTGTACTAGGGTATTGTGGTTCAATCTGAGCTGTAGATCTTCCTGTCGATTTTCTTTTACCATAGATTCTTTAACAAACTTCATGCACGACATACTAATCATTTTATTAGCTCAAGCTCATCAGCTTCCTTCATTAAATAATGCTTTTATTCATTCAATACATCTTGTTACTACTCGGTTGCAACTCGGTAAATACTGAACTTTACTTGGTAGACATTCTGCCTTCATTAACCGATAGAGATAACCTTAGGGTTTTTCGACTAGGTTCTTTGCCTGGTAACATAGTATAGTGTTAACCTTACAATCAATAACATATGTAGGATATCAAAACAATCTAAACATCATGATCTCATCATTGTCTAACTCGGTAATAGTTTCCCATTGAATAACTTATTCCTCCCCTTATTCATCACATTCTTTTTGTGTCTTTTATCGACATATTTATACTCATCAAATCATACTTCTTAAGATATGGCAACACCATACTGAATTAGAAAATCATTTTCTTGACATCAATGACAAAATAATAATATTAAGATAGTAAACATCCTTGATCAGTTATATCCATAATCATCAACAACCTTCTCAATATCCTTAATAAAATGCCAACAATCTCTCTTTGTCTATTATAATGCCAACAATCTCCCCCTTTGGCATTGATGGCAAAACCAATTGATTTGACCTAACTGATTCAGATTGTTGTGAGATTCTGAAATGCTGAAATGCTCTCTCTGTCATCAGTCTTCTCCCCCATACATTAGTCTTCTCCCCCTTTGACAACAATGCTAAGAAGTAAAGAACTAAAACATAATTTCTTCCTATATGAAGTGATTTCCTGCTGTTATGTGTCAACTTAGTCTCGGTCAGAGCATTTTGTCTTCAATTCCTATTCCCTGTATTTGTTTCCTGCACACCTCTAGAAAACATCCCAAAGTGTGTAAATCAACATCAACTCCTAAAAGATATTCTATAGAGACATCGAATTGATGTGTTCATCGAACTCGGTCAGTGAATGGAAGATAGGGGTAGGACCCCTAACTTACTTCTAAGATACTCAAAAGTGTCCCTTGGCAGTGGCTTGGTGAAGATATCTGCTATTTGTTCCTTTGTGCTAGCATACTCCAACACCACTTTCTTCTCTTGAGCTTCTTCTCTAAGATAATGATATTTGATAGAGATGTGCTTTGTCTTAGAGTGCATAATAGGATTCTTTGAAATGTTAATGGCACTAGTATTGTCACAAAATATATTTACTAGCTCGGTAACTTTCTCATTTATACCTTCCAACTGTTGTTTGATCCATGCTATGTTGGTACAATTCAATGCTGCAGCAATGTATTCAACTTCTGCTGTTGACTGTGAAACACATCCTTGTTTCTTGCTAAGCCAACTCACTAGTCTTTCTCCTAAAAATAAACCTCCTCCACTTGTGCTTTTTTTGTCATCAATGTTGCTTGTCCAATCAGCATTAGTATAAACTTTTAAATCAAAGTCATTTCCTTTCTGATATACTAAGCCATAATCTTCAGTGCCTTTCAAGTATCTGAAAATTCTCTTGATTGTTGTCATGTGTGTTTCCTTGGGATCTGCAGAGAATCTTGCAACTATACCTACTACATGTGCTATGTCTGGCTTGCTGTGAACAACATATTGTAGCTTTCCAATCATCGATTGGTAAAGTGTCTCATCAATAGATGCAAATTCATCATTCTTTGTTAATTTATAGTTGGTAGTCATAGGAGTACTTACTAGTTTTGAATCCTCCATTCCAAATTTCTTCAAGATTTCCTTTATGTACTTGGATTGAGTAATGAAAATCTTATTTTTCATTTGCAGTATTTGTAAACCTATAGAATACTTTATCTCACCGATTAATGACATCTCAAATTCTTTGCTCATTTCATTTCCAAAATTCTTGCATAGAGAGTCATTTCCACAAAAGATAATATCATCAACAAATATGGATGAGATCAGTATTCCATTTTCATCATTCTTCATGTACATATTGTTGTTTTCGCTTGTTCTTATAAAACCAATCTTGATTAAATAAGAGTGCAATTTTTTATACCATGCTCTAGGTGCTTGTTTCAAACCATATAAAGCTTTGTTCAATTTACATACCTGATCTTTATTCTTGTCTTCAACAATTCCTTCAGGTTGTTCAATAAAAAATTCTTCTAATATACCATTCAGAAATGCAGATTTGACATCCATTTGATATACCTTGAAATTCTTGCAAGCAGCATATGCCAACAATGTTCTTGCTCCTTCAAGTCTAGCCATAGGTACAAAAGTCTCACCATAATCAATTCCTTCTTCTTGGGCATAACCTTTGCAAACTAGTCTTGCTTTATTTAGAATGACCTCATCTTTTTCATTCAGCTTGTTTCTGAAAATCCACTTTGTACCTATTACATTTTTGTCCTTCGGTCTTGGGACCAGTGTCCATGTATCATTCTTCTTGATTTGATCAATCTCTTATGTCATAGCATTTATCCTATCTTCACTGTTAAATGCCTCTTTCACTATTCTCAGTTCAAATTCAGATATCAGACGTGTTCTATCTCAGTTTGTTCCTTATCATCACTAGATCATCCTTATTTCCTATAATCTGACTTGATGCATGATGTCTTCTGACATACTTGGCTAATACAGGCTTGGTAGGCTCTGTATGATCTTCTTCATCACTCGGTAACTGGATATTCTCCTCATTTTCTTCAACAGTTCTCTTGGTAAGACTTGTCGGTTGAACATAGACAAATTCATCATAATCTTCTGGTTCTTTGGAGTTTCCTTCATCATTTCTTTCTACAAATTTATCAATTTTCACATTTGCACTTTCTACTATTTTGTCAGATGATTTGATCAGACATTTAAATGCTTTGCTTCTAGAAGAATAACCAAGAAATGTTCCTTCTTCACTTTTCTGATCAAACTTTCCATTTCTATCATCTTTGTGTATATAGCATCTACTTCCAAAGATTTTGAAGTAACTTACATTAGGTTTCTTGTCATACTAGATTTCATATGGTGTCTTCAAAGTTCCTTTCTTCAGTTGTACTTGGTCCAGGGTGTAAACTGCTGTGCTTATTGCTTCTCTCCAAAATGTTTGTGGCACTTTCTTTTCAATCATCAGGGTTCTGGCACAATCCACAATACATCTGTTTCTCCTCTCAGCTATTCCATTTTGTTGTGGAGTTCTCAGTGCAGAGACTTGTCTTCTTATACCATGATCATTATAGAATAAGTTAAACTCATCAGATGTGAACTCTCCTCCTCTATCTGATCTAAGACTTTTCAGTTGTCTTCCTGTTTCATTTTCAACTCTTGCCTTGTACCATTTAAACATTTGAAAAGCTTCTAATTTTTCTTTTAAAAACACAACTGACATCATCCTTGAATAATCATCCACAAATAATATGAAATATTTATCACCATAATAACTTTGAACTTTCATAGGACCACAAAGATCAGTGTGCACAAGATCTAAAAGTCCCTTAGAAGTGTAGGACTTACTTGTAAAGCTTGATCTTGTCATTTTACCCATCTAGCATCCTCGGTACATAGCATTCTCAGGTTTTTCAAGACTTGGTAGACCTCTTACTCGATGCTTCTTGCTTATTTTGATCAGATTATAAAAATTTACATGACAAAACCTTTTATGCCATAACTAGGTATCATCTATCTTTGCATACAGACACTTATTTCGAGTTGAGTCAAGATGAAATGTATTACCTTTTATTTGTGTCCTAGTAGTAGCTAACTTTCCATGCTTGTCATGAACTTTGGCAATTCCTTTCTAAAATTCTATTCAGTAACCTGTATTGTTTAGCTGTGCTACACTCAACAAATTGTATTACAATCTTTCAACCCAATAAACATCATTGCATCTAGCATTGTCAAGAAGTGTTATGGATCCTTTACCTTTTACCGGACATGGTGCATCATTACCAAATCTTACATAGCCTCCATCATAATATTCTAACATAACAAACTTGTGTTTATCACCTGTCATGTGATGTGAGTGTCCACTATCTATGATCCAAGAATCATTAGTATTTATGTGAGATATTAGGGCTTTTTCTTCATACATTTCTTCATCTGATCCATCTTTGATAGCCACATAAACTACTTCCTCTGTATCAGTTTCATCTGATTTATCATCATTGGATTCCTCATCAGCTATTAAGCATGACTTTCTATCTCTTCTTCTGAAGTCTCAGTATCCTCTATAATGATTATCTTTCTGTTTGTCATCTCGGTAATCTCTCTTTTCAGTAGATTCTTTGTTAGGACAATTAGAAGCCATATGTCCTATCTTATCACAACTAAAACATTTCAAAGGTAGTTTTCCTTTATACTTACCTTTGCCTCTCGGTAACCTTCTGGCTAATAGTGCTTCAAACTCTTCTTGCTTTCTGATTTCTTCATACAATTTGTGTACTTCTTCCTTGTTCTTGCGAAATCTTTCACTTGCTCCACTGTGATCCCCTTTAGTGTATTTACTCATTCTATCATTGTAATCATCAGATTCACCAATATGAAAAGAACTAAATGCAGACTCAACTTTATTTACTGATGACCCACTGTTATCAAAATTACTTAGCTCAAATGCATGTAGCTTACCAATAGTAGCATCTAAAGAAACTGGCATATTGGGTGCAGACCTCAATTCATTGATTGTAAAGACTCAAATTGCATAAGCAGGTAGAAGGTTTCTTAACAACTTACTTGTTATATCCTTTTCTTCAATAGTTCAACCTGCTCCTTTGATTTGATTGACAATCTCTTTTAGTCTTGTACTATACTGGGTTATGTTCTCACCTTCATTCATCCTCACAGATTGAAGTTGTCCTCTTAGACTATCCAGTTTTTCTCTTTGAACATGTTCATATCCACCATACACAGATATGAGCTTGTCCCACATTGCCTTTGCATCATTGTAGCCTTCCAGATCATTAAACTCTGAATCGGTCAATGCAGATGCTATTCAATCATCGCTTGGATATGTTCTTGCTTTTACTTTATCTCTTCCATTGTAAATGGATAGGTGCTCAGTGTGATGAAATCATTCTCTAGATAATATACAACATATTCTCCAACTCCTGATAGGTGCAGCTTCATCCTTTTCAGCCATGTAGAGAAACTCGACTTGTTCAACTTTGGTGCATCCCTCTTATACATCTTTGGATCTTTGCCTCAAGTACCTTTAAACTTTTTCTTCCAGATTCCAAAGCTCTGATACCAATTGATAGTTCTGATACTTAATGTTAACTACAAATGCCAAGCTAATAAGATGAGAGGGGGGGTGAATCATACAAACTTAACCTTCAATAAAAACAATAGATTCAACCTCAGTAACATATACTTTAGTAATATAACCAAAACTACTAAACATGCAAACTCAAAAGCATATAAACATCATAACACTCATAACACCAGATTTAACGTGGAAACCCAAATAGGGAGAAACCACTGTGGGATTTCAGACACTCTAAGAAATATACTCTTCTAGGGTATGCTCGGTTAAAAGAAAATCCTGTTAAAGATTACAAACACATTGCTAGATGTGACCTGGTTAAGGGATTTCCCTCAGATCTGTTAGGATCTTCACCTTGTTAGAAGTGACCTTGTTAAAGGATTTCAAACACTCAATCATAATGTCACCTTGCTAGAGGTTTTTACAAATAAGACTGTTAAGTCCACTTGGTTAAGAGATTTTTTGTCACTTCACAAAATAACAGTAATAAAAATCTATCTGCAAATTCACATCTAAAATGCTAAAGCAGATTCTTATTTTCTCAATACAATAGGACTTATCTTGTCCATTTGCTGGGCTCTATACTCTATTATTCAAACAGGTCTTCAAGCTTCTATGCTCGGTAATCACTATGTAGCATCCCTATGCATACACTTGCCCGCATACATTGTTTATTAACAGTTCCTTATTTATAAACAATTCGCCAACTGCTTAATCTCCTTGATCACATATCCCATGATCAATAATAGCCATCAGATCTTCAATCTTGACCAGGTTCAATGTATCCTTCGATCTGAAAACATTTTACCCTGCCCTGGAACTTGCATACATTTCTTGGAACTTGTGCTAGGGTATTACGGTTCAATCTGAGCTGTAAATCTTTCTGCCGATTTTCCTTTACCATAGATTCTTTAACAAACTTCATGCACGACATACCAATCATTTAATTAGTTCCAGCGCATCAGCTTCCTTTATTAAATAATGCTTTTATTCATTCAATGCATTCTATTACTACTCGGTTGCAACTCGCTAAATACTAAAATTTACTCGGTAGACATTCTATCTTCATTAACCGATAGCGATAACCTTAGGGTTTACCGACTAGGTTGCTTAGGGTTCATAGACTAGGTTGTTTGCTCGGTAACATAATATAGTATTAACCTTACAATCAATAACATATGTAGGATATCAAAACAATCTAAACATCATGATCTCATCATTGTCTAACTCGGTAATAGTTGCCCATTGAATAACTTATTCCTTCCCTTATTCATCACATTCTTTCTATGTCTTTTACCGACATCTTTATACTCATCAAATCATACTTCTTAAGATATGGCAACATCATACTGAACTAGAAAATCAATTTCTTGACATCAATGACAAAATAATAATATTAAGACAGTAAACATCCTTGATCAATTATATCCATAATCATCAACAACCTTGTCAATATCCTTAATGAAATGCCAACAATCTCTCTTTGTCTGTTATAATGCCAACATTAATATGTATATTCACCATAGTAGAAGCATCTACAATTTGATTCTTATGTACAATAAACTTCATATGGTGTGTGTTGACCTTGAGCTTAGGAATTCAAGAGTTAAAATTACTTTCTCCATAGAGAAAAATCCTACCAATTTTGCAAAAGGGCTTACTTTTGTTCTTATAGGTAGTCATGGAGAGGATGATAGTCTCATTAGTGGAAGAATGGGTGGCCACAAAAAAAGAAAGAAGCTTGCCTCTTGTGATACCCTTCAATAAAATGGAAAATGATATCAAATGTTTGAAATTGGTGGTCTCACTCATTTCTTTCTATCAAAGAATCACTACAACAAAAAACTATCTACTATGTTTTTAAATTCATGCAAGTAGGGATTGGTTACTATAGGAATTCTTAAGTTTTACATTGTTATCAAGTTGATTAGGCTCACTATGTGTCTTAGGCTTAAAGGGTCGAAAGGATGTCAAAAGGACCAATGATGATTACAAGAAGTTTGTGGATAATTCACTTTATAACTATGTTGAATATGGAGCAAGCCCCCTCCCCTCTTCACCAAGGCTTGATAATGGCCATTTATAAATTTTAGCTTCTGAAAAGGCTCCAACCTACCTCATTAGCACCAAATCTATAAAAATTGACTTAATTAATAGTAAACCCCTTGACTATCATAAAAATTAGTCTAGTATAGTAAAGGAAAGGGTAAATTTTTG